>NC_044039.1:37171983-37487246 GCF_901765095.1 Microcaecilia unicolor
TAGATAGTACATCAAATTTTTAACAAAATTTTTAACATTTTTAAAATTTTTAACAAAAGCACACAGTTTTGGAATGCCATGAAAACCATGAACAATCTAACCAGCGTCCGCAAAGCTTTGAAAACACATCTCTTCAACAAAGCCTACAAAAGTCATCCTCAATGAAACAAATCATTCCTTAAACCACCCAAGTACACCAAAAAACACCTCTCACACGACCTTACCTAACACCTTTCCATCTAAATCCTCTTATACCTCAGCTTATGATTGACTGTATTTAAATCATGTAACGACTTTATCATAACAATACTCTGTAAGCCACATTGAGCCTGCAAAAAGGTGGGAAAATGTGGGGTACAAATGCAATAAATAATAGCAAACTTGAAACTTGATAGCTTTACAATGGCAATTTAAACAGAAAGCGGCTTTCATGATTTCCACACATTGCGTTTTTAAAGATTTGAAGAATTGTTTAGGTACTTTCAGTTTTGCTGGCTACCACCATATTTTGTCTACATTACTATGAATTTTCATCAGTGACACTTGCCACTTATTCTGTGAAGCAAAACCTCCATACAGGCCTTTGGGCACTATCCACATCCTGAAATTCAGCTTGCCTAATAAAAGAAAAACATAGAAACTTTACAGATGAATCAGAAAGAAAATCCGGTACACTGTCTGCCACATCACTAAACCTTTGCATTTTTGTAGGATGAGTTGCATCACACACCAGGATCTCTTCTGTATGCACACCAACAGCTTACAAATAGATGCAGATGTGAAGCTAGCGCCATCTTCTGGAGAACTCTTGGCACAACAACTTAGCCACACAGTATAGAGTCAAAATTATCTAATAGCAATATGCCTAAAAAAGGTAGGACTAATGCTTCCCCCTTTGATTTGTTTTTGGATATCTTTGTTTGTTTGTTTTTTCTCCTGGGCTTATCACTTTTGAAAATCATCCCCTCCTTTGAATTAAGAGTTCAGAATGTTGATGCATGATTACAAAAAAGCTCCAATGTTGGAACAACAGGGATCATGAGGGCTAATCCCGGTCACCTCTGGGGGACAGTGGCACAGTTTTGTGCAGGACCCTCAAAGTGGAAATTGCTAGGGTTGAGATGCACAAATTGAACTCCTGTGGGTGGCATGTCAGAGGTGAAGCAAGCAAACCATTACTTTCAGAATGGTACAAGCAGTGGCATTTATAGTCAGAAATATTTTTTGGGGGTGGGAACAAGACAAAGTGACATTTGCACACATCACACCCCTCCTTCCCCACACTTTTAAATTAGTAATATAAGACACTATAGGCCTTGTTTACTAAGCCACGTTATAGGCGTGTTAGCTTTTTTTAACGTGTTTTCCAGTGGCGTAGCCAGACCTGGCATTTTGGGTGGGCCCAGAGCTAATGTGGGTGGGCACTATGTAAGAGTAGTGTTTCTTGGGATACTATAAAATAATGCCTTAGAATGCACTTGATGATGGATTTCTAAGTAGTCTGCCCAACAGCTGCCCTGCATCAACATAAACCACATATATACTTGATGGGAAAAAAAAACAATATTTTTAAATATGGTTACATTATGCCATATCAAGCTTGACCAAATATAAATCTATAATAATGACAAATATGTCAACACACATGACAGAATCCTGCACTATAATTACAAAAAAATTCAGACTGCCCAAAATACAGCAGCCAGACTCATTTTTGGCAAACCACGATTTGAAAGTGCAACACCTCTTCGAAAAAAAACGTCATTGACTCCCTATCAAAGAACGAATCAGTTTCAAAGTCCACACACTAATCCACAAGACTATCCACAGTAAATCTCCAAGCTATATGCTCAACCTGAATGACCTCCCCAGCAGGAACATGTCTACAACATCACGAACTTACCTCAACCTACATTACCCCAATTGCAAAGGACTAAAGTACAAAACCTATTATGGATCCAACTTCTCTTTCCTAAGCAGCCAACTCTGGAATGCCCTCCCCAGACCAATCCGATCACTCGATGACCATCTGCCCTTCCGGAAATCAATAAAAACCCATCTGTTCAGGCAAGCCTACCCAAATGACCCAGATTAATTCCTATGAACCTATCTATCCATCACATATCCAGGAGACAACGATAATGACCTAGACTACATCTCCCCTGCCTATCCCTTGCTCTATCCCCTTTCGCCTCACCGACCCCTCCCCTAATGCTCACCTACCCTTGCTCTCACCTCTCCTACTCCCTTCACTCTTGCCCATCCCCTTCCGCCTCATCTAGCCCTCAAATCGCTCACTTACCCTTGCTCATCCTTCTACTACTCCTCTCATCCTTGCATCTCTACATTCTTATTTCTTTTATTACTCTGATAACACCCAACTTATTTCTCTTCATCAATACTTTGTAATCCCAATTACTATGTAAGCCGCATTGAACCTGCTTTGAGTGGGAAAGCGCAGGGTACAAATGTAATAAATAAATAAATATAATTTGCTTTATAAGAAATGTAAATGCCTGATTAAGGAAAACAGGTAAAATACTTTTGAAGACCTTTTCCCTTCCTTTGGCACCCAGAGAAAACTTCCTATACTTTTTTTTTTTAATTTTAACCTAGGCACTGCAGACAGCATCCCCACCCAAAAACCCACCAACATGAGAAATAGACAATCTTTTATTACAATTAGCATGGGCACTATTAAAATTTATGGTTGGTGAATTTCTAGTTGGGGATGGGCTCTTCATTACCTAGGGCAAAAGAAATATATTTAATGATTAAATATACTTTTTTGCCCTAGGCAGTGAAGGGTCCACCCCCTCCCCACCCAGAAGCCCACCACCAGAGCCATCATTTTGATTACAATTACATGACACGGTTAAAATTTAAAAAATGTATGAATTTCCTGCTGGGTAGCTGCTTGCAGTTGCATGTGGTACAGTGCGCACTGGCTCCTCTACCTTTTGTGGGGGGGCTGCGGGGGAGTGCTCAGCTTCTGGGATGATTGTGTGATCGATTATTGGAATAGATTAACAGGCTCATTTTCGAAAGAGAAGGACATCCATCTTTCAACATAAATCGGAAGATGGACGTCCTTCTCCCAGGGACGTCCAAATCGGTATAATCGAAACCCGATTTTGGATATCTCCAACCGCAGTCCATCGCAAGGACGTCCAAATTTCAAGGGGGGGTGTCGGAGGCGTAGCGAAGGTGAGACTTAGGCGTGCCTAACACTTGGATGTCTTTGACCCATAGTCGAAAAAAGCAAGGACGTCCCTGACGAACACTTGGACATTGTCACCCGGACAAGTTTTTTTATGAATAAGGCACAAAAAGGTACCCAAAATGACCAGATGACCACCGGAGGGAATCGGGGATGACCTCCCATTACTCCCCCTGTGGTCACTAACCCCCTCCCACCCTCAAAAAACATCTTTAAAAATATTTTGTGCCAACCTCAAATGCCATACTCTGGTCCATCACAGCAGTAAGCAGGTCCCTGGAGCAGTTTTAGTGGGTGCAGTGCACTTCAGGCAGGCGGGCCAGGCCCATCCCCCCCCTGTTACACTTGTGGTGGTAAATGTGAGCCCTCCAAAACCCACCAGAAACCCACTGTACCCACATCTAGGTGCCCCCTTCACCCATAAGGGCTATGGTAGTGGTGCACAGTTGTGGGTAGTGGGTTTTGGGGGGCTCAGCACACAAGGTAAGGGAGCTATGTTCCTGGGAGCATTTTATGAAGTCCACTGCAGTGCCCCCTAGGGTGCCCGGTTGGTGTACTGGCATGTCAGGGGGACCAGTGCACTAGAAATGCTGGCTCCTCCCATGTCCAAATGGCTTGCATGTGGACGTTTTTGACATGGACATCTTTGGTTTCGAAAATCGGCAAAAGTCAGAAACGTCCATGTCTAGGGACGTCAAAATTTAAGGACGTCCTTGGATTTGGACGTCTCTGACGGTATTTTCAAACAAAAGGTGGACGTCCATCTTTTTTAGAAAATATGGTTTTCTCCGCCCCCGGATTTAGACGTTTTGCAAAGATGTCCACATCGCAACTTGGACATTTCTTTCAAAAATGCCCCTCTAAATCATCTAAGTAGACCTGGCCGGCAGGGCAGGCACAGTGTGGAATGGAGGAGCTGCACCCGTGACACAGCCGGCAGCCTTTCCTATGCGGCACTGTGTGCAGCACCAGTAGCAGCGTGCTATGCACACTGCAGGGAGCAAGTATGCAGCTGAGGAGCGGGAGCTTTTATGTACCAAAAAATAAATAAACAAAATCAGAGAGATGCGCAGGCACAGCAGCCAAGAAGGTAGGTAGTTCAGGTCAGATAGTGAAGACTGCAAGATGCGAAAGCAGCATGGCGTGGCGCGGGATGGCAATGCATTGCTCATTCTGGCCTACCGAGGACCAGATTTAAGTCAGAAGAGCTGTGTCCGACTGCCAAAAAGCAGGTGGGCCTGGAGGTGGCTGAGCCACAAAGGTAGAAAGGCTGTGGCTGATACTTTTTGGCATTTAAACACTGAGTGGGCCTAGGCTGAGATTGGGTGGGCCTGTGCCCACCCAGGCCCACCCGTAGCTACACCCCTGGTGTTAACTATGTATGCACATTAACCGTGTATGCACCTACAATATCTCTAGGTGCCTACATGGTTAGTGTGCGTGCCAATTATAGGCATGTGAAAAATGCCACCTTAGTAAACAAGGCCCTAAGGCCTTCTATACATGAAGAAACCGCATTCCCCCCCCCCCCCCCCCCCCCCCCATCAGCCAGTTTCAGCTACTCAGTAAAACTGCCATTTTAATTGATAGCATCAGTCAACAATTTCTTCTCTGTAGGAGTGGAGTTTGGATTCTCTACAGGTTTGGCCAGAATCTCAATATAAACCCTGCACATTCAGTTCTACAGAGATGCCAGATTGCCCAGTTCCAGGTTGGAGATTTTGGGACAGTTCTGGATTTCTGACCACCTCATCCAGGTTAATTATGGAGCTTGCAGTACTCATTTCAATGGGCAGGATTAGGCACTACAAATCCCACACTGCTTTGGGTGCAAGTTCAAAACCCAGGACTGAGCAAAAAGTCTTCACCCTGGAATTGGGTAACTTGGCATCTCTGGATTTTTACCCCTCATTCTCCCTTTCCTTCACCCTCTGAAAGACCTTAGTCTTCTTTTCAGAAATCTCTTTCTCATCCCCTCTCCAGCAATTCCATTGACCCCCCCCCCCCCTATCTTTCATTCACTCCCTTGTCCCCCATTTCCATCCTCTGTACTCCCCCTTCATCTATCTTCCACTGCCTCTCATCCCCTTGTAGCAGAGCAATACAGGCTACTGCCTCCAAGTGGAGACAGAGCAATGAGCAACAAATAGAATGGGTAATCGTATGCATTCTGGTATTTTTATTTACTTATTACATCCCTCATGCAGATCTGAGCTCTACAGCTCCTGACTGTTACTGAAACATAGGCCAAATAATTATATATATAACGAAAAATAAAAGTACAACTTTATACACAAAAAAGATGTAACAGAGGTAGTTAAAATGAAAGACTATAGTATACATATTAGGTAGCTCTTAAGAAATGATACACAAAACTCTTATCAGAGGATTAGTCAGAGTAAACATACACACTCCCTAGGCCCAGAAATTGGACCACATGCTTATTACCCAACAGCAATAACAGAGCCCGTGTTTATACAACCTGGAGAATTTCTTTTCCAATGATGTTGGTGCAGGACAGTAGATGAACAGCTGGTAGCAAGTGCTCTGGAGTGTCCCAACAGTGCAGAGGCAAGAAGAGGAGTCCAGTGGCTCTATGAACTGATAGGCAGTTGATGGTGGCAGCTCGGATCCTATGAGGTCACCAGATATGCTTCGTTTTATTCATTTCTGGTAGAGGCCTTATTTCTAAAGATACGGTTAGTGCCTTGCTTAGTTCTGAACATGTCTGCCTTCTCAAACCATAGGGATGTCCATTTTGCATCACTGAAGATGCAGTTTTTGGAATTCAGGCAAGTCCTCAGACCCAGGCACCACAGTGTCTGGGGCAAGAGAAACAGAGATATCCTCTAAACACAACAAGTTCAGGGCACTACTACTACTACTACTACTATTTAGCATTTCTATAGCGCTACAAGGCGTACGCAGCGCTGCACAAACATAGAAGAAAGACAGTCCCTGCTCAAAGAGCTTACAATCTAATAGACAAAAAATAAATAAGTAAGCAAATCAAATCAATTAATGTGAACGGGAAGGAAGAGAGGAAGGTAGGTGGAGGCGAGTGGTTACAAGTGGTTACGAGTCAAAAGCAATGTTAAAGAGGTGGGCTTTCAGTCTAGATTTAAAGGTGGCCAAGGATGGGGCAAGACGTAGGGGCTCAGGAAGTTTATTCCAGGCATAGGGTGCAGTGAGACAGAAGGCGCGAAGTCTGGAGTTGGCAGTAGTGGAGAAGGGAACAGATAAGAAGGATTTATCCATGGAGCAGAGTGCACGGGAAGGGGTGTAGGGAAGGATGTGTGTGGAGAGATACTGGGGAGCAGCAGAGTGAGTACATTTATAGGTTAGTAGAAGAAGTTTGAACAGGATGTGAAAACGGATAGGGAGCCAGTGAAGCGACTTGAGGAGAGGGGTAGTATGAGTAAAGCGACCCTGGCGGAAGACGAGACGGGCAGCAGAGTTTTGAACCGATTGAAGAGGGGAGAGGTGACTAAGTGGGAGGCCAGCAAGAAGCAGATTGCAGTAGTCTAAATGAGAGGTGACAATAGTTTGCAATAATGGCATCAGCTAAGCAGTCTACAAACAGTTTCTTGTGAGTACAGAGTGCACTAAAACATTGTCCGATGTGTAGATTACAGGAGGTTGTCAGCCAAGCTCTGTTAGTCACTATATAGGCAGGGGCCTAGACCAGTACATCCTCACCAGTCTCAACTCCATCCTTGTCTCCAGGCCATTCTAGCTTTTACCTTCTACCCCATCTCCTATTGCCTCTCCTCCATCAACTTTTTAACCCCATTTCCACCCTCATTTTAAATCCAACTAGAGAGCTCTATTCGATTTTTCACCATTTAACATCTCCCGACCATATCACTATTACTCATCTCAGTCCTTCTGCACTAAAGTCTCAGATCTTATAAATTCTCTTCCAACTCCCCGTGCTTCCTTCCTCTCTCAGACCGATCCTAACTCCCAACCACCCATCCAACCAACCCTTACCCCACCTTACTAGCCCAGTCTCTACATCTGGATCTTCTTTTTGCAACACAAGCTCAACTGTGGGACTATCTGCATGATCGTCATTAAAGCCATAGGCTCTTCTTTCTCTTACCAAAATATTAGCAACATTGAAATCCACATCTTGCTCACATGACCCTTTTCCTTCCTCCTGGCTAAAGTCCTCAGACTTGGGTCTTCAGCTCAAACTCTTAGCTGTAATAAATAATAGCCTTGCTACTGGACAAGTTCCAACTATTTAGAATACCGTCATAGTTTGACCTATCCTAAAAAAAAAAAAAAACCATAAAACCTTCATCAGATCCCCTGGTCCTAGATAACTACAGCTAAGTCTCAAACTTATGTTTTCTATCAAAAATCCTGGAAAAAAATAGTCTTTACCTAAACGTTTTCCTTTGTTGAAAAGATACTGGCACTTTACCCCAGGCAATTGGGCTTTAGGGCATACTTCAGCACGAAACCATTTTAACTGCCCTTTTAAGGGAGGTCCACTCCCATCTAGACAAGCATTCCGCTATAGAAATGATAAATAGTATTAGTAGTAGTAGTTCTTGCTTTCTCATTAGATCTCTCCACTGCATTTGACTTGGTTAACCATTCAGTACTATTTTCCCATCTCTCTTCCCTTGGTTTTACTGGAACTGAATTGGCCTGGTTCATCTCCTTCTTATCAGATCGTTCGTACATAGTTTCTACCTCTCATTCTATATCCTCCTCCTCGCGCCTTTTAACTTGTGGAGTCCCTCAGGGCTCAGTATTGTCCTCTCTCCTGTTAATCTATTTTTGAGTCCTCTTGCTGCCCTTTTTCAATCAACCGGTATTTTCTGTCATCTTTATGCAGATGATATTCTTTTGTTATTTTCTACAAATCCTTTCTCCCCCACTATTGGTCCTTTGCAAAACTATTTAAATTTAGTGTCGGAATGGCTTACCAATCATAACATGGTTCTCAATAAACATAAGACTATAGCTTGCTGGTTTACAGGTGGGCTTTCTAATCCAATTTTCACTGAATCTCTGCGGGATTGGTATCAGATCCGTTGAATCCTTTTGGAGTTATCCTAGATTCCCATCTCACCTTTGCAGCACAGATATCAAATGTCTGTAAAACTGGTTTCTTTGCTCTTCATCAGTTAGGTTCTGTTAGACGCTCTTTTGATCATGACACTCTCCACTCTATTATCCTTTCACTATTGATCTCAAGATTAGACTATTGTAACACAGTATACCTAGGTTGCCCCAGATCACTTATTAAGAAATTACAACCCTTTCAGAATACAGCAATCAGATTCCTTTGTCATGCCCGTAGATATGACCATGTCTCTGCCCTACTTCAAAATCATCATTGGCTTCCGATAGAGCAGCGTATTATCTTTAAGCCCCTCATACTCATGTTTAAGCCACTTAAGATGGGTCTCTCTAAAAAGGCATTTTTTTATAGGTGTGCTGAAAAATTATTTTGCGTGCACCCAAAACACATGTCTACATTACCGCAGGCCATTTTTCAGCACACCTATGTAAAAGGGCCCCGAAATGATCTTTTTGCAGTTGTTGTTCTAATCTAAAGATCTCACAATCCCTTAGACACTTTTTGTGGCTAGAGTAAGGTAGTTATTTCCCTTTGTAAAACCGCTTTCACTGTTTCTCAATAAAGAAATGGGTCACACCTGTATTGCTGATTATAAAGTGCAAAGTCTATCCATTTTTGTGATAACCACTTCTGAAACTTCAGATCAGTGTACAACTTTGCCATGAACCCAAGTTGTCTCTCCCTATATCCAACTCCACCCAAATAATTGTATGGTCTGAAATCTCAATTGTTATGTTATCTAGGTCTTATAACCCGCCAAATCTTCACATAATGAATTCAAGGCAAAGTAACAACAAGATTTAAAAGAAAAAAATGATACATTAAATCAGGATGTTACAATACAAAAGATCAAGTCAAGATGATTACAACGCTTTATAATTAAGAAAAAGAAAAGTTTTCAAAGCTTTCCGAAAGGCCAAAAGATCTGTTATTAAGCAAAGCTGAGCTAGTAACCTATTCCATAATTGTACTGCAGAAAAAGAATGGAGCTGGAAAATAATGCCTTAAGGTGGATACGTTTAATTGAGGGAAAAGTCAGTAATAAAAAATTAAATTTCCTTGAAGTAGCATAATTCTTTAATAGCTTAAATTCAGTTTAAAAAGCAGAAGAACAAATTGGACCTAATGTGGTGGTCTGTACTTTAGAAAAGATACCCCGTCATAGCAGCAAATATTTGATACAGGATTGGGTGGCATGGGTTCTGGAAAAGTATGTGAAATCTTATTCAGTGGGGTGCAATACCCTCAAACATCGAGTACCTCCAGCAGGTCAAATAGTAATGATAGCCCTTTTGATCTAACATATCACCTAGGACATGATGGGATTTATCTAATTAAAGTCACATCAAATTATGAGAGGAGTCCCTTCAAAGCTTTGCAAATGTTTCAATATCCTCTTATAGAAGTTTGAATCATATATATATGTATATGTTAGGGTGTCAACAGTACCAGCTGTTGACTTTCCAGTGTTACATGAGCAATGATGAACCTACCCCCTGTATTAAGTATTACTCTATGTTGGTGGTCTTCATTCATTTTTAAGCTGGGGCCACTTTGGATTCTAATGAGCTGAAGGACAGACAGCAAATATCTTCTCATGTGGGGCCATGACACTGCTGATCAGTGTGTGTCAATGACATCCACAGCCACCAGCCCACCTTCAAACTTCATTGGGAGGGAAGGGGTATCATCAAGGTTCTGAGCATTTCCAAATGCATTCTCTTTTGTCTATTGAAAAATGTCTTGTCTTTCAACCATGCGGCTCTTCCCCCATCCACTTTTCCTTTACTGTCCTGAGCCTGGGTAGAGAGGCAGAGTAGCAAAAACAAAAAACAGAAAGACAATGGGGGCTGCCCAAAGGTCTCTGGGGGCCACCATTGAGCCCATTGATGAACACTGCTCTATGCTTTCAGGGGCATAGCTAGACCTCACTTTGGGAGGGGGCCAGAGCTTGAGGTGGGGGGCACATTTTGGTCTGCCGCTCCCCACCCACTGCCACAGCAAATACCTTGGCTGGCGGGATCCCCAACCCCCACCAGCTGAAGCATTGTCCAGCGCTGGTCTCCAGCACCACCGCATTGTCTGCCCTGCTCTGTCTTCCCCTCACATCCTGCACACTCTTTTTAGTGAAATTGAACATGCTCAGTTTCACTAAAAGGAGAATGCTGGTTGTGAGGGGAAGACAGAGCAGGGCAGGCAACGCAGCGGCGCCGGAGACTGGCGCTGGAAAACGCTTCAGCTGGCGGGGGCAAAACCAGGGGCCCAGAGGAAATTTGGGGGGCCCAGGCCCCCCGGCCCCACATAGCTACACCGCTGGTTTTCCACATGGGCAGATCAGGGGTCTGCAGTGATAGAATACTGTCATTTGAGCTCATAACTGTCTACAGTACTTAGGCGCTAGCCTTTACACCAGCCTTTGAGCTAGCCTAAGTCGTTGCACCTAAATTTAGGCGCAAAAATGTGGACTTACACGAGTATTCTTTAAAAGCAGTTCCAACTGGATCTCCTGTTATGGAACTGCTGCTTAGCACCCACTTGTTTAATGCCTAACTTTAGCCGACCTGTGCACAAGTTGCACCTTCCATCAAAAGTCCTCCAAATGTATCTACAGTGGCAACTGTGCCAAGACAGGATTTCTCACAATAAGCAGGGCACCCCTAACTGACACAGCACAGAGTCATTGACTCCGTGTGCAGCCTGAAGCCTCCATCAAATAAGGCCACTCCAGTGTGCTTGCAGAAAGACAGGCTCAAATTAAACACACACACACTGACCGTTGAAGGAGTCCTTCCAAATGAAATTCATTGTCACAAGCAGGTTGTTTATGATGATGATGACTGTGTTGATGCGATTGGGCCAAAGAATGTAGACTGAGAAGGGCTGATTTGTGTGATAAAAAATGAAATGGATGACTGTGACATCATCGGATGAGTCTCACAAGAAAGTTTGATGAACTCATAAAGGACAATCGGAAAATCACTCAAAGGAAAATTGCTGACACTACTTAGAACATAGAACATAGAAAAATGTGGGCAGATAAAGTCCATATGGCCTATCCAGTCTGCCCATCCATGCCATCTACTCTCCCTATCACTCCCTTAGAGATCCTATGTATTTGTTCAAAAGTCTCTTGAATTCAGATACTGTTTTCGTCTCCACCACTTCCACCGGGAGGCCGTTCCACAAATCCACCACCCTTTCCATGAAGAAGTATTTTCTCAGTTTACTTCTGAGTCTGTCCCCTTTCACCTTCATCCTATGCCCCCCTCATTCCAAAGCTTCCTTTCAGTTGAAAGAGATTCGCCTCCTGTGCATTTATGCCACATAGGTTTTTAAATGTCTCTATCATATCTCCCTTCTTCTGCCTTTCTTCCAAAGCATTCATATTGAGATCTTTGTCTGTCCCCATATGCTTTATGATGAAGACCACTGACCATTTTAGTAGCTATTCTCTGGAATGACTCCATCCTGTTTATATCTTTCTGAAGGTATGATCACCGTCTAGTAGCACTATAGAAATGATAAGTAGTAGTAGTGGGATAAACATAAAGGAATCCTCCTCAGAAGGAAGGGATCCCCAGAAGTTTAGCCAGTGGTGGGAGGCAGGGCTGGTGGTTGGGAGGTGGGGATAATGCTGGGCAGACTTATACGGTCTGTGCCAGAGCCGATGGTGGGAGGCAGGGTGGGTGGTTGGGAGGCGAGGATAGTGCTGGGCAGACTTATACGGTCTGTGCCCTGAAAAAGACAGGTACAAATCAAGGTAAGGTATACACAAAAAATGGCACATGTGAGTTTATCTTGTTGGGCAGACTGGGTGGACCGTGCAGGTCTTTTTCTGCCGTCATCTACTATGTTATGTTACTAATTGAGTTCTTACCAGAGTCTTATACAGGGGCATCATCACCTCCTTTTTCATACTAGCCATTCCTCTCCGTATGCATCCAAGCATCCTTCTAGATTTAGCCATCGCCTTTTTTTACCTGTATGGCCACCTTAAGATCATCACATATGATCACACCCAAGTCCCGCTCCTCTTTCGTGCACAAAATTTCTTCACCCCCTAGAATGTCCTATTTCCTCGGGTTTTTGCAATCCAAATGCATGACCCTACATTTTTTTTTTAGCATTTCTTAGTTGCCAAATTCCAGATCATTCCTCTAGCTTCTCTAAGTCCTTCCCCATGTTATCCACACCATCAGGTGTGTCTACCCTATTGCAGATTTTGGCATCATCTGCAAAGAGGCAAACCTTACCAGACAGCCCTTCAGCAATATCGCTTACAAAAATGTTAAAAGAACAGGCCCAAGAACTGAACCTTGCGGCACACCACTGGTAACATCCTTTCCCTCAGAATGAGCGCCATTTACCACTATCCTCTGTCGTCTACCACTCAACCAGTTCCTAACCCAGTCAGTCACTTCAAGGCCCGTACCGAGGACACTCACTTTATTTATTAGTCATCTATGCAAAACCGTGTCAAAGGCTTTGCTAAAATCTAAATACCCCATATCTAGCTCTCTCCCTCACTTCAACTCTCCGGTTACCCAGTCAAAGAAATTAATCAGATTTGTCTGACAAGACCTGCTTCTACTGAAATCATGTTGCCTCTGGCTCCTCTCTATATCTCCTTTAAGGGCCTCCTTTTATTTCTTTGCCTTGGCTCCTTCTCCTCACTGGCTTCACTGCTAATTGTTATGTGTAATGTAACCCTACAGAGATTTAAAAAAAATATTTTGAAGTAAAACCTGGAGATGGGGTCCATCGTGCTGGAAGGTTCCTGTGGTGGCTGTGGAGTCCGGCTCTGTGGCAGGGAGAGGTTGCTGGAGTGCTGAGGTGACAGGCTGCGTTAGCGGAAGCTGGAGAGTCTGGGCTAATTGTTCAATTCCTGAGAAGGATAGTTCTGGAAATTCTGAGTTGACGGAAGGAATCAAGATGGAAAATTCGGAAGAAATTATGTGGACAGACTGTTCAGAAGGGGTTGGTGCTGGAAAAGGTGCAGCACGAATTTGAACATGAATGTAGGAACCAGTGGCGTAGCCAGACCTGAGATTTTGGGTGGGCCCAGAGCTAATATGGGTGGGCACGCACTGTCTATATAAGTATGAGTAGTGTCTCTTGGGATCCTACAAAAATAATGCCTTAGAATTCACTTGATGCCTAACAGCTGACCTGCATCAGTATAACCACATACATACTTAATGGAAAAATTGATATTTTTAAATATAATTACATTATCCCACAATCTCTCCACTGTAAAATGCTATACACAAACTTGTGCAAAAACACACTCATATCCTTACTAAACCATAACAACACTAATTCCAAGGACAGGACGAGCTACAACCTTATGCTTGAAAAGGCAGAACTGTAATTACACTAGGCTCTAAAACACCAATACACTACCTCGTGAAAAAAAAACCAAAACAAAAAGGGCTGCAAATACTACACGCTAGCAGAATACTGCACCTTGATCACACATGAAAAACACATGATACAACAGACATGACACAAGGAACTAGAAATCAAAAAATATGAAGGCAAAATACTGAACTGGAAAGTTAACTCAAGAAGTCAGACTCAGCATGCAGCAATACCAGAAAAATTGAAACTTACATGCAAAATATCACAGATTCACATTTCCAAAAGCTGACATATTCCAATTAATAAATTCTGAATAAAATACTTTTTTCTACCTTTGTTGTCTGATCTATTCGCTTTGGTCCCAGTGTCTTCTGTTTTATGCAGTGTCTTCTTTCCATTTGATATTTTTTCTCTCACCATGTCCACCATCCTCCTGTGTACTTATGTGTCTTGTCTACCATCTGTAGCCCTGTCCCTATCCTTCCTCGAGTTTCAGTATCTGCCCTCAACGTGCTCCAAACCAGCCCTTAAACTCAGCAGTTTATCCTCCATCCATATCCAGCATTTCTCCTCACTCCCCTCCATCCATGTGCTTCTACTTCCTCTGTCTTCCCTCCCCTCCATCCTTGTCCAACATTTTTCCTTCTCTTCCCTGCCCTCCACTCCATCCATGTCCAGCATTTATCCTCTCTTCCCTCCCCTCCATGCGCATCTCCTCCCTGACTTCTCTCCCCTCCCTCCATCCATCCATCCAGCAACTCTCCATTCTCCCCTGCCCTCTCCTCCATCCACCGATATCCAGCAAATGTCCTCTGTCCCTTGCATTCATCCATCCATGTTCAGCAATTCTCCTCTCTCCCCTGCCCTCCCCTCCATCCATCCATGTCCAGCAATTCTCCATTCTCCCCTGCCCTCTCCTCCATCCATCCATACCCAGCAAATTTCTTCTTTCCCCTCCATCCATCCATGTCCAGCAATTTTCCTCCTTCCCCTGCTCTCCGCTCCATGTCCAGCAATTTCTATTCTCTCCCCTGCCCTCCTTTCCATCCATCCATGTCCAGCAACTCTCCATTCTCCCCTGCCCTCTCCTCCATCCATCCATACCCAGCACATTTCCTCTCTCCCCTTTTCCCTCCATCCATCCATGTCCAACAATTTTCCTCCTTCCCCTGCCCTCCGCTCCATGTCCAGCAATTTCTATTCTCTCCCCTGCCCTTCTCTCCATCCATCCATGTCCAGCAAATTTCCTCTCTCCCCTGCCCCCTCCATCAATCCCTGTTGTCTGGCAATTCTCCTCTCTCCCCTGCCCATCCTGTTTCTTTCAATCCCCTTCCCCCGCCCCTCCCCTTCAAAAGAACGACAACGTGGATGCAGCAGCTCACAGGTTTGCTTGCCCTGTGTTTTGAGTGAACGGCGACGGCTGCGCAGGGGAGTGGAAAACAAATCGTTTCCTTCCTTGCAATGGATTAGATGGGCGGATGGGCGAGCGGGCTCACTTACATACACTCTACTCCCGAAGTTGCAGCGTAAAAGCAGCAAGCAGCGAGCCAGTCTCGAGTCCGTCCTTCACTTCCTGCCCTCTCTCTGCACCGTCCCGCCTTCCTCTGATGTCATTTCCTTTTGGGCGGGACGCTGAGAGGGCAGGAAGTGAAGGACGGAGTCCAGACTGGCTCGCTGCTTGCTGCTTTTACGCCCACTCGCCGCTGCGGGCAAAAAACTAAGTCGTCGTCGTTGTCATGGAAGGTGAGGGTCGAAAAAGACTGGGCGGGCCTGGGCCGAGATTGGGCGGGCCTGGGCCCACCCAGGCCCACCCGTAGCTACGCCCCTGGTAGGAACAAACTAAGGAAAATCGTAACAAAAACTGTGACAAAGGAAAATGCTAAAGAAACAAAGCAAAGAAGAACAAGGGACAGAAATAAAGAGACCAGGGTGCAGCCTGAGACTGTTGAGAGCAGAGATGGAGAACTGGAGTTCTCTCAGCCAAAGCCAGTCCAAGAGCGTAAACTGAGGAAGAATGTAAGGAAACGGAAGGAAAGACGGAACTTTGACTACAAGAAGAGGAAGAAGAGATGTTCTGTGGCTGAGGGGTGAGCTCCGGTCTCAAGGGAGGTCTGGAGGTTACCCAGAAACAACCCTATTACTAGAGTTTGTGAAAATGTGGTATTAGTAAGTAATAAAGGTGGTGTGGAATCACAAAACAATCAAAACATGTCCAGAAAAATCCACTAATTGAAAAATGACTATGTTTAAAGGAAAATGGCCTCAAAGAGCTCCAAGATCAGAAACAATCTTCACGGAGCTTAAACAGACCTAACGGTCGTCTCATCATCATTGGCCAAAAACCCTTATAGTGCCACAAATCTAGGTCTTCTTCTAGTATCTATGGTCAAAAGTTATTCTAAGTGATGTTGTGGATGTAGATCACTGCTCAATCACTATGCAATATCCATTATACACAATCACACTTATCTTTTTGAAGTGGTGTTCAATGGATTGCTGGTCTAGGCTGTGTAGTCCTTCACTTCCCGCTCCGAGCCGACGATGGCCAGCGTTTCGCTGCTTCTTCAGGGTCTCGGGACAAAAATGGGAAACACGTACAGCTCTCCAGTGCAGCATTCGATACTACATCTCCGTGAAGATTGTTTCTGATCTTGGAGCTCTTTGAGGCCATTTTCATTTAAACATAGTCATTTTTCAATTAGTGGATTTTTCTGGAAATGTTTTGATTGTATTAATAAGTAATCAATTATAACTGTGCTGTGGTACAAGTTACAAAACGTATACTGTAAAATGTTCATTCATATAAGAATTGTTTTGCCAGCCCAAATGTAACCCTACAGGGTTAAAGTTTTTTTTAAAAAGTAAAACTTGGAGACAGGGTCCATCGCTCTGGAAGGCGGTTGTGGAGTCCGGCTCTGGTGGCAGTGGGAGGTTGCTGGAGCACTGAAGTGACAGGCTGCATTAGTGGCAGCTGGAGAGTCTAGGCTAATTCTGCTCATGCATGGTTTCCTGTGCATGTGTAGTGGCTGTGAAGGGCATGAGGGACAGGCAGTGCCAGCCCTGTTCGGGGCCCCTGTTTGAGCATGTGGGGAGGATGTGCTGGGGATCGGGCCTGAGAGGAACTGACCTGATTTGAAGAGCTGGGCTGGCCAGTGAAATGCACTCGTGGAATGCTGGGCAGTGTAGGGGACAGCTTCGGAGATCCTCCCTGCAGACTTTGGAGCAAGTTCTGGTGCAGCCCGGGATGGCCGAGTGCACATGTGCACTGGGGGTGCAGTGACGTTGGGAGGAGGCAGTGTGCATTCTAGCAGAGCCGTGCAGCGGTCGCATGCTGACTTAAAATTTAAGAATTTACTTCAGTTTTTTTTAAAGGTATGTACCCGAGGAAAATAAAGTACTTTAATATGTTAAAATGTGGAAAGTTGTCTGGTAGAGCAAGGCTGCATTTGTGTTGCATTTGGCTGTTCAGGGTCTCACGAGGGCTTGTGGCTCAGGCTCGAGACATGGCGGTTCAGAAAAGTTCTAAACTGTCCGGTTTGGTAGCTAGGGCGGGAAACTGGTGAACGATAGACGTGTGTGTGTGAGCACATTTGTTAAAGCTTTAAAATGGTTAATTTTGTACTGTAACTGAGTGTGAGTTGAAGCTACGAGTGACTTAGTTAAAAACTCAGACCCCTGTGGTGATTTTGGGTTTGAGGCTGAGAGCTGACTGGGTGAAAGTTGAGACGGCTAAAAGAGGAATTTTAGAACTTAAATTGTGTGTGTGGAATATGAAACCTCTTTGGAGTAAAAGTTGTATTCTGCTGTTCCTGAGAAGAAAATGGCAGCCGCTATTACTAAGATAGTAATAACATTTGGAGCTCCTGTCAGAGTTCCATATGTTTTAATTACTACAGTGAACTGTCAAGGGAAATGGATACTTTTAAAAGAAGATAGTTGACAAATAGGCATATTTTCAAAGCACTTTGGGAGGCTAAGTGCTTTGAAAATAAGCCTCATAGTATGTGAGCACTGTGTTTTAGCACGTGCTCAGGTACTGATAATAAATTATTACATATATAGCAGAGGCTTGAAACTTAAGAATGCCAGTGTGAGTGATTGTAAGGTTCTATTGATAAAAGTGGGTGGGCTAGTTTGGGGCTAGTGAATTAGTTTTTGCTTTTGGGTAGCCAGTGAAAAAAAAATAATTAAATAAACAATTTAATTGGTTAGGGAATAGGTTTCATTTTTTAGTTTTGTACAGATAGAGGGAAATTTTCAATATGACATCTAAGTCTAACTTTGGACGTTTTGCTAAAAACGTTCAAAATCAGAATAGGAAAGATCACTTTTGAAAAACGTCTATGTTTTTTTTTTCAAAAATAATGTTTGAAAAAATATATATATATAATTGCAAAACATAGAGATTCATGCCATTGGGATGTAGGAGGAGCCAGCATTTTTAGTAAACTGGTCCCCCGGACATCCCAGGAGAGCAATGGGGCACCCCAAAGGGCACTTCTGTGTACTTCATATAAATACTCCAAGTACACATCTCACCTTTGTTCCCTTATCTTGTCCCCTGAGCCCTCCAAAACCCACCCAAACCACACTGTGCCTCACTGTACACCACTAAAATAGCCCTTATGGGTGAAGGGGGACACCTAGATGTGGGTACAGTGGGTTTGTGGTAGGTTTTGGAGGGCTCGCTGTTTCCTCCACAAACATAACAGGTAGGGGGGTATGGGCCTGGGTCCGCCTGCCTGAAGTGCACTGCACCCACTAAAACTGCTCCAGGGTCCTGCATACTGCTGTCATGGACCTGAGTATGACATCTGAGTCTGGCATAGAGGCTGGCAATCGATATTTTGAAAGATATTTTTTGAGGGTGGGAGGGGTTAGTGACCACTGGGGGAGTAAGGGGAAGACATCCCTGATTCTATCCGGTGGTCATCTGGTCATTTTGAGCACCTTTTTATGGCTTGGTCGTAAGAAAAACACGACCAAATAAAGTCGTCCAAGTGTTCGTCAGGGATGTCCTTGTTTCTTTCAATTATGGGTCAAGGACATCCAAGTGTTAGGCACGCCCAAGTCCTGCCTTCGCTATGCCTCCGACACGCCCCCTTGAACTTTAGCCGTCCCTGCGACGGAAAGCAGTTGGGGATGTCCAAAATCGGCTTTCGATAATACCGATTTGGACGACCCTGGGAGAAGGATGTCCATCTTCCGATTTATGTCGAAAGATGGGCGTCTTTCTCTTTCGAAAAGGAGCCCAATAGTGTACTAGATGTTCCAGGACCTGACTCCTGATCGTGGTGACGAGTAGAGAGGAAGAGTGCTTGGTACCCACTGAAAGAAAAAAAGAAGAAAGAAGAGCTACCCAAGAGCTTGAAATTCAGCTCGGGCTGTGAATTGGAGGTTTACAAAATAAGAGAAAAAAATGGTGAAATAAGAGTAGAGAAGAGAGACATGCGATACTCTTATACATTTCTAGAAATGTTAATAATGCCTTCTATTATATTACTATCATGTATTCCATTACCATGCAATCCAACATTTATTTTTATTTTTGTTACATTTGTACCCCACGCTTTCCCACTCATGGTAGGCTCAATGTGGCTTACATGGGGCAATGGAGGGTTAAGTGACTTGCCCAGAGTCACAAGGAGCTGCCTGTGCCTGAAGTGGGAATCGAACTCAGTTCCTCAGGACCAAAGTCCACCACCCTAACCACTAGGCCACTCCTCTACTGTTGCTACTATTTGAGATTCTACATGGAATGTTGCTATTCCTCTAGCAACATTCCATGTAGAAGTCGGCCCTTGCAGATCACCAATGTGGCCGCGCAGGCTTCTGCTTCTGTGAGTCTGACGTCCTGCACGTATGTGCAGGACGTCAGACTCACAGAAACAGAAGCCTGCGCAGCCTTCTACATGGAATGTTGCTAGTGGAATAGCAACATTCCATGTAGAATCTCCAATAGTAGCAACATTCCATCTAGAATCTCCAATAGTATCTATTTTATTTTGGTTACATTTGTACCCTGCGCTTTCCCACTCATGGCAGGCTCAATGCAGCTTACATGGGGCAATGGAGGGTTAAGTGACTTGCCCAGAGCCACAAGGAGCTGCCTGTGCCTGAAGTGGGAATTGAACTCAGTTCCTCAGTTCCCCAGGACCAAAGTCCACCACCCTAACCACTAGGCCACTCCTCCACTCCTTCTGTAACACCAAATGCCTTTTCTCTTTTCATTTCCATTATCCATGATGTTTTGTAAGCCACATTGCGCCTGCAAAGAGGTGGGAAAATGTGGGATACAAGTGCAATAAATAAATAAATAAATAAATAGAGAGGAAAAATAATACCTATCTATTTAGGAGTTCAGCGTATAGCATAGAGGTCAGACCTGAAAAACAAGAATTAGACACAAAGTATTAAATTCAAGGGTAACTAACAAAATAATCAGCTAACATTCTAACTAAATTTTATACTTAAAAGGGTTACTTATCTGATAGTGCTGCAGAAAGGTTGAAAATGTTTCTGAAATGTCCATGTCTGTTATGTCGTTGACATCAACGAGCACTGTAGAAAGAAAAGCGGGTAAATACTACTGTTTTTGCTCTTAAATGTGTAATACCTCATGGAACGGGTATTACTAGAGTGATAGATTTTTCTAGAGCCCTGGAGGGAGGGAGGTCCCTGCTAGAGGGCTACAGGTGTAGGATGTCCCTGGGTGGGAGTAAGCCCAGCCCAGGGGGAGTAGTTTTGAAATAAAATGCAGAGAGATAGTGCCCTGGTACTGAAGAGTGACGGGGGGAGGAGTTTGGAAGGCGATAAAGCTAAAGTTATTCCCTTTGAGGGGGGGGGAGGAGTTTGGAAGGTGATAAAGCTAAAGTTATTCCCTTTGAGGGGGGTCTTTGGTTGCCGGCAGGTCTGGAGTTGCCTGAACATCCCCTGCCATTGACCGGGAGGAGAGAGAGGGGAGTCCTGATAAGAGATCCACTGGCTGTGGCGTAGCCATAGGTGGGCTTGGGAGGGCCAGGGCCCACCCATTTATGGCTCAGGCCCACCCAGCAGTAGCACATGTTTAGTGGTAACTGGTGGGAATCCCAAGCTCTGCCAGCTGAAGATTTTCCCCTGATGGTAACAAAAACGCTACTCTCCACGACACCGGCACCTGCGCATGCTCAGTTTTCAGTGCAATACTGCTGCCAAGGTGGAAACAAGCGTTTTCCCACCAGCTGAGATTTGTTTTTGGAGGGGGGGAGGACACTTGGTGCCCACCCAATTCTTGCCTAGGCCCACCCAAAATCTGTTGTCTGGCTACGCCCCGAGGCAGGTTGTGACTCTAATAAGTTGCAACTGGGAGACAGTGTGCTACAGGTGGGTAGAAGAAGGCCCAGCCCGGAAGAAGGGGACCAGAGCTCGTCCCAGAACCAGGGTGGACCAAAGGTGGGGTCACCACAGGAGGAGGGTCAGATCGAGAGAGGTCTGAGCCCACTGAAGTAAATCAGTGTGAAGACGAGGAATACAGCCTTTGGGGATAATATTTCTCTACAGGATGACCATGGGCAGGACAAACTGTACATATGTAAATAGCCCTGAATGAAAATTCCCTGTAGCTGCACCTGAGCAGGATAGTGGGAAAGGTGTTCCCTCTGGGAATAACAGAAGTTGAAAGTTAAGGTTGCTTTGGAGTTTATCAAGTGACTGCACTGGAAGTCGAAGTTAGTCTGCTTGTTGCAGTGGTTTGCAAATGAAAGTTGTTTCATTATTAAGCCTTTGGAGTGCTGTGTGGTTCTTGGACTGAAATGCTGAGTGGAACCCAGAACTGGTGAGATAATCTGACCTCCCAAACCCCCGGATCGCTATTCTGGATCATAGACCCACTCCCAAGTTCGATTGCAGGCGAATTGGAATGGATGAGTGAGGTGAGAGTGGCCTTGAATATGAAACTTTGCTTTCTGGCCCAGGGCTGGAGCTAGTGTGCAGGTGAGACCCGGGTTACAAATGTAAAAAACCCCCACACAAAAAGACTCCTTTATTTTTATTGTTAAACTCCCTGGTTGGCATACAGTTTATTTGGGGAAACACTGTGACATCTTTGTAACAATATTGCAATACTTTGCTCCACCTCCAGGGGGCGTACAGTAAGGTCTCCCACAAATAAACCTTCTTGACTGTCTCCCAGTGATGGAGACGCACACAATACGAATTGCCTTGGTACAGCAGCACCCTGTAGTTTAAATGCACAGTAAATTCTTTTGAAATTTGTTGACATATATGTCAAAGTTAGATATATTAAGACAGTGGTTGGGAGGCAGGGGTAGTGCTGGGCAGACTTATACGGTCTGTGCCCTGACAATGGCAGATACAAATCAAGGTAAGGTATACACAAAAAGTAGCACACGTAAAATTATCTTGTTGGGCAGACTGGATGGACCGTGCAGGTCTTTTTCTGCCATCATCTACTATGTTACTTGTTTTTATTAACTATTCTTTCGAAACCAGCTGAATGTTTGGGAACTGTTCTATTCTCGCATAACTTGTACAATATAACCCATAACCAAGTTGTAACAAATGTATTTTCATTATTCTTATCTTATTGTAAGCCACACTGAGCCCGCAAAGAGGTGGGAAAATGTCGGATACAAATGCAAACAATAAATAAATAAATAAATAAATTGCCCAACCATTCTCCACTCCACAACACTGAGGAGATGGGGCATGAGCCACGCTCTGCTGTATTGTATTTCACTATAAACTATAAATTTATTATTATTATGCAAAGACAGTGATTATATTTTGCTATTTTGACAAATAAAATCGCAGAATTTGGCATTATTTTTGCAGAATTCCCCCAAGAAACATTTATTCAAAGAGAAGAAGAGGAATCATGTGCAGCCTGATTGCTCACATTCAGAAATTAACAAGCCTGTACTAGTCTGGAGGGCTGCACAGCACAGTCAGTGTTGCAACTATTAATTACACTGTTGGGCTGGGTATTGGGTATTAATTACACTGTTGGGTATCATCACTGCGGGATTTCCGTGGGTCTGAAGAAAATCCCCTATGGAGCGTTTAAAGATTTAAATTGACCGTAGATCTCCAGCCATCAGCAGACAACTTCGCGTAGTACTAGAAGAGAACGTCTTCCGCCTAAGAGATTTGTCGAGATTCCCACAAGTGCTGAACACGTACTTCAGCTACAAAGTGACAGCCATGGGGCGGAGTTACGTTGGCGTCGACTGGCACTTGGCTCCGCCCCCTGAGTCTCCTTTCGTTTTTCGGCACCTGTGTGGGACACGTTGGGTTGCCGGAAGCTAAGCGCTTTTATTGCTGGATAGCGAAGAAAGGTAAAAATCGAGAGGGGTCTTTTTCATTTTTTACCGTCTGATTGTTTAATAGTCTCGGGAAATCATAGGAAGGGCAGTCTAGTACAGGAGTTTGAAAAAGTTTCGTATGCATTGCAGACTGAAGTCAGTGATGATGAAAACTCCCTAATATAGAAAAGGACGGATGTTTTCAAAGTTACTTTTATATTTTGTGGGGTTTTTAAAATGAAGGTATAACCTATCAATTTAGTAATTAGTTATAATTCAAATGGACTGGACAGAATGACCTGATACGTTACAGCCCTAAAATTCCTTCAGCTGTACCTACTACGTCTGTGAATTACGCTTGGGGCAAATCTTTTAGGAGAGTGAAAGATGGAAGAAGGGGGAAGTACGAATCTAATGCAGAAATTTCCCATCAAGGGTCCCAGACTCGTGGTCACAACATATACAGCTTCTGGTGAAATGGGTGATTACTTTTATATCCTGTAGAGAGAGAGCAAAGGGTGATTTTTTTACAGCAAGAAGGTGCACAGCGATTCAGGATATCAAGCCTATGCTATTAGGTTCAAGTGTCTGTTTGTTTTAAGAAGTCCAAAGGGTGAATGACTAGCCAGTTTTTTCAAGGGCAGGCTAGGCCATATCTGTCTTGCAGAATCAAACTCCCACCGGTTATTTTCGTATAGCTGTACACCTCAAGCTGAAATTTCCTTCACCTACTAAGATAAGGTTTCCCATCTAAGTCTCTAAGGGGTCCCCAGATAGGTTTAGGGAGGCCTTTCTTTCTGGTTTTTCAAAAGGCACTTTCACTCTGACAAAATCACCACAGAACCCACTAGGAAGTGCTTAAACACAGTATATTTATAGATGTTGTAGAACTTCCTGGTTGCATGATGGAAGCTTGGAAAACCTTAGCTCAATATGGCATCTCTCTTTATCGTACCCTGAAGATGCCTCATAGGAGATTTCTACTGAGACACCATCAGATCTTGTGTACTCCATATTTTGAATCCTGACACTCCCCTTCCCATCAGCATTCACTGGTTAGAGTCATGAACACAAGAGGTTTGTGTTTGTTTGATCAACGGTATTTGCTTGCAGGCCAGACTAGGGATTACTGATGTAATTCTTTGTGTTGTGTCAATTCAGTGAACCAGCTTTTTGGCTTTACCCTTAGATGAATTAGGTAATTCAACATCTGGGGTTAGCAAAAATGCTATACAAGGGAAGGCAAAGTGGTACTGGTGGGCTTATTACCAGCCAAGTCAAGGTCAAGTTAGACTAGACCAGGGGTTCTCAACCCAGTCCTTGAGGCACACCAAGCCAGTCTGGTTTTCCGACTGTCCTCAATGAATAGTCATGAGAGATTTGCCTATCCAAATCTGTCATGTATATTCATTGTGGGTATCCTGAAAACCAGACTGGGTTGAGAATCTCTGGACTAGACCAAAGAGTCTGAAGGGGTTTTCTAGATTTTTACACATCACAAGGTCAGCAGCAGGAAATACTGGTCTGTGAGTTGTAAACATAGGAGCCAACTCTTCAAAATGATTGGGGGGGGGGGGGGGGTTGCTAAACCCAGTGGAAATTACCCTTCCCTGGATAAAGTCAAGGGAGTTTGCGCAATATTGAGGGTGCTCAAGCACCCACAGAGTGGTTGTAAACCTACTTTTAATGCTGGGTACAGGAGAGTGGTGGAGAGCAGCAGAAGGGGCTACCATTGCTTACATAGATTAGTAGGGGAGAGGGGGAAGAGACAGGAGGAGAGAGAAATCGAAAGTTGGTGCAAAAGACAAGAAGGAGCTAGGAGGCAGAAAAGGAATGGAAGAGTAGGAGAACAGAAGGAGTGAGTGGGGTAAGGGAGAGCTGAACGTACATATGAAAAATTAGGGAGGTGTGAGAAGATGAGAGAAAGATTAAGATGGTGGCAGTGATGAAGCACAAAGGTAGAAGTACTTCATGGGGTAAGGGGTGTACAACATCACAAGCTAAAGGAACCCCTTCCCTCTTCTACTCAGAAAAGTTGTGTGTTAACAGTGCTGCTAGGCTGGATAGAGGCTAGGCCTAGGGGAAAGGAGAGCGTTACTGGACAGGAAGTTGGAAAGAAAGAAAAAAGGGGAGTGCTGATGGGGTGGAAATGGAGAGGAGATGCAGGTAAGAGGGTGGGAGAAGGGAATGTTATGGTGGAGCCACTGCTGCTAAAGGAGGGAATGCTGTGGAGACCTGCTGGTAGGTAAGATGGGGAAGGGAGGTGAAGCATGTGCTGTCAGTGATGTGCTGTAGTGCTTATTGCTCCATTAATTGTTATCTCAGCATATTAAACTGTAGGTTATAGGCAGTTTAAAATAACTCAGTCGTATGTTAATGGCATTTATTGGAGAAGGTAATGGAGGAGAGGGTCATACAGTAGCTCTCGGAAGGATTTTGAGCTGGCTACATTTCCATTCTCCGTGGCACTGTAAAGAGTTCTTGTTTCTATGACTTGGGGGGCTTCGGGCATTCTCTGTCAGAACTTGCACATCCCCATCAGCCTAACTTGGAGAAGTACCTACTGGTGGCTTTGTGATAGGCCAGATAGAGGGGGTTGGAGGTCACCTCTTGTCAGCCAGGTGCCATGCTCAAAGTAAGAGTGCTGAATTTAATGCTATACAGTGGGAAGGAGAGGGGAAGTATTTTAAAAGATTGCTAAATTTTGAGTTGGCCAACTATAAGAACCTCTGTTAGGGCTCCTTTTACTAAGGTGTGCAAATGATTATTAGCACATGCTAAAAGCTAGGAAGCTCATTCTATTCTTATGGGCTTCTTAGTATTTAGTGCACCTCAGTAAACGAAGCCCTTAAGCAGCAACACTGGCCAGAAATGCTTTTTTTGGATAATTCATTTGCTATCTGAATCCAAATTCATTAAAATTATTCTATGGTGAATTTTTCTTCCCATGTGACTAAATCAAGTAGGAATTTTTAAAGCTGTGAAAGCTACTATAATATCTGCATGGAAGAGAAAGGGTCCCTTGAGTATTGCGTTCAGTTCTGGTCACCTTATCCCAAAAATGATATAGCGGAATTAGAAAAAGTTCAAAGAAGAGCACCTAAAATGATAAAGAGATGGAATTCCTCTCGTATGAGGAAAGGATAAGAGGTTAGGGCTCTTGAGCTTGAAAAAGAGATGGATGAGGGGAGATATGATTGAGGTCTACAAAATCCTGAGTGGTGTAGAATGAGTAGAAGTAAATCGATTTTTTTTTTTTTACTCATTCCAAAAGTACAAAGACTAGAGGACACTCAAAGTTACATGGAAATAAACAAATAGGAGGAAATATTTTTTCACTCAACGAATAGTTAAGCTCTGGAACTCTTTGCCGGAGGAAGTGGTAACTGCGGTTAGCATTTCTAGGTTTAAAAAAGGTTTGGACAAATTCCTGGAGGAAAGGTCCATAGTCTGCTATTGAGACTGACATGGGAAGCATCTGCTTGCCCTGAGATTTATAGTATGAGTGTTGCCACGATTTGGGTTTCTGCCAGGTACTTGTGACCTGGCTTGGCTACTCTTGTGTTCTTATGTAACCCTCGAAAAGGGGGAGTTGCCGTGGGCCCTGAATGATAGCCTAATGAATCGCAGAGCCCTCTACCAATGACTCTACTGACCAGGGCCTGATTCCTTACGCCTCACAGAAAAGAGTGGAGATAACACAGGGCAGATGAAAGAAGCTAGTCTGCTCACTGGATAGATATTCACTCCCACTGGAAATTCATTTCACGCAGATCTGGATTCCTGATTTAATCAAGATCTTTGTGAAATTAATTTCTAGTGGGTGCAGACATTTAGCCAAGGAGCAGAGCAGACTAGCTCTCCTTTCATCTGCATTGGGTTCTGTCCACTTTGTTCTGCTCAGGGGGCGGAATTGGTTTTAAACTTTTGGTTGTGGCACATAGAGCATATTATCAACAGTGCTGATGTATTTAGCAACGCTGTCTCTTCCTTATGCACCTGGAAGTGTCTTACACTCTGTGCCTGGGCATCAGTTGACTGTTCCACTGGTGGCGAGGGCACAGTGGAAAGCGACACATGAGGGTGTCTTTTTGCTTACCATTTCTTTGGTTCCTTTTACCACTTGTACACAGATGGAACCAACCATGATTAAGTTAATGGGATTGTTAAAAGGCCATTTTTTTTCCTCGGGCGTTTGGGGTACCACAGTTGTAGAGTAGAGAATGACACGGGGACAGGGACAAACTTTGTCCCCGTGTCACTTTCTACTTTGAAGCCTGTTAATCAACTGGACTGTTATTTGCTTTTGATTGATGCAGATGACAATATTTTTTCTATTTGTAATTTAAACACAACAGTTACACAGCATATTGTTCCTTTTAAGACAGATCCCACGGGGACGGTGCAGGGATGGGGACAAATTTTATCCCCATGTCATTCTCTCGTGTAGAGCTCTTGATGGAGTCCTACCTTCAAGGTTTTATATCTCTTGAATACACAGCAGATTCTAGATATGTTTTTATTGTTTTCTGTGTGTTTTCTGAGTTGGGCCCTAGCCAATCCAGGGTACTGTGATTCGGTGGGTCACCTATCACGTAGAGCTCTTTTTACCTATGAGCCAGTCATGGTCCTCGTTGCCTTTGCTCCTTTATAAGCAGTTTTGCAGGCAGATGACCTGGTGCTCTTTGTGTGCCACTTCAAATCAGGAAGTACAGACAAAAGACGGCACATAGTCTAAGCCTCCCCACCCACCGGGGGGCACTATATAGCACAAATTATTCTCATAGCAGATCTCAGCCAGAGGATGGTCACCTGGATAACTATTAGATGAGAAACTGCTTCTGCAAATACTTATTGCAGCTAATATCAAACAAGAATTATATAGAACAAAATCAACTTCCTTCCACACTGCACTGCTTTTAGAAATGTGGTTCCTTGAAATTTCAGTTTGCCTGAATCATAGCTCTCTTCAGTGTCGCAAGGGATACACAGATCAAGCATCTGAGGCATTGCCAAATCAGTTCAGTGACAGGGAAGCAGAAGTATGTACCCACACCGTATGTCAGATTGCTGGCGTGTGCAGTGAATAAGAGATGGGGGCTGTGCCATCTGTTCCCCCTACAGATTCCTGGAGTGTGAAATGAAGAAGGCTCCTGTGTAGAAAGGGGTGACCTGGGCTAGTCCTTTGACACCCCTCCCCCGATCCCATAATTGGACCAAATTACAAAGACACACACAAACTCTTCCAACTTGTGAATAAATTATTAGACACCACTCCAGTCACCAACAACAGCAAAGACACACCAGGAGCTGACGACTTGGCGAAGTACTTCAAGGAGAAAATCATACAACTGCGACTTAAAATACCTGTCAGCCACATCGAATACACCACACTCCTAGACTGCCTAGACCCAGACCCTGGAATCTATCCAGCAGACAGGATCTGGACTGAATTCACAGTACTACCGGAAGATCTTATCTCACAAACGCTTAAAAGATTCGCCAAATCTCACTGCAAACTAGATATATGCCCAAACAACCTCATGAAATCGGCCCCTCAACAATTTATAACGGACCTAACAAACCACGTGAACTTTATGCTACAAAATGGACTCTTCCCAAGGGAGAAAGGTAACATTTTACTCACCCCTATACCCAAGGATGCAAAGAAAAATGCTGATGAACTAACGAACTATAGACCAGTAGCATCCATCCCTTAATTACCAAATAACAGAAGGTATAGTGACCAAACAACTCAGACTATCTAAACAAGTTCTCAATATTACATGATTCTCAGTCAGAATTTCGCTCTAATCACAGCACTGAAACCGTACTAGTCACGCTCATGACCAAACTCAAACAATTGATAGCAAACGGCAATAACATTCTACTGTTACAATTCGACATGTCAAGTGCATTTGACATGGTTGACCATGGAATTTTACTACACATCCTCGAATACTTCGGAATCGGAGGCAACGTTCTCAATTGGTTCAAGGGGTTCCTCACTGCATGCTCATATCAAGTGACATCAAATTCGACTACATCAGCTACATGGATACCTGAATGCGGAGTTCCACAGGGATCCCCCCTCTCACCGACCATATTCAACCTAATGATGACACCCTTGGCCAAACTACTATCGAATCAGAACCTAAACCCATATATATACGCTGATGATGTAACGATCTTCATCCCATTCAAACAAGATCTAAGGGAAATCTCCAATGAAATCAAGCAAAGCCTACATATTATGAATTCCTGGGCAGGTGCATTTCAGCTGAAACTCAATGCAGAGAAAACCCAATGCCTGGTACTCACCTCGCAATACAACAAGAATAAATTTACCACCATCAACACACCTAAACTAAATCTACCAGTTTCGGACACCCGAAAAATCCTTGGAGTCACCATTGATCGACACCTAACACTTGAGAACCATGCAAAAAAACATAACTAAAAAGATGTTTCATTCAATGTGGAAACTAAAAAGAGACCATTTTTTCCAAGGACTGTCTTCTGCAATCTGGTACAATCATTGGTATTCAGTCATCTGGACTATTGTAACTCACTCTACGCTGGCTGCAAAGAGCAAATACTTAAAAAACTCCAGACAGCCCAGAAAACGGCAGCCAGACATATTCGGCACATCAAAATACGAAAGCGCGAAACCCCTACGAGAAAAACTACACTGGCTCCTACTAAAAGAATGCATCACGTTCAAACTTTGCACCCTAGTCCATAAAATCATCCATGGTAACGCCCCAGCCTACATGTCAGACCTAATAGAACTACCACCCAGGAATGCAAAAAAATTTTCTCGCACATTCCTTAATCTTCATCCTCCCAAGTGTAAGGGTCTGAAATACAAATCAATGCATGCATCTACCTTTTCCTATATGAGCACGCAGCTCTGGAACGCGTTGCCACGTAACCTGAAAACGGTCTATGAATTGACCAATTTCCGCAAACTATTGAAAACCTATCTCTTCGACAAGCTATATCACAAAGATCAACATGTGTAACTGTATAATCTTTAAAACTTCCAGAACTGTCTTATTATGTCTTTTGCTTTAACACCATCATGTATTTCACCACCATGTAACACAAAACCCTCTGTAAACCAAATGTATATTCACTTCTATTTCCAGTATCCATGATGAATTGGATCCACGTTGAGCCTGCAAAGAGGTGGAATAATGTGGGATACAAATGCAATAAATAAATAAAAAATAATGATCCTGGTTCATCGCTTTTGGTGTCATAGGACAGCATGGCATGTAATCGCTTCTGTAACGTAACATCTTGGGGGGGGGGGAGCACATCAGTGACGGGCAAAATAGTGGAAACTATTATAAAGAATAAAATTATAGAATACATAGACAAGCATGGTTTAATGAGACCAAGTCAGCATGGGTTCAGTGAAGGGAAGTTTTGCCTCACCAATTTCCTTTATTTCTTTGAAGGCGTGAATAAACATGTGGATAAAGGTGAGCCGTTGATGTACTGAAAATTCTGCTCTGAAGGAAAACCTCGTAACCGAGTCACCAAATGCAGTTTAAAAAACACTGCATGAATCACCGACCAACATGTAGCTTCATTGACAAGGTCATGCCTAAGGTCACTCCTAAACTCCAAATAGAATCCGACACTGGCACAAAGACAGGATCCAAAGAAGGACCTGAAAAAGGACAAACCTCATTCACCCGTGACAACCACAAAATTTGGGTCTTTGCCATATTCAGATTTAATCCTTTCATCTTTAACCAAGACTGAATCTTACAAAAATGAGACTCCACAAACTGAATACTCTTGTCTGCTGTATCTGGAACAGGAAAATAAAGTGGTATGGTCTTCGGCATACAAGCAATAAAAAAACACCCAATAATGCCAAAACTTTGCAAACCGGCAAAAAAAAAAAAAGGAGTGGCCTAGTGGTTAGAGCACCAGTCTTGCAGTCCAGAGCTGGCCGGTTCAAATCCCCGCTGCTGTGCCTTTTGATCTTGGGCAAGTCACTTAACCCTACATTGCCACAGGTACAAACTTAGATCGTGAGCCCTCCTGGGACAGAGAAATATCCAGAGTACCTGAATGTAACTCACTCTGAGCTACTACTGAAAAAGGTGTGAGCAAAATCTAAATAAATAAATTAATAATGAAGACCAAGAAGAATCTTGCAGTACTCCTGAAATCAATCTTCCACGCTGACTTTGAAGAGCCTTGTACTACCTGAAATGTCCGGGCTTCAATTGATCTTTGGATCTCAGGCCACCTGGGGGAAGGGAGTCTTAATCATTGCACAGAAGTACATAAGAGCGCCTGTTCTTGCAAGGTCCAGGCAAGAGTCCTGATACATGGTCATAGCCACTGACTAGAGAGGATATAAACTAGAGGTAAAAATCCCTTTAATAGTTATAAGTACAACTGATACTACTACTACTTATCATTTCTGTAGTGCTACTAGACGTACGCAGTGCTGTATACTGGACATAAAGAGGCACAGTCCCTGCTCGACAGAGCTTACAATCTAATTAGGACAGACAAACAGGACAAATAAGAGATAATGGAATTACTAAGGTGGAAATGATAAAGCATGGGTATTGAACAAGTGAGTAAAGGTTAGGAGTTAAAAGCAGCATCAAAAAGGTGGGCTTTTAGCCTAGATTTGAAGGTGGCCAGAGATGGAGCTTGACGTATCGGCTCAATAAGTCTTTTCCAGGCATATGGTGCAGCAAGATAAAGGGAACAGAGTCTGGAGTTAGCGGTGGAGGAGAAGGGTGCAGATAAGAGAGATTTACCCAATGAAAGGAGTTCCCAGGGCGGAGTGTAGGGAGAGATATAAGAGTGGAGAGGTACTGATGAGCTGCAGAGTAAATGCACTTGTAAGTCAGTAAGAGGAGTTTGAACTGATGACCCCAGATCACAGCTGGTTCCAAACTAAGTTGCGATTCACTTGCTGTATTGAAAGGTTGTGGCATACAGCCATATTAGAATGCTATTGAAATTTTTGTTTAGCGCGTTGTGACAAATATTTGATATCCATAAAAAGTATTGACAAAAAATATATATTAAACATTAAAAATACTATTTAAATAAAAGAAGGGAGTTTTTTTTGACAAATGGTGTTGCAAAAACTTCTCTGCAATCAACTTGCAGAGAGTTCTTAGCATCTGAAGTCTTTTCCTCCTCCTAATAAAGAGCTATAAGGTAAGAGGTTTCAAGATTAAACATCATTATTGACTTACTAATCATTTCTGTAGCGCTACTAGATGTATGCAGTGCTGTACACATTATATACAGGTACTTTCTCTACGGTTTCCTGTACCTGGGGCAATGGAGGGTTAAGTGACTTGCCCAAGGTCACAAGGAGCTGCAGTGGGAATCGAACCAAGGTTGCCAGGATCAAAGCCAACTGGCCTAACCATTAGGCACAAAATTAACCCATTTAGAGACATTGCTTCCACCCCACCCCCATCCCCCAGAAAAGCATTCAACATAAAGGGATTCTATTCATGCTCTTCTTCAAATACAGTATATATCGTTCAATGCAGAAAATGTGAAGAAGGGTGTTATATTGGGGGACATGTGGTGCCTTTGTTTATTGATTCTTGTCTTTAGCATCTGGCTCATCAGACCCATAAAGCACACCTGTCAAAACTACCCATTTTGAGAAATTGCTTCTGAGATGAACCAAGGTGACACCTCTGTGAGTGAGCATTTTTCAGGACCAGAACCACTGCATCAATGACCTCGTGGTCAGAATACTAAGAAGAATCTAGGAATGAAAAAACTTTTGAAGTTAAGATAAACAAATACTTAAGGCCCTGTTTACTAAGGTGCATTAGTGTTTTTAGCACGCTTAACGTAGCTTGCACACTAACCATGTAGGCACCTATAGGAATATTGTAGGCAAAAAGAAAGATCTGGGTTGCCTATCACTTTAAAAACCATAAAATTCTACTGCTTTGCCACCTTGTGGTCACACAACCATCTTTCCATTTTGATTACCCCTCCCCCAACTTTCCTCTTGAGACTGTTACTGGAATGCTTTATTTCACTATATTCTGATTTTTGTCATCTTTTACTCATCTTAAATTGTTGCATTGTCATGTGCTGGAGCCAATGGCTCGTTGTTATGTTTGAGACCAGACAGCATAGAAAGTCAGAGAGTCAAGATTCCCACGGGCCCTGAGGCAGGACAAAATACCGAAACCTTGACCAAAGTTGGCCGTGGAGAGAGAGGACGTAGACGGGAGTTGTCTGAAACAAGATAAGTGCTTGTTTATACAAATTCAAGGAAGACTCAATATCAGTCTAATAGAGGTTTTTGCCGACGATGACCGATAGAACTCCATAAATTGAAACTGTATAGCTGTATCTAGGAGTTTGTTGAGGCTTTTCCTCTTGTATACTATATGCAGTGATAAGGGATTTGTGATAGTTATCGGAGTGAGAGAGATCCCTGTAGACGCTCACAAAGAGATAGATATCGCAAATAAGATCATTAGTATGAGATTGCTGTTGTGGAGTTAATAGACAGTTTCTATGTGCATGAGAAGCACGTTTATATGCTTTCCTTATTACTTGTTTGGGATAATGTCGCTGTTTAAACCGGTTTCCCATTTCCTTAGAATGACGTGGAAATTCTTCGGAACTAGAACATGGTCTTTTTAACCTAAGGAACTGACCTACCGGTATACTATTACGTAAACTGCGTGGGTGAAAACTGTTATTATTTTTTTTTAATTATTTATTTATAGATTTTACAATTACATACCAAAGCAGAGCTTTGTCAAGAAACAATAAGCAATTTTACTTAATATGGAAACATAATATGAGAAATTTCTCATAAAAAAAAAACTATCATTATTATAGTCCTCAACTAGAGGGGAGACTTAAATAAATCTTACAAGAGGATAAGAATATTCTACAGGTAATATATATATATATATTAGAGTCAAGAAAGGCGTTGGAGTTGTCACTACTAATAATTAAAGTCCTTCCATTGGGTCCTATGGTGGTTTAGGTAACCTTGCATTTAAGAAGGATCACAATTGCAAAGCATCAAAAAAGTGATATGTCTTGTTTTCATAATGCACTACACATTTACAGGGAAATCGAAGCTGAAACTTGGCTCCCAGTTGTATAGTCTCTTGCCTCATCATCAAAAACTTTTTTTCGACGCTCTTGTGTAGTCCTTGACACATCTGGGAAAATTTGAATTCTTTCTCCCAAAAAAACAACAGAAGAAATTTGTCTTAAATATTGCCTCAAGATCGCTTCTTTGTCTGTAAGAAAGACAAAGGATACTAATAAGGTAGATCTAAATTCTACCTCTTCTTGTGACTGCTCTAGCAGAGCCAACTGTTATAATTTAAAATAGAATTTCGGTCTGTATTTTTTCTGAAAATAGTAGTTTCAAACTGAGAATTTTTTGGCTGATATGAATATCTAAAAAAAAAAATCTACTTCACTGCCCCCTACGAGAAGAAAAAGTGATATTAGGGTCAGATCCAATGTATGAATTCCTGCAACCGGTCGTCACTCCCCCACCCCAATAAAAATATGATATCATCAATGAATCTTTTCCAACTGATTATATCTGACAGAAACTGGGACCCATAATCATGATGTTCTTGAAATTCCACCCTGTCTTCACCCTCTGCCCCACCAGCACATACAGACACAAAGTGATAAAGGTAAGAAGGAGGAAATTGGAATATACAGTGATTTTTTTCCCCAAGGTCTTCTGCTTTGTCAGTGTGAGAAGCAGAACCTTCTTACCTTTTATCACTTTGTGTCTATATGTGCTGGTGGGGCAGAGTGTGCAGCCCTTGAGAGGCAGAAACATGGCCGTGTCCGGCTTTTAAGTATTTGTTTATTGCTTTGGTGGTGAATAAATTTGGACTCCTTTTGAACTTTTATATCTAAGATCTGCTCTGTTTTTCTCCATGCTGGATCTTGTGTATCGCTTGCCTATTTGCTTTCTGGGACCTTTTAAGAATTGTTTGACACCAAGGGCCCTGTTTACTAAACAGTGTTATAGGCACGTTAACATTTTTAATGCACATTAACCATGTACGTGCCTACAATAATCCTATAGACGCCTACATGGTTATCGGACACCTTAGTAAACAGGGCCCTAAGTGGTGAAATAATTTGGCTCCATGTTAGAACTGAAGCTGTAAGAAGATTGCTGTGTCTCTCGATCATTCTTCCTTGTCCTTGACTTTACTATTGGATCATTGCCAAGAATGAAATGCTATTTATATTCTAACTTCCTGTTGTTTTTCTGCTTCATATTGTTTCATAAAGTGTAATTTGATATGTTAGTGTTGTGGAGTAGCCTTCCAGTCACTCGTTTGGCCTTTGGACCATCTCTGGATGCTGAATTTGGTTCCATCTTTTAGCTGCTTCTTGTTTTCATTCTCAGCCTGGAGCAGGTCTATAGTAAAGGCCTCCCAGTAGGAATTCCTGGCCTTTCATGCTCTAAGCTTACCATGCAGGTGTCTGCCTCTAGGACCTCTGCCTCCCTTTGGCTCCATTTCAGCAACACCAAGTTGAACTCTTGAGTTTTCATGTTTTTTTACCCTGCCTGAGAGGGTGGAGTTCTTTCCCTCCCTCTTCCTGAGTTATTTCTAAGGACTTCTCGTAGAGAGGTGTGGTAGCCGTGTTAGTCCACTTTTAAAGGTAATCAATAGAAATAAAACATGGAAAAGAAAATAAGATGATACCTTTTTTATTGGACATAACATAACTTAATATATTTCTTGTATTAATAAGTTATGTCCAATAAAAAAGGTATCATCTTATTTTCTTTTCCATCTTTTTTTTCTTTAAACTTGTTTTAACATACAAGTTTCCTAAGTGGAGAATTTCAGTAGCTCAGTCTGTGTAACACCTAGATAGGATTTTAGATAGTGCTGGGGAAAAGCCAGCTATCTTAGTACATTTGGGTACGAATCACATAGGAAAATGTGGGTGGGAGCTTTTGGAAGCCAAATTTAGGCTCTTGGGTATAAAGCAGAAATCCAGATTCTCCAGTAGCATTTTTGGAAATGATCCCCATTCCATGTGCAGGACCCAAGAGGCAGGCAGAGAGCTCCACAGACTCAAAGCACGGTTGAGACGATGGTGCAGGGATTAGGGGTTTAGGTTTGTTAGGAACTGGGCAACATTTGGGAAATTTGGAGCCTGTTCTGGAACGATGAGCTCCACCTTAACTGGGATGAACTAGGCTGCTGTGCTAACATTTTAAAAAGGAGATAGACTGAGGCATATTTTCAAAGCACTTAGCCTTCCAAAGTTGCATAGGTTTCTATGGAACTTTGGAAGGCTAAGTGCTTTGAAAATATGCCTAAGAGTAACTTTCAAACTAAAATTGGGGGGGGGGGGGGGGGGGGGGGAAGCTGACAGTCGCCCAGGAGCACATGATTCAGTGTGGTGTATCCTTGAAGGATGTTATTGAAACAGGATCTTTAGGGAATCCTGAGAGAGAGGTTTCAATAATGGTGAAAGAAAGCCAGGAGTGTTTAATGGGTGAAGAGAGTAAAAGGTGCAAATTATCCCCATCAACTTCAAAGCAGCCTGTAGATGCAAGGAAAAAAAACACAATTTGAAGTGTCTATATACAAATGTTAGAAACCTAAAAAATAAGATGGGAAAGATTGAATATATAGTACTAATGAAAGGGTAGATATAATAGGCATCTCAGAGACTTGGTAGAAGGAAGACAATCAATGGGACACTCTGTTATTCAGGGTACAAATTATATTGCAATGATAGTGGATCAAGTTGGAAGGGGGTTGCTCTATATGTTAAAGAGGGAATTGAGTCGGACAAAATAAATGTTCTACATGAAACAGCAACGTGGAATCCTTGTGGATAGAAATTCCATGTGTGACAGGAAAGAGTAAACTGGTAGGGCTGTACTACCATCCACCAGAACAGAATGAACAGACAGATGAAGAAATGTTTACAAAATTTAGTAAAGATGGCAAATTGAGCAACGTTATAATAATGGGTGGTTTCAATTACCCTAATATTGTGTGTTACCTCTGTCTACTGGAATTCCAATAGGTGGAGCCAGAGTATCAGTTCAACGTTGGGTCATTGAAGAAACCCAGGAGGTGGAGAGGATTTGGGAGGTTCTTTTGGTCATCAGGAGGAAGGGGGCTGCTTTTGTGTGTGTGTGGTTTTGTTTTGGGGTTTTTTTTGTTCTTCAAGGAGGGAATCATTTTTAATATATTAACGAGTGGGTGCTTCCTGTTTAAGTGGTGGATAGGAGGTGAAGGGGTGGGAGGATGCTTTATATCTTTGCATAGGGTCTATGTACTAATTTAGCAGTAAGCGCAGCGCATGTAAGCCATGTTGACATTTCTCGTGTGCTATTCATCTCCTCATTCTGCTACTTTATTAGTAAAACTCATTATTATGCTTGTGCCAAATAGTGTGTGTTTAATTTTTAGGGCACATCTGAGTTTGGTCAATGTCTTATGGATTCCATCTGCTCCATTTCCTGGTGAAAACATTCATTTACTATGCAGTAAAAATACTTCATGTCTTAAGATGGTTCTGTCAGGAGGAGCCACCCCCTGCACTTTCAATCATCTGATGTCAGTTTTGCACAGAATTGTCCTTAATAGCCTCATGTCGCTGATGGGACTTCTCATTTGCAGCAAGAATTTTTGGGATTCAGGTCATAGGATCATCAGGTTGAAGATGTTTAGGGTGTAATTATGAAAGACAGTACAGCATGAGCGAACCCCTGCAAAGGATCCTACTGGCTTGTTTTCTTATTTTCATTTGAAAGTTTATCCTTCTGTATTTTAGACCTGGTTAACTGTATTAAAACAAAACTGAAAAATTGAAAAGAGATTCTAGAATTTTTAACAAAAGTTTCTTCTATTCTTTATTCTAAGACAAATTCAGCATAACACAAAGGAAGTTCTTTTCTTTTTATAAAATATTTATCGATCTCCAGTAAAGTACTTCCCCCAAGCAGAATATGAATCCAGAGGGCAGTGTATATGGAATCAGTTTAGGAAGGGGAGTCCTCTTTACATAATGAAAGAGGGAAAATAAACAACATTGAAAGAAAATGAGACTGGTTCCTCATATCTTATTCTATTGTACATTTAGGGCCCTGTTAACTAAGGTGCACTAGCGTTTTTAGTGCACACACACAATTATCGCATGCTAAAAACGCTAATGCACCTCTAGCGTGGCGTAGTAAACAGGGACCTTAATTTGCTTCAGTTTAGCCACCCATCTATTTACTTACTACCCATCTTGTCCTGTGTGTATATAATTCCTAGCATCGTGTTTCCTTTTTTTGTCTGCTTCTGCACATTGGGTAGAAGATTTCAGCGTATTGTCTACACTAACATCTAAGTCTTTTTTTCTTAAGTTCTGAGTTCTAAAGTAGACCCTACATAAGTATTGCCATACTGGGAAAGACCAAAGGTCCATCAAGCCCAGCATACTGTTTCCAACAGTGGCCAATCCAGGTCACAAATACCTGGCAAGATCCCAAAAAAGAGCAAAACATTCTACTACTACTGCTACAAATCTATACTGCTTATCTCAGAAATAGTGGATTTTCCCCAAGTCCATTTAATAATGGTCTATGGACTTTTCCTTTAGGAAGCCGGCCAAACCTTTTTTTAAACTCAGCTAAGCTAACCGCCTTTACCACATTCTCTGGCAACGAATTCCAGAGTTTAATTACACATTGAGTGAAGAAACATTTTCTCCTTTTTAAATTTACTACATTGTAGCTTCATCGCATGCCCCCTAGTCCTAGCATTTTTGGAAAGCGTAAAGAGACGCTTCACATCTACTCGTTCAACTCCACTCGTTATTTTATAGACCTCTATCATATCTCCCCTCGGCCGCCTTTTCTCCAAGCTGAAGAACCCTAGCCGATTCAGCCTTTCATCACAGGGAAGTCGTCCCATCCCCTTTATCATTTTCGTCTCCCTTCTCTGTACCTTTTCTAATTCCACTATATCTTTTTTGAGATGCAGCAACCAGAATTGAACACAATAGTCGAGGTGCGGTTGCACCATGGAGCGATACAAAGGCATTATAACATCCTCCTTTTTGTTTTCCATTCCTTTCCTAATAATATCTAACATTCTATTTGCTTTCTTAGCCGCAGCAGCACACTGAGCAGAAGGTTTCAATGTATCATCAACGACGACACCTAGATCCCTTTCTTGGTCGGTGACTTCTAACGTGGAACCTTGCATGACGTAGCTCTAATTCGGGTTCCTCTTTCCCATGTGCATCACTTTGCACTTGTTCACATTAAACGTCATAAGGTACAGATACCCTAGCATCAGATAACTATGATTCAGATTATTATTCCTAATGTGCCTCAGTTTTTTTCATTTGTTCACATTAAATTTCATCTGCCATTTGAATGCCCAGTCTTCCAGTTTCATAAGGTCTTCCTACAATTTTTCATAATTCGTATGTATTTTGACAACTTTGAATAATTTTGTGTCATCTGCAAATTTAATCACCTCATGATTTATTTTAAAAGTATTTCCATGTAACTTCATGGAGTGTTCGCTCATCTTTTGTGCTTTTTTCTGATGGAGTAAACAATTGATTCCCATTTATGTATTCTACTCCACTGAGGATTTTGTAGACCTCTGTCATATCCCCCAAGCTGAAGAACCCTATCCTCATAAGCCTGTCCTCATTAGAGAGTCCTTACATCCTTTTCTAATTCTACTATATCTTTTTTTTTGTTTTTTTTGAGATATGACAACCAAAATTGCACATTGATGTCGCACCATGGAGTGATACAGAGGCATTATTATAATCTTTGTCTTATTTTCTATTCCTCTCCCTGAGCTGCCGAGAAGGGGGGATAGGGGAACAAGATTGGACCCGTGGTAACAGTAAAAAACAAATTGGCGCATTTACTGCTGGTGCGGGAGCAAAACTTTTTACCACCCTGCGGGAGTAGTAAAAAGCCTTGCTCTCGTGGTTAAAAAAAAATGCGATTACTGCTCCCCAAGGTCCAACATCTGTGTCTTCCTCCCTCTCCCGCCATGGTATCTCTACCTTATGGAGCACCCAACAACAGGCCTGCTCCGGGGCCTTCCCTCTGCTGGAGCCGGCCTTCTGATGCAACTTCCTGTTTTTGAGGAAGTTGCATGAGAAGACAAAGTGCTGGGCCCACGGGGAGAGGTGTTGGAGCCATGCGGCGGGAGAGAGGTGGTGGACCACAGGGGAAAGCACTGCAGGAGGGAAGTAAAAATGTTAGTAATTTATATTTGCTTATTAGGCCACTGCCACACACTGAGCAGAAGATCCTTCTCACATGAGATAAGCACAAATAAGGCAATTAATTATTGGTAGCTGTATAGTTTTGATAGAAATATATGCGGTTATTAAAATATCTCTAAGAATGGTTCAGTTGTAATTTGAATAACATTCCTCTTGTTTTCACAGCCATGTCCATAGCAAGTTATGCCAACATGGAGGAAATCTCATTGGATGATGAGGACAGGAACTGCCTTGAATACAAACTGCTGATGGTCTTTGCACAGCGGAATTTATCTGCCAGCCAATATGGGGAGCTGTTAGAAAGGCATATCCGTACTGGCCCCATACAACTTCAAGGTCTGGGACCCACCCTTCCAAGTACACAGGGGAAGGAAGCCAACGGGTACAAAGGAGGTGAGGATGTAAAGATCAAGAGAGAGAGAATCAAACTTACAAAGAAGAAATCCAGCTGGAAGCAACGGCTGGTTCCCAAGTGTATCAAAGGAGTGGAGCCAGAGGAACCTAGAAGGGAGGGACTAGAAAAAGTGCACATCTTGGATGACACTCAGATTGGAGGTTGGTGGCTCCCGCAGAGATCTATCCATTCTCTCTCTCTCTCTCATTTCTCATCTTTTATGGAAGCAGAGTGAGGTTGTGCCTTATTTAATTTTATTTAAATCTGCTGCTTAGTGCTTTTTCAGCATCCTGTAGTGACGAGAGTCATTGTACAAAAATTGAACTTTTTGGATGACGTTCTATCTGCTTGGTTCAGAGATCTGTGCATTTTTTTTTTTTTTACACAATGAGAACAGATTGAGAAGGTGAACCTCCTAAACAAATAGCAGGCCATTGTCTTATATGCTATATCGAGTGAGCTTATGTAAAACTCGTTACAATATAACTAGGGATCTTCAACTTTCACTTTTTGTTATGTTATTTTTCCTGAAATGTTCAAAGTGGAAGAAAAATCAGTAGGGAAAATGACCCATTAAAACTCTTGATGAGTAAAAAACAAAGAGTTAAAAAAAAATAAGGGCCCTGTTTACTAAGGCGCGTTAGTGGTTTTAACACACCTACAATTAGCGCGTGCGCTAACCATGTAGGTGCCTCTAGGGATATTGTAGACTGCTTTCTGCCAGTCTCTGACGTTCTGCTGAGTTCTGGGTGGCTCTCAAATCACCTTGAACCACCTGCTACTGGTACTTTCATACACACCACAGAATTATGTGCGCTGCATGGCTCAAACGTCACTTCTTAACACTTCTGCCCTCTCTTAGGGGTTCTTTTACTAAGCTGCGGCAAAAAGTGGCCTGCGCTGGTGGATGCGTGAAATTGGCATGCTCTGGGCCATTTTTTTACCATGACTGAGAATGGGGCAGTAAATGGCTGCTGTTTTTAGGCTACTTGTATACCTTCCCAAATTAGCATAAACCAGCCATTCTCAACTGGGAGGGGTAAAAGAAACCAGTGCATATGAAAAAGTATATTTTATTCACTTATCCAATAAAGATACAAAAGTGGTATTGCGTTAAAGTTCATTAGTGACAAAGTAAATGAAGCAGTCAAGTGTAGAGAGTTTGGTTTTGTCCAGTTCTGGTGTAAGTTTCGTTGTCTAGTATTTAGGATGGATCATTGTGGGATGCCTTATTGAACAGGTTGGTTTTTAGTGATTTTCGGAAGTTTGTTAGGTCGTGCATTGTTTTTATGGCGTTTGATAGTGCATTCCATAGTTGCGTGCAGGGGCGTATCTGACCTGCGGCGGTAGGGGGGGCCAGGGCCAGAGTGAGGGGGCACATTATAGCCCCCCCCCCCCCGCCGCCGCCATTGCCGATCCCCCTCCCCCCAGCCGCTGCCATTGCCAACCCTCCCCCTCCGTTGCTCGCCTACCTTCGCTGGCGGGGGACCCCAACCCCCGCCAGCCGAGGTCCGCGTCCTCCTGCCCCTGACGGCTGCCTTTAAAGAATTCCGTCAGCTGGCGGGGGACCCCCAACCCCCGCCAGCCAAGCCGATGTCCTTTCATTTTTCCACCGAAGCTGGCGCCGACGAAAGTTTCTTTTGAGTCTGACGTCCTGCACGTACAACGGCAGGGGCAGGAGGACGTGGTCCCCCGCCAGCGAAGGTAGGCGAGCAACGGAGGGGGAGGGTTGGCAGCGGTAGGGGGGTCCAGGGCGAAATCTGCGGGGGCCCAGGCCCCTGAGGCCCCACGCAGATACGCCCCTGGTTGCGTGCTTATGTAGGAGAGGCTGGAAGCATATGTTGATTTATATTTTAGTCCTTTGCAACTAGGGTTTGCCTTCTTTCCCCAGTATGTGCTTTTCTTTCTTACCACTAGATGGCAATAGTTGCACAGGTTGCACATGGGACTTGCAGCAGATTCTAGCACTATATTAGTTACTCCAGTAAGTTTGGGCTAAAATCATGTGGTTGTTGATATGTAGAATAAAGAGCTGCAAACCTGATGAAGTCAATGTCATTCTTGAAAGTTATGACACAGTTGCCCTTTTGCTCTTAAAAACAATTTATGAACTATCTAACTTTCGCAAATCTCTGAAGACATATCTCTTCAACAAGACATACCACAACAATCAATAACTTTCACTGCAAAACATCACCATGTCACCTCATACTCTGAATGATTTCTTTCTATACCTGTCTGCTTAACTTTATTACGTCGTCATCTTCTCTATGTAACACCAATTGTAATTTCTACTCTGGAATGGAGAACGTTAATGGAGCTTAACCGAGGTTGGATAGCAGAGCCGGTAGTGGGAGGCGGGGCTGGAGGTTGGGAGGCGGGGATAGTGCGGGGCAGACTTATACGGTCTGTGCCAGAGCCAGTGGTGGGAGGCGGGACTGGAGGTTGGGAAGCAGGGATAGCGCTGGGCAGACTTATACGGTCTGTGCCAGAGCCGGTGGTGTGAGGCGGGGATAGTGCTGGGCAGACTTATATGGTCTATGCCAGAGCCGGTGGTTGGGAGGCGGGGCTAGTGCTGGGCAGACTTATACGGTCTGTGCCCTGAAGAGCACAGGTACAAATCAAAGTAGGGTATACACAAAAGTAGCACACATGAGTTGTCTTGTTGGGCAGACTGGATGGACCGTGCAGGTCTTTTTCTGCCGTCATCTACTATGTTACTATGTTATAAGCCACATTGAGCCTGCAAATAGGTGGGGAAATGTGGGATACAAATAATAATAATCCAGGAGTATGCAGCCTTTCAAAAGAGCCATTTCACTGTTGGTAAATTGCTTCCTATTCCCCAGCAGTCTGTCTCTTTCATACAAATTCCAGCAAGCCAGGGCTGACCTAACCATTGGGTAAATTAAGTCATTGCCTAGGACAGCAGCTGAGGAGGGAGGTGTCAAATAGCAGCTGCAGTCGAATCAAAAGACTAGATTCTGACAGCTAAACAAATCAGCAGCGCATATTTGTTTACCCCCAGGGAGGGAAGCATTTCTCAAATATTTGTATGTGTGTATATGTCTATATCTATAATGTGTATTCAGAGTGAGGCAAAAAAAAGTAACCCTAGAGATTTTTTGCTGTTTTTCTCAGCAACTGCTTGGAATTTCAACATGAATGTCACGAAATGCCTATCCATCCGCCTGGGTGGCCACTTAGTAGAGGGTCTACCCCCCAGCACAGCTCAGGTCTACCTGTGGCTTGAGCTCTACACTAGCACCCACCAACTGGGTCCTAACCGCCTCAGGGCGAATCTCCCGCTCTCATATTATCCCTACTGATTTCTAGGTTACTGGGGGCCACACTCCCTGATTCTCAGTCTGCTGCTCTAATCACTAGTATATTTCTCTATTGATACGAATTTTGAATGCACTTATATGCATGCGTTTTTAAAGCTGTAATGGTTTCAGATGCATTTCATGGATACTCCATGTACAGTTTGAAGAGGTGAGTTGCAAAACCTGTTAACTCATTTTGGAAAAAATGTACTTTATACCAGAAACAGGATGTCTTTATAGAATAGTCATAGGCTATGTACAACTTGGGCTAAAAGGGCATTTATTAGCAAGGGGTGTTTTTGTTTTTCAGTGAAAAAAAATTCTTATGTTGGCTAGAATTCTTGAAAATGAAAACTTGCGCTTATCCAAAGAACATCTTTTCATTCTTAACAGGTTTTGGAACTAAGCTCTTCAGTTTCATCTGCTCATGTCACATTAAAAAAAATGATATCGTGGACATAAAGAGACCAGGTAAACCTCTGTGGAGGGCTAACCAGTGTAATTTGTCTTCCAGATGCTGAGCCAGTAAAGGTCACTCTCATTGCAGAGAAATTGGTAAACATCATTCACACCACATCCCCGGCTTTGAGAAAAACTTCTCCGTGCTTTTATCGCTCATTTAGTGTGGAACCTGATGGCGGAGTAGGTAAGATGACCTTGTCTTTGAATGGTGTCCCTTTGTAAAGTCACCAGCTTTATCTTAATTACTCAATTACTTTACCTTACCCCTGTAACTTTACGCCATCCATATCACTTTCACTTTATTGTACTTTACTGTTTGCTTCTTAAATGTTGTAAGCCACATTGAGCCTGCCAGTGGTGGGAAAATGTGGGGTATAAATGATATAAAATAAATATTTCTGCCTCTGTGTGCTTGCACTGCAGCACTTGGCCGATCATTATAATGGTAAAGTAACACTGTGGTCTCTTCAGCACTTTCCCTATTGAGCTGATAAAATCCCGAAACAGCTCAAGACAGAAAATTTTAAAAGATATTTCAATGAATCCCTAAGGTGCCCTTTTACTAAGCCGCATAGGTGCCTACGCGTTCCCAACGCGCTTCAGTTTTTAATTACCACCCGGCTACTCTGTAGCCCGGGCGGTAATTTCATTTTTTATGAGCGTCCGCTATGCGTGACAGAAAATAATTTTTATTTTCTGGTGCACGGTGCTGACCGAGCGGTAAAAGGCATTCAGCGCGTGTAGATCATTACCGCCCGGTTAGCGCGCAAGTCCTTACTGCTAAGTCAATGGGTGGCGGTAAGGTCTCAGACCCAAAATGGACGCACGCCAATTTTCATTTTGTCGCACGTCTATTTTCGGCCAAAAGTTTTTTTTAAAAAGGCACTTTTTACAGGTGCGCTGAAAAATGGATCTGCGCATGTCCAAAACATGCACTTACACTAGCACAGGCCATTTTTCAGTGCAACTTAGTAAAAGGACCCCTAAGTGCACGGAAGTTGACATAACCTCTACATGGTACAAAGTTAAACATGATTACCTTTTTGCAAATTTTAATGCATAATAGTGTTTTGATTTTATATGTATTCAAAATATGAGAACAGTGAATATATTACTCTCTGAATACATTTCTGATCACTCTGGAGAAAAACTACTATTTACACGCAGATGATGTTATTCTGCTCGTACCCGTAATGTGTAAAACTTTAATTCCAACATGGTCTGTACAGACTTGTATGGATGCTGTTGAGTCGTGGTCACAAAATTATCATCTTAAGCTAAATGCTGATAAAATATAAATGATCTGGCTACACCACCATTTATAGATAATACGTCACTCTAAAGAGCGCGTACTTGAAAAAGGAAACAACATCAAGTACGTAAGCATCTCCATGCTGGGACAGACCAAGGGTCCATCGAGCCCAGCACCCTGTCACAGTCAGTGGCCAAAAGAACAAGCAATTTGTCCCGCCCATCCTAGAAATAGTGTATTATTCCCTCGTCCATTTAGTAACATTTTATGGCCTTTTTCCTCCAGGAAGCCGTCCAATCTTTTTTGAAGTCTGCTAAGTTAACCACCTTAACCACTTTTTCCGGCAGCGAATTCCAGAGTTTAACTAAGTACATAAGTATTGCCATACTGGGACAGACCAAAGGTCCATCAAGCCCAGCATCCTGTTTCCAACAGTGGCCAATCCAGGTCACAAGTACCTGGCAAGATCCCAAAACAGTACAATACATCTTATGCTGCTTATTGTAGAAATAAGCAGTGGATTTTTCCCTAGTCCATTTTAATAATGGTCTATGGACTTTTCCTTTAGGAAGCCATCCAAACCTTTTTTTTTAAACCCCGCTAATCTAACCACTTTTACTACATTCTCTGGCAACAAATTCCATAGTTTATTTACACGTTGAGTGAAATCAAACTCTGGAATTAAAAATATATGGTGCTGGTTTCCAAGAATGCCCCTTCTGTTTGACTTTTAAAGTTGGAGGACGGAGTAGCATTCTCTCCTCCTTCCAGTTCCACCTCTAAAATGGTGGCGCCCTGCCCAGTGCATCCTGGGATGCGCTGGGCGGGGCTTCCCTCCCATATAAGGGAATTATGCATAGATTGCTATTCGTGCTGCCTGCGCTTCCTCTTCAGCACAACCTCCCTTATATGGTAGAGAAGCCTCACCCAGCACATCCCAGGATTGCATTGGGCAGGAAAGAGCGTTGCCATTTTGGAGGCAGCACTGGAAGGAGGAGGGAGTGCCACTCCCTCCTCCTCCAGGTAAGGGGGGGGGGGGGTCAGGGTCACTAGACCACTGGGGGAGGGCTGGAGGTCCACCAGACATCCAGCTCTCTCTGTCATGGGGGGTGGGGTGGGCTTTTGTCTAGAGGGTTGAAGGGCTGGAGGTCCACCGGTCCTCCAGCCCTTTTTGTTTGGGATGGATGGGGGGGCCTGCAAGCATGCAGATGCATGCTGGACAGGACTTTCTAATGCTCTGCAAACTGTAATGCTAGCTCTGAGTGATTGCTTGTGACCCTCACGTGGACAGATCACATACCCAGCTCTTTACGTCAAGCTCTAGGAAGCCAAGGGAAAGAAATCACACACACACACCACTAATAAATATGTATATCAAAGGTCTTTGGGGAGAGAATTTGGGTCCCGTGTAATGATAGTGAGCTCACCCAGGGCTGTCTCAAAATCCCTAAGGTCTTCTGCTCTTTTATTAAGAATGCATTAAGTCATGAATTAAATGGACAACAGGTTTTACTTCACAGATCATGGGACACAAACTTTGAAAAGTCATTGGCTAAGTTATATTCTGCTTACATCTGCAAGTTCAGGGGATTCAGGGTACATTCCAACACTGCTAGCAGTTCCAGTAAAAGAATCTAGTATTCATAGGAATACGGAATTAGCATGCATCCGTTGCTTTCACTTCCCTGGTCTCTTCCAAACATGTTTATGTCTAATAACAATAATTTCCTAAGAGTATTAATAAGCAGGCCTGAAGCTGTCAATTCAGCAATTCAATAGACAGCATTTATTCATTTTTATCTTATTTTTCATGCTAACGTTTAACCTCTAATAATCCCTTCTGAATGGGTGGGCACCATGATTTTATATCATCACGAGCTGGTGTAGGGATTGCCGTGGCAGCAGCGCCCTTGTTTGGCGTGCTGCCTGCTGGCCATTGGGGAGGAATAGTCAATGCTACTTGTGGTCAGAGCCGGCGAGCTCATTGTTTCACATGCTCGCTGGCTCTGATCATAGGATGGGAGCAAATGGAAGTGCTAGTACAGGACTTATAGCCTCTAGCACCCGCGTTTGCTTCTGATCATTGGGGCATATGTGTGTCTTTACTTTTGCTTTAGAAATTACCTCCATCCCCCTCCCTTTCCTGCCATTAAATTTAATGTAAGATGTCATATTTAACTTTGTATTGCGTAGAATTTGGGTCAGCTGCTGTTCAGCGATGGATTCCATTTCCTCCTCTCTTCTTTCCTCTTTTCTCATTGTAGTTCCACATTACCCCTGTTTTTTTGTTAGTCGTTTTTCCACTTTTCTTTTTTAGATTGCAAGCCGCCCAGATAGTCGTTCTGTTGGGCGAGATAGTAAATTTTCAATAAACTTGAAGCATGCCGTTTCACCGGGGGCACCTAAACTTTTGCTCTGTTCTACTGGTTTGATTATTGATGTACCAGGTCTTTACTAAAGTTGGCAGTGTAGCTTAGTGCAGGCCAGGGGCGTAGCTAGGTGGGGCCATGGGGGCATGGGCCCCCACAGATTTAGTCCTGACCCCCTCTACTTTTGAACCCCCCCCCCCCCCCGACCAACCCTACCCTTCCACTTTCGACCTGCCGCCACCGCAAGGTACATTTGCTGGCAGGGGTTCCCTACCCCCACCAGCCTTACTCTTCAGCGCCAGTCTCCGGCGCATTCGCTGATCTGTGTTGTGAGTCCTGACATCCGGCGCTGAAGAATACTAAGGCTGGTGGAGGTTGGGGACCCCCGCCCCCAAAGGTACTTTGGGGGGGGGGGGTAGAAAGTGGCGGTGGAAGGTCAGCGGCGGTGGGGGAGTCAAAGTGGCAAGAAAGGGTCGGCGGCTGGGGGAGGCGTGCTAAAATGTACCCCCCACCTTGGGCTCTGGACCCCCCTCCCGCCGAGGTCTGGCTATGCCCCTGGTGCAGGCAGCAGAGAATTATCAACCTGAAAGGTTGGATGCACATCCTCTATCCCTCGCACACATCATGTGACCCTCATTAAGGATCCATTTTACTAAGGTGTGCTAAGCCCTAATGTAAGCTTAGTGTGCCAATTTTTTTTTTTTAAATAGAATCTCCCCCTATGTGCATTGATGGGCCACAACATTATTTAGATTTTGCTCACACCTTTTTCAGTAGTAGCTCAAGGTGAGTTACATTCAGGTACACTGGATATTTCTCTGTCCCAGGAGGGCTCACAATCTTAAGTTTGTACCTGAGGCAATGGCGGGTTAAGTGACTTGCCCAAGATCGCAAGGAGCAGCAGTGGGATTTGAACATGAGCTGCACAGATCCCTCTAAAATGATCCCATTTACGACAGCAGTTGAATCCTCTAGGTTCCTATCAACTGCATTTGTGCTAATGGACCATCCTCCCCAGGAGTCTGTAGGGACTGTCTCCACAGCTCTTCTGAGTTAGTAGGTGTAATGCCGGATTTCTGTGTAGTGGTAGTTTTCCCAGAACCATGTGGCCAATCCTGAAAGTGATGTTTTGCTAGTTGAATATTAGGAAGGTCACATATAAAGGTCACACATCGTTGAAGGATAGCTAAAAATAATAGAGCGAGTTATCTGTGCACAAGACTGGCTGTTGGTAAGCATATGGATGTGGAAATCCAGACAGCATGTTGAATTTTTATCTTTCAGATGGTGAAGATAAAATAGTACAAGATATAGTAGCATTATTACGACAGTCGGGAGATCGTCTGAATGAACAGGTAAAAATATATATATTTTTTCTTTTTTACCACACATGTACACTATGGTACTCATTTTCAAAGCACAAGCTTTTTTGGGCACATTTTATTTATTTATTTGTAACATAGTAACATAGTAGATGACGGCAGAAAAAGACCTGCACGGTCCATCCAGTCTGCCCAACAAGATAAACTCACATGTGCTACTTTTTGTGTATACCTTACCTTGATTTGTACCTACATTTGTATCCCACATTTTCCCCACATATTAGCAGGCTCAATGTGGCTTACAGAATACCGTAATGGTGAACGCCAAGTACGGTAGGTGTTAAACAAATACAATTAGAAAAAGGGTCAAGTAAGGTAGGGGTAAATGGGTACAATAAGTGACAAGGAAATAAGAAATAAAAAATGTCCATTGCAATGCATGTATTGATGGCATTGTAGAGATTGAGGCATATAAGTAGAATCAGTAGGGTAGGCCTTGCAAAACAGGTTTTTAAAGGTCGCCTGAAGTTTTGATAGTCGTGCATCGTTTTCACACTCTTTGGTAATGCATTCCATATTTGCGTACCTAAGTAAGAAAAATTGGATGCATAGGTTGATTTGTATCTGAGTCCAATGCAGCTTGGATAGTGAAGGTTCAGATAAGTACGTGATGAGCTGATTCTGTTTCTGGCTGGAAGATCTATTAAATCAGTCATATATCCTGGGGCATCACCATAGAGTATCTTGTGGACCAGAGAGCAAATTTTGAAGGTAATGCAGTCCTTGATAGGGAGCCATTTTGGGACATCTACCTGCCAAAAGCATCCAACGTCCAAATAGCAATTTTGGAAAGGCAAAAAAAAAGTCTAAATAGCAAGTCAGTGTGTTGGGGGCCGGTAGGAGGCATGTTTTGGGAGGGCCCAAAAATAGGACATCCAGCAGCGATAATCGAACAGGAAGAAACATCTTAAGTCTTAGGATGTCCTAAGTTAGACCTATTTCAATCACATCTAGGGTACAAAAAAAAAGTGCTCTGATTGAGCAGCTAACCACTGCAGGGATTATGGCATGACTATCCCCCTCCGTAATTCCCGAGTGATTACTATCCCCCTCCTTCGCCCCTGAAATTGAAACTGGTAAGGAAAGCCAGGTTGTATGACTGCCTTAGGTAGTACAGGCATTCTGACCAAAGCAGGAACCAGTTTGAAGAGTATCCTAGTGGTTAGTGCAGTGGCCTTAAAACCAAGGGACCCTGGTTCAAATCGCACTTTAACTCAAATTTTTTAATTGTGAGCCCTCCAGAAACAGAAATATACCTACTGTACATAAATATATAAGCCACCTACCTGCAAGCCTGAAGGCTGTCGAAGTGGTGTATATTCAGCTGTAGTAGGTTTTTTCTGTTCCTGGAGGGCTCTCAATCTAAAAATAAGAGTTAAAGTGGGATTTGAACCAAGGTCTCATCGTTTAAAGTTCACTGCACTAACCACTAGGCTACCTCCTGCTTTGCTTGTATACCTGTGGCAATTTTTCTCAAAATGATGCCAGACAGACGTCCCTATCCCTGGTTTTTTTTCCCAATCATAAGTTGGATGTTTCATTTTGGAAAAAGACTCTTCGTTTTGGACGTTCTCAGCACAAAAATGTCAATCTCACAGTCATTTTAAATTTAAAGAAGTCTTTATTTGGCATTAAGACAAACCATATAGACGTACAGACCATACAAATATTACATTGCCTCAATAATTACACAAGGTTACATCACCCAATATAACACTTTTGTTGATTGCTACAACAAGAACCAGAAACCACAATTAACTTCAAGATTTTTATAATTTTAACATAATAGTATAACCCCCCTCCCGCCCGCCCCCTATCCCCCCCCCCCCCCCCCCCCCCCAGAATAAAGCTCAGTCTATATACATACAAGAGATTCCACAGGACCCTTCAGCTCACTGGGTACATTGGTCTCGGATAGTTATTTTAGAACAGAAAGTGTAGACATTTCTTCCTGTTTGAAATTGATTTGAGATTAGATTTTATTTTTTTGGACATTACGAATAAGGCATTCCAATTCTGATTTAGATGGAAGAGGCTAAAAACCGCTTCATAGTAATCCATCATGGCTTCTGCTTCCTAGTATCATCCATTATCCTTTCCTTTAAGTTCAGTCTCATGCATTATACCAATTGTCTCTAATGTTTCTCGTACCTCACGCTAACACTATCTGCTTTTTGTCTCACCTAGAATGTAAACCGCACTGAATCCTGGAAAGGGGATATTAGTGGTATACAAGAATTGAATTGAATTCTTGAAAATGCCCCTCCACGTATTTAACACTGCAGAATTACTATAATAGCCTCAGACAAATCCCCAGAAAGGTTACAAAAATTCTAAAAGTTTGCTTGCCATATAAGTTCAGTAAATCTTGTTGCACCAAAATAGTTTTGAGGAATAAATACTGCAATTTATCAGAAGTATAGAAAGGAATTTAAAACCTGGCTTTCAGACCCTAATTAATAATCTTCGAGGGGCATTTTCGATATGATGTGTAAATCCGATTTTGGAAGTTTTGTGGAAAACGTGAAAAACCCCGTAGCGAACACGGTCATTTTCAAACACAAAAGAACGTCCAATGTGCTCAGTGCATCTATCTTTTAGGACCATTTTCGGGAAAAAAAATCCAAGGGAAAAATGCACAAAAACAAGCCATTGGGATGTATTGAGGGGGGGGGGGCAGTGTTCTTAATAGACTTGCCACACAGACATCCCACAGTGCAATGGGGCACCCTAGGGGCACTACAGTGAACTTCACAAAATAGGTCCCGGGTACATATCTCACCATTACCCTCCCTTATATTATTAATTTGGATTTTGCTCACACCTTTTTAAGTAGTAGCTCAAGGTGAGTTACATTCAGGTACTCTGGATATTTCTCTGTCCCAGGAGGAGTTGCAATCTAAGTTTGTACCTGAGGCAATGGAGGGTTAAGTGACTTGCCCAAGATCACAAGGAGCAGCAGTGGGATTTGAACCGGCCACCTCTGGATTTCAAGACCGTTGCTCTAACCACTAGGCCACTCATATTGTATGATGAGCCCTCCAAAAGCCACCAAAAACCTACTGTATCCAACTACCACTGTAATAGCCCTTATGCCTGCAGGTGTCACAGTACACAGTAGGTTTTTGGAGGGCTCATACCTTCCACCACAAGTGTTCTAGTTAGACTGGGATATGGGCCTGGGTCCCCTTCTCTACAGTCCACTGCACTGACTACTAGGATACTCCAGGGACCTGCTTGCTGCTCGAGTAGGAATGGCCATCATATCTGAAGGCTGTCAGAGCCTGTTGTATACTGTCCCTGTCACATCTTAAGAGGCTGGGAGGAGGTAGTTGACCACTGGGGGAATAAGGGGGGGGGGTTATGCCTTAATCCTTTCAGTGGTCATTTAGGGCACCTTTTGGTCATGATTTGAAACAGGTCTAGTCAAAGTATCTTAATTTTGGCTCTATACGTGTTTTCATTTTGTTCCATTATTGCAGAAAAACATCTGTATTTTGGTGCCGCCCATGTCCTGCCCAAAACATGCCCCTTTGAAATTTGGACGAACTTTAGAGCAAAACGTTTAAAATCAGGATGTTGAAAATTGAAACTTGGATGTTTTTGAGGGAAAAACATCCTCGTGCCACCTTACGGCATCTTTTTGGACTTTTTTTCTTTCTTTGTTTTGAAAATGAACCCCATTACCTTCTGTTTCATTTTAAGATATGAGGTCTTGGCCAAGAATATCCAAAGCATTAACATTTTTAGATTGGGTATCTTAATTCTTTGGTGGGCCTTTTCTATATTTCATCTAGATGGATAATTTTTTGTCTTCAGAGTTTTATAACTTTTTTTTTCTTTTGTATTAATGTTTTACTGTCTTAGAGCCCTGTTTACTAAGCTGCGCTGTAAGCGCACTAATTTTTTAGCGTGCACTAATGATAGCCATTATATTCCTATGGTTGTCTCTAGCGTTAGCACACGCTAAAATGTTTGCGCGCCTACAGCGCAACTTAGTAAACAGGGCCCTTAATGCTTTATTTTGATTCAGTCTACATTATGCCGTAGATCAAAGCTTTCCAAACTGTCGGTCAGGACCCCAGATGGGATTACAAAACCCACATTTGGGGGTCACAACCTGGATAGGCTTTCCACAGGTACATCATTATTCTGCACTTCTAGGGAGGGTCACACAGTTTCCATTCAGCTGATATCATGTAGTCATGGTCACAAAAAGATTGATAAGCACTGCTATAGATGTTTATGTAAAAATGTATAGATCGTCAATCATTGAAGTTCTAAGTGGTTTATATAAAATATAAGTTTTGGTTAGATCTTATTTACTTTCTAAGTGTTTTTGATTTTATTAATATTTGCTTTGTTTCAACCTGTTCTGATAGCTGTCTATTCTTTATTTTTTAACTTTGGAACAAGTCCTATATAATAATTCTCACCTCCAACGTTTGAAAACCTGGCTGCCTGTGTCAGTAACTTTGGGTCTCCGAAGCCTCGCTGATGTCACGACGCATTACGCCGTGGAATCTGTTTGTGTGCGTGCGTCAGAGGCACGAGCACAAACTGATTCCAACGTGGGTCCTCATTCAAGCCGTCCGACCCCCCACCCCCCTTTATGGTCTGAGGACCCCCTTCCACCCCCACCTCTCTGGTCTCAGGACTCCCCCTGCAGCCACCCATGTCCAGCAACCCTCCTGTCCCCCTGCCCCCCCTCCAGCCACCCATGCCGAGACTTCCAATGGTGGACTCGCGAGACTTCTGCTGTAGTCTTGGAGGCCACCCTTGTAAGTGTCGGCGGCCATTTTTAACAGGGATCCGGCAGCGGGGGAGGGTCAGCGCCAGCAGCGGGCAGGCAGGACCGGGGATCTTTCCTGCCTGACCCGAAGAATTCGCTACACAACCTGGGTGGCTGGAGGGGAGGCAGGTGAGAGAGCAGGGTCGCTGGACATGGGTGGCTGCAGGGGGGACAGGGGAGAGAGGAGGATCGCTGGACATGGATCAGCTGTGAGGCATGGAATGTTTTGGGGGTTTTTTTCACGGGTTCTGAAGTTCACTGCATAATTGCAACGGTGACGTCAGCCTGACTACGGAGCCTAGCTCAGCAACTCCGAAGGAGCCACAGACACAGGCAGCAAGATTAGAACGTTGGAGGTGAGAATTATTATATAGGATGACCTGACACGGTCACCGAGTTTCGGTCGGAAAGCCTGCATCAGGAGTCTGAGAACAGAAAGGCTGACTAATGGAGACACAGCTTCAGAGTGTTAAAAACAGTTGACTAAAACTTGCGAGCTGACTAACTGCAAAGTAAACACAAATGGTAATCCAAGACGAGCAGTTTTATTCAACTGTTTTTAACACTCTGAAGCTGTGCCTCCATTGGTCAGCCTTTCTGTTCTCATAGATTCTTGATGCAGGCTTTCCAGCCGAAATATGGTGACCGGGTCTGGTCATTTTAAATAAAGGCAGTTTCGAATTGCACATCTCTTGACGTGTTTTTTCTCCACCCTCCTTTTGCTACAGTTTACAATCGCACAGAAAGAGAAGAGACAATTTCAAGAGGTTTTAGAGGTGTAAATGGTCTTGTTTTTACCAACAGGTTGCATTTGTGTTGCATGTGGCATATTGTACATTTCATATTGCATGGCAATAAGAATTGAAGGTCAGCCGCATTGATGTCTCCTCTTTTATCTGCAGATGAACAAAGACAAGACCTTGAGACAATCGCTGTTCTCTTATGCCTTCTTCAAGAAAGTGGCTGACTGCTTCCTGGAGAACTTAGATCTCAGCGGGGAAACTGAAGTCCAGCAGCAGAGCGTCAAGTTGGCCTATACCATGGATGTCGCTACCAAGCTCACAGCTGTTGACAACCATCCCATGAACAGAGTCATGGGCTTTGGTGTGAAGTACCTGAAAGAACATTTCAGTCCTTGGATCGAAACCCATGGGGGATGGGTATGATTTTTCATCTTTTTAGAGATTTATGAAAACACCTTGGAATATCAAATTTGATTATTTTTATGTCCATTCCAACATGGCTGCTGTTGTGGTCGGGTGACATCATATCATACTGTAGGAAAGTCATTATGTTCATTGTCTGGAGTGATCAGTTCTGCAGGCCTCATATTCAAAGTACAGGATATACCCCTAAATTTTAGATATGGTGTTCAGAATTGCATGCGCAAATTGGGGTGCACAGTTTAATTCAATGATGAGTCAATTAGCACCAGTAATTGGGCCCTAAAAATCAATTATCTGTGCAAATTGAGATTAATTTAAATTAATACATGCATATTTATGCACAACTCCAAAAAGGGAATGCAGTCATGAGCGGATCAGGGGTGTTCGGGCAATTTATGCGCACTGTTACAGAAAAAGGGGGATCTGCGTGTAATTTAGGCACTAGGATTATACCAGGGTTCAGTTGGTGTAAATCCTCGAGGCTAAAGTTAGTCACTGATCCCCCTTAGTGCGCATAAATTGCCTGAACGCCCCTGATCCCATAACCCTCCCATGGCTGCTTTCCCTTTTTGGTGTGTAAATATGCACAAGTAAATTTGAAATTAATCCCAGTTTGCACCGGATCCCCGCACTAGATGCTATTTTGAACGCCATTTATAGAATAGCGCTTAACGCTTCCTTTTGTGTGTGGTGTCGATTATAGAATTTGGTCCATAATGTCTGTGAAGAAAAGGTTGTCTAATATTACAAATTCACCATCAGTTATAAATGAAAACATTCTTCCTGTGTCTTCCACATTTTTCAGTGCAATGTTGTGGTTGGGTGGGGGGTGCTGTCCTCTACCACTTTATGGATGTCGAGGGATAAGTTATCCCAGCCCCACTAAGGTGCCTGTGAGCTGTTCTTGACAGAATTCTTTTTGCAGCTTACATCACCCGATCTTTTCTGAGGGTCTCCATCTAACTACTAGCCAGGCCTGACACTGCTTAGCTTCCTAAGATCTAAGGAGCCTTTGTTCGTCCAACCTGGTGTTTTATTTTATGAATTTATTTACGGCCTTTTGGAAGGAATTTACTCAAGGCGGTGTACAGCAAGAATAAGTCAAACATAAGCAATAGACAATTACAGCAGTAAAAATGTTCAAATAACAATACAAAGTATAACATAGTATACTACTTACAATGTCAACACAATACACAAACACTGGAGGAGATTCTGAAGTGCACTAAACACAGAGAACAAAAGGGGGGAGGGTTGTTTTTTTTTTTTCCCTAGTGGATAAAATTTCAGAACTGCTATTACAGAGTATTTTGATATGTCTTGAAGGCCAGATTTCTACGGTCTGTGTCCTGATTATTTGGCTGGGCTGGCATAGTCCTCGACAGCAACTCCAGTAGTTGGGGAATAAGACCAATGCTGGGAAGGCTTCTACTGTCTGTGCCCCAGAAATGGCAAGGACAGATCAAGATCAAATATGCATATGTTATATCGCATCATACCATATGCTATAATTTTTCTTGTTGGGCAAATTGGGTGGACCATGCAGGTCTTTATTTGCTGTCATCTACTGTTACTATGTCAGAGCTGCCAAGGGGGCCCAGTTTTTGAGAGGGAGATTTTAGTATGTTCCATAGTGCCACCTACTCTTAACTCATAGCTCTGCCTCCTAGTGTACTGTTTGAGCAGTGCGGAAGTCAGCTGCGGATCCCAGCACTCCTGCACATGCTCAATCCAGGCACTTGGAAATGGAATATAAGATGATACCCTTTTTGTTGTACTAGGCTAATACATTAGCTTTATATATCATGTTCCTCTGTATTTATCTCATGCATTATTGAATTCCATCACTATTTTTGTCTTTACAACCTCAGTGATTTTTTTTCTTTATGCTTTTTCTCTCATAGGAAAAAGCCTTAAATATATTGGATGAGGAAGAGGTGGAGTGAATGCGTGGAGTATAATCTGCTATCAAAGTGTTCATGACTGCCAATTTAAGAACTTACGCACTTCCAATTGACAGACTCTAAGTTTAAACCTTCAAGATAACAAAATAAAAACCCCACATTTTTGCCAGGAATAAGTAGGCACATATTTTCAGCAAATGGCCACACAGTTTTACCTGTCCTGCGGCCTTATTTCTCCTTGTCAAGTTTTGAAGAATTTCATTTTAAGAGTAATTGAAGCATCTCGGGCAATACTGGATGAAATCAATGGCACCTTCTTCTGTATTAAATTGAGCAATGAACTTGTATGTAAAATGTATAGCATTAGAGGCGTGTGGTGAAAGGAATGGAAAGGAGACTGAAAGCAGTGGAAACAGATGAGATCTGATTGGACAATTAATGCGTAACAAGCTGGTGTAATCCGGTTGTACAAATCCACTGCACTAGAAAATCAGAAATTTCTTTTGTTGTGAAAATTCTCCCTAAAATTCTTGGAGTAAAATGTAATTCAGGTTCTTTGTGCGCCCAGCTTCCAGTAGCTGTTGAGAGAAGCTGTCATCGCAGTTGCTAACTGATATACTGACTATACTGCAAGAAATTTTAAACAGAATGGATTTTGAAGACATAATTTCTAAGAGACGTGTATTTGGAGAATAACTTATTTTGTCATGGTAATGTATCGTCATGGTAATTTTATTGAGCTTAAGATGAAAAAGAGCTATAATTGTGGGGAAATATTTGGAATTGTAAAGAATGCAGAAAAATACTGAAGTCAAGCTCAGGGCACCCAAGAAAGCAGATGCTATGGTGGCTGTGGACCTTTCTTTATATTCCATTGGCTCAGTCAGTTTGTTTCAACACTTTTATTGAAGGCAACACAAATAGCATTACATGACAGTCCACGTCACACACACAGTGAAGCTAATACAGTGGACACTCTTGGCCTTCAATTAACATTTTAATAAAGCCCCACCACACACCCATCCCCAACTCCCCTCCTCACTGAATCCACTATTCGCCATCCGAAACCCAATGTCACTACAAATCCCCAAACCCCCTCTCCCATCCTATTACCCCCTATCTCAGAGGATTCAACCCAGGGCTGGACTCTGATGGTCCCTAGGTTGGTCCCATGAGAAACACTCCTTCCCCTTCCCCCCCACCCAATCTAACTGGCTTCAGACCCCCCCCCCCCCCCAACAAAAAAAAATTTAGGTTGAGGTATCACATTCGCCCTTTACATGATATTGACAATGAGGCTGCGCCCTTGGGGGCTTAAACTGGAAAGGTAAGGATTCCAAATCATCAGAAAGGCCTTCCTGCGCCCGGGGGACCCCCTAGCATCCCCAGCTTATAACTTTTTGAGTTACTAGGGTCAATTTGCAGCACAAAAGGGTAGCATGTCTACTCATAGGATAGTATGCTTTGGGTTTGTCGAGTACAAATTGCTCCACTGACCCCCATACCACACGACCCAATATACGAGACAAAAACCGTCTGACCTGTTCCCTGACCTTTTGTACACGGGGGCATTCCCAAATAGCATGAAAAAAAGGTGTGTCTATATTGCATGCACTTGGAGCAATCGACCTCCCCCTGTGGATCAGTATGTATCAACTGTACTTTGGCTACATATGCCCGAAGTATCACCCTTACTCCACATTCCCGTAATGTATCCCCCCCCCCACACACACATTCCAAGTCACCAACTTTACCATGTCATACTGAAAAATACAGCCTCCATCTTAGCTTCCTTTATAATGTTCAATGGCGGGGGACGTCTCAGTCTCTAGCTCAGTCAGTTTAGTGTCCAATGTTCCCATCAATCTGTTCCCATATGGCTTATTACGGGAACATTGGACACCTTAGGGTTTGGGATAGTGTTTGAAAGCTATTTTTGTTCAATACCTTTCAGCAGGACTGTGACTTACCTAACTGGGACATTATTTGATTTGAAAAAGGTTCTGGACTAGTGGTAACTGTATTTAACAGTGAAACAAGGCAGCTCTTGGGAGTTGAGCCCCAGTCCCCCTCTCTGAAAGGTGATCAGGGGTGAGCAACCATGATTCTCGAGGACCCCAACCAGTGGCGTAGGAAGGTGGGCGGGGGTGGGCGGTCCGCCCCGGGTGCACGCCGCTGGGGGGTGTCGGCTCTGTGCTGGTGCACTGCCCTCTCTGCCCCGGAACAAGTTACTTCTTGTTCCGGGACAGAGAGAGCAGTGAACCAGCGCGGAGCCGACACACCCCAGCAATGTGCAGTCGGGGCGGATCGTCCCTCGCCGCAGGTATGCGCTCCGGGGGGGGTGGGGGAGGTATGCGCTCCACGGGGGGTGTGCGCTCCAGCGGGAGGAGGGTGCGCCGTGCTGCACCTGGGGGGGGGGGGCGCAGCGGCGACCCGCCCCGGGTGTCAGCTCCCCTCGCTACGGCTCTGACCCCAACCCAGTTGGGTTTTCAAGATTTCCACAATGAATATGTATGAGATCCATTTGCATACAATGGAAGCAGTACATGCAAATCAGTGTCATGCATATTCAGTCTTGAAAACCCAACAGGGTTGGGGCGTTTGAGGACCTTGATTGCCCACCCCTAATCTATAAGTTGCTTTGGGCCTGATTTACTGAGCTTTTTTCCCCTAAATCTTCTTCACTGTACAGTATCAGCCATTGGGTTCTTAATATGGAAAATGTATTTGTTGTCTGGGAGAAGCTCTCTGCTATGGAATTATCCATACGAGTGTAATTTATCTGTGTTTTAAAGTACTTTGGGATTTTGCTTCGCACTACTAGTAAGAGTAGTTTGGACAGAATGGCCTATTGAAAACTGCCATATTAAAGGAAAACCCCCTTTATCAAACCAACAGGATTTGGAGGCATCTGCTGTCTTACAACACAGAGCTGCTTCAGCAACTGAACAGCTCAAGATTTGAATCTGCAGCCCTCCGTCTCCAGGCTGTCGTATCTAGAATAGGCTGGCTTTACCGTTTTCCCCTGCTACAATATTGAAGAATGTAGCCACCCCTCCCCCCTTCTTATTGGGAATACTTGGGTCACTGGAAGGTCTTTACTGATCTTGGTTAAAATTTTAAGAAAATTAAAAAAAAAAACCCAAATATTGGACTCGGACGTCTTTGTGGTTGCCTGGTAAAATAGCTTTCCTCCTCTTGTTACACGAGCACCCCAGGGCACTGTGGAAAGTGGACAGAGGAGGTAACCTCTAGCCCCCATGGATGCCTTCTGCTTGATTTTTCAGGATATGCCTAATGAATAGGGATTTGGCCAAAGACTTCAATTGGATTTATTTATTTTACACATTTATAGACCACTTAAATCAAAGCTGTTTATAATAAAAACATGCAAAATAAAATCACCAGCAACAAAATACATGCTGGGTTGGTGCCTCTGATTGATCCATGTTAGTGAGCTTGTTGTAATACGTTTAGTGGTGCTTCATGGCTTTACTTGTTCCATTATTGCATCACCTCAGACCATGTTCAAGATATATCAACAGTGTTACATTGCAGCGTTGCCCTGTGATTCATAAAGCTGCATTAAAAGCACGATTCATTTTTTTTTCCACTCATAATTTCCCATACTACTACTACTTATCATTTCTAAAGCGCTACTAGACGTACCCAGGGGCGTATCTGGACTCCGGCGGTAGGGGGGGCCAGAGCCAGAGGGAGGGGGCACATTTTAGCCCCCCCCCCCCCGCCGCCGAGCCCCCACCGCCGAGCCCCCACCGCCACCAATGACTCTCTCCACCCCCCTCCCGCCGCCAACCCTCCCCCGCTGCCGTTCTTACTTTTGCTGGCGGGGGACCCCAACCCCCGCCAGCCGAGGTCTGCTTCCACCTGCCGCAAAAACTTCTTCTTCAGCCGGCGGGGGACCCCAAGCCCCCGCCAGCCGCCCCGCGGTGTTTAAAATTCATCTTCGGCCTCCGTGGCCATGCTGCTGTGATAGGCGCTGTTGAAATCCACTTCGGAGTCTGACGTCGCAGCACGTACAACGTACAACGACGTCAGACTCCGAAGTGGATTTCAACAGCGCCTATCAACAGCAGCACGGCCACGGAGGCCGAAGATGAATTTTAAACACCGCGGGGCGGCTGGCGGGGGTTTGGGGTCCTCCGCCGGCTGAAGAAGAAGTTTTTACGGCAGCGGCAGGTGGAAGCAGACCTCGGCTGGCGGGGGTTGGGGTCCCCCGCCAGCAAAAGTAAGAACGGCAGCGGGGGAGGGTTGATGGCGGTAGGGGGGTCCAGGGCAAAATCTGCGGGGGCCCAGGCCCCTGAGGCCCCACGCAGATACGCCCCTGGACGTACCATACTCCCTCCCTCCTTTTTTGACTGGTCATCTTCATGAGGATCAAGAGTGTAAACGGAAACCAATCGGTTTTTTTTTTTTAATGGATTCTGGCTTAGGCTAATGGATGCAGTGAGCTGCTTTAAACGAGAAAGCAGCATCAAACTGGCTTCAAGCAGGGCAGCTACCTAAAAAAGTTTAAAATTATATGTATCGCCAGACAAATTGAGATCTTTATAAGGAGGCTCTGGCCTTGTTTGCCTCTTAATCCAATAATGTGGTCAATCCAGGTATGTATTCAGGGTCCTAATGTCTTCTTGTTTCAGCAGATCATGCCTAGGCAGCTGCAAGCAAAGCAAGCTTTAACTCAAAGCAGGTGCATTTTATATTGGATTCATGTATGTTTTGAAAATGGGATTCCCCCTCTCCTCCCTTCCATCATCCAAGAATCAGAAGCAGACCTAACACTTTTGCTCAAACTTAGTAGCGAGTTCAAAAATCTGTTTAAGCTTATTATTTAACTAGTTCAAAAGCCTGACAATCATTTAGAATTGTTATATGGGAAATCCGTCTCTTATCCATCCTGTTTTTGTGAAAGATTCCCACATTTCTAATTATGCCTGTAAGGTATTTATCTTTGCTTTGCTGTTTTATTTACCCCCATGAAGATTGTGCTAGACATCCAACATGTTGGAATTACAGAGGTGGTAATCATTTGTTTTGTGTTTTCACAGCTTTAGGCAGTGCCCACTTTTTTACACTGACTGAGAAGGGGTGAGATTGGTTGCGTTCCTCTCCCGTTATTGGCCCTAAATAAGACTTTGATGTTTTCCATAATATGCAGGATCTAATATCACTGATTATTGGTTCCGTTCTTTCTTGCACACGGCTGCTTTTCAAGGTTTTGCTGTACAAGTGCCTGGAATGAGAGACCTGGCTGTTCTGAAGCGGACTAGCCAGTTTAAAAAAAAAAAGTTAGAAAAATATATGTTGGACCCATAAGGAAAGTTTTTTTTTTTAATCCAATAACTATTTAAATGCAAATTAAGAAAACACATTATAGTTTTGTTCAGGTCCCTTTTAAATTAATGCAAGATGAAATTTTGGTCCATGTTAAATACCCTTCCCCTTTGACAAGGTTGAATTGTTAATATTTCATAAACAACCTGTTTTCTCTGGATAGGGTATTCTGTTGAGCTTTGTGGATATAGCAAGAAAACATATTCATTCCAGCTGTTGTTCTGCTTTTATAGTTCCAGATGAAGCGTATGGCCTGGTTGACAGATGGCCAGTTTGTGCAGGCCAGGCCAATGAATGTTCTCATCCTTGTGTGCCCCTTTGGCAGGGGATGAGTGAACAAACTATCTTTTTTTTTTTTTCCTGTGAGAGTAACACAATTGAGACTTAATTTGGCAAACCTGTTTAGAAGTGAACTAGTGAGATAAATAGGTTCTTATTTGGTGGAGCTGCCTTGTACCTGTTAGTAGGGAGAATAGATATCTATCCTCACTGAGGTATAGTCCCTGAAATTTGGGCAAGGATCCCAGATCTGCACCTAAACTAATTAGATACTAACAATCAATTACTGGAGTTGCCTAGCACTTAATTGCCAATTAGGAGATATGGCACAGATCTGCCTTATGCTCTATTCTATAACATGCATGCCTAAAGTTAGATAGAAACAGAGAAACATGAAGGTGGATAAGACCATATGGCCTATCCAGTGTGCCCATCTGTGCCATCTACTCTGCCTTAGAGGTTCTGTGTACTTGTCCCAAGCCTCCACCACATCTACCAGGAAGCCATTCCACAAATTCACCACCCTTTCCTTGCGGAAGTATTTCCTCAGGTTACTTTTGAGTCTATCCCCTTTCACCTTCATCCTATGGACCCCTCTTTCCAGAACTTTATTCCAATTGAAAGAGACTCGCCTTCTGTGCATTTTTGCCATGTAAGTATTTAAACATCTTTATCATATCTCCCTTCACCTGTCTTTCTTCCAAAGTATACATATTGAGATCTTTAAATCTGTCCCCATATGCTTTATGACAAAGACCACTGCCCATTATAGTAGCCACCCTCTGGACCTACTCCTTCCTGTTTATATCTTTTTGAAGGTGTGGTTCCGGAATTGTACACAATATTCTAAATGAGGTCTCACCAGATTCTTATACAGTGGCATCACCACCTTTTTCCTACTGATCATTCACCATTCCTCTCCCTGATGGATCCAAGCATCCTTCTAGTTTTTGCCATTGCCTTTTCTACCTGTTTGGTCATTTTAAGATCATCACATATGATCACATCCAAGTCCTGCTCCTCTTTCATAAGTAAAAGTTCTTCACCCCCTAAACTGTACCGTCCCCTTGGATTTTTGCAGCCCAAATGCATGACCGTGTGGTTTTTAGCATTAAATCTTATCTGCCAAATTCTGGACCATTCTTAAAACCTTGCAAGGTCTTGCCTCTTGTTATGCACACCATCAAGGGTGTCTACCTTATTACAGATTTTGATATCATCCACAAAGAGGAGGACCTTAACAGATAACCCTTCAACAATATCGCTTACAAAAGTATTAAAAAAACTGAACCTTGCAGCACACCACTGGTAACATCCTCTTCCTCAGAGTGATCTTCACATACCACTTCTGTCACCTTCCACTTAACCACTTCCTAACCCAGTCGGTGACTTTAGGGCCCATACTGAGGGCACTCAGTTTATTTATTAGTTGTCCATGTTGAACCGTGTCAAAGGCTTTGCTAAAATCTAAATATACATCTAGTGCTCTCCCTTGATCTAACTCTCTGGTCACCCAGTCCAACAAATTAATCAAATTTGTCTGACAAGACCTGCATCTAGTGCAGAGGTTTTCAATTCAGTTTGCGGGGCACACTCAGGGGATAGCCTGAAAACCCTAACTAGCTGGGTGTGCCCTGAGGACTGGATTGAAAACCCTTGATCTAGTAAAACCATGTCCTGTAATCCACTGCATTCCAAAAACTTTACTATTCTCTGTTTATTAAATTGTTTCCATTGATTTACTTAACACAAAAGTTAGACTTACCGGCCTGTAGTTCTCAATCAATTTCTTACTACTTCTGCTTTTGTGGAGAGGGACCACATCTGCCCTTCTTCAGTCCTCCAGGACCACTCCCAACTCTAGAGAAGCATTGAAAAGGTCAGCCAGCGGAGCCACTAGTTCCTTTAGTACCCTCGGATGTATGCCACCTGGCCCCATCTCTTTGTCCATATTTAGTTTAGCCAGTTCCTGACAAACACAGTCCTCTAAAAATTGTTCAGCGACTACTTCCCCCCCCCCCCCCCCCAATTCCTATTTGTGTTTGTCTTCTGCAGTCTGGCTCCCGTCCCTTCAGCTTGTGAGCACAGAACAGAAATATTTGTTAAGGCTGAATTGCGTATCTTTATCAGCTTCTACCTATTCCTACCCTTCAACTTTGAGTCTCACAATGCCACTTTTGCACTTCCTCCTGTCACTAACGTATCTAAAAAAAAAAAACTGTCTTATTCCCCACCATTTTACTGTATTGACTGTTTTTTCTTTCATTTGCATCTTTGCTTCCCTGACTACTGTATCAGCTTCTCTTAGCTTTTCCACATATTGTTGACAGCTGTCTTCTTCTCGCTCTTGTAGTTTATGAAGGAAAACGATAGAGAAAAAGGCAAAGAATATTATAATGCTTCTGTATCACTCCATGGTGCGACCACACCTTGACTATTGTGTGTAGTTATTGCCACTTTATCTTAAAGCTATAGCAGAATTAGAAAAGTTTCAAAGAAGGGTGATCAAAATGATTAAGGGGATGGAACTCCTTTCATATGAGGAAAGGCCTAAGAGGTTAGGACTTTTTAGGTTGGAAAAGAGCTAGCAGAGGGTGGATATGATGGAGGTCTACAGCATACTGAGTGGTGTAGAATGGGTAAATGTAAATTGATTTTTTTTACTCTTTCAAAAAGTACATAGCCTAGGGGACGCTCAAGGTAAGGGTAAAGGGCCGTGGATTTGACTATTCCACCTTTCTGTGTTATAACCAAAACAGTTTACATTTATTATATGTAACTTCTTTCTCTGCCCCTAGTGGACTTAAGAGGCCAGAGGGGAAACGGAGGGTTAAGTGACTTGCCTAGGCTCACAAGGAAGCACAGTGGGAATCAAACCCAGTTTAGCAGGTTATCGGCCTGCTGCATTAAGCACTCCTCATTCAGGTCTTTCACATAAGTGCATAGTAATACTCGGTGTGTTTTTTCTAGCAAAAAAGGTGCTGGTACTCAAATGCTAGGCCACTCTTCACTGGTAGGGTGATCAGTGAGGGACCCACCCCACAATAACCAGACCCCCTGCAACCAGTTACAGAATCTATGACAAGGCAGAATTGGTGTTTAGAGCCTGAGATCTTTCATTAAAACTTGGGGTCCATGGGTCAATTTTAGCAGACAATAAGAAAAGGTGCCGGTACTCAGTACCCCCTCAAAAAAAGCTCTGGTAATACTTCAACAGCCAAAAAAACAGTTTACTTGGCCATTGATGGTGCTGTGCAGAAGGCAGGAGTACCTCAGTACTTCTCAAGTCTCTTCAGAGCCACGCCCTTGCCAGTTGCATTTCCTGGATCACCACCATGAACACATGTGAGACAGATTGGCATATATCGGGTCTCCACTATATGCTGATTTCTCTCACTTATATTCATTGTGGTGATCCTAAAATTCTGGCTGGCTAAGTTTGGCCCCTGAAAAGGGGTGAGATTGGAAACGGTAGAATAGAGCTCCATTTAATTATCTTTAGTTTGATTGAAAGAAAAGCCCAGATCATATCATTCAATCCCCCAAACTATTGTAGGATTTGGGTTGGAAACAAGTCCAAACAGTGCATGTTCACCCCCTTCTGTGATAGAAAACACAGTGTCTTGGGCGACAGGATCACTGTTCAAAAGTTAGGTGGAAGGAGAAACTATGAGTGAGTGATGGAAGGCATAGATAATAATAAACGTGGACCCTTTTATCCATAAGACGATCACAGGCTATGGGTTATGTTTCTTTAGCCCAAACATTATAAAACTAGGAATCTGCCGACACTATAACTTTCTCAGGCAATATTTGAAACAAAAATATATAGAAAGTTCAAAATAATTTATAACATTTTTAACAAAAGACATTAATAAACAAATTGAAAATGTATTAAATCAATCAATAACGTGATATTAAAAAAGTGCACTACAATTCCCCCATCTAATATAATAATTTGCACCTCTAATGTTCTGAAGCTGACTCTGAGGAGGGGGGAGAAGAGGAGAGGTGATGAGGAGGGGAAGGGGGTGATGGGGGAGGGGGAGGAGGGGGAGGGGGCCCTGGACCCTTGCTAGTGCCTGTTTCCTTTCTGTTCGACAGGCCTCTTTTACTAGTTAATTATACATATGTTCACTAACTTTAGTAACATGAAAATAGTCAATAATAGTATAAATGCCATGGCAACTTTTTTTTTTTTTTTTGGGGGGGGGGGGTAATTTATAACATTTTAGCATGTAAAATTCTGACAGATGCGTTCTAAAATTAGGTTTGTGCAAGTAGGTGTATGTCTGTAGAATAAGTGTGTCCAGGTGGAGTTTGGCTAGAGTCGGATTACTTGTATACTTTATGAAATACATGCTTGCTTTACATCAGGGGTGGGCAACCCAGTCACATTTTCAGTATTTTCCTAATGAATATGCATGAGAACTATTTGCATACGATGGGCGTAGTACATTCAAATAGAGCTTGTGCATATTCTTGGGAGAAATATTGAAAACTCAACTGGGTGGTGGCCCTTGAGGACTACAGTTGCCTACTCCTGCTTTACATGCTAACGTGTGCTCCTGAGCAAGTGTTGTGATAAGGCAGGTAAACATGACCATAGACAGAAGCAGCCAACCCCAGAGCTACCATACCCAGAATCCCTTGGGAGACTGAAAGAGAGGGGTGGACCCAAAAACATGGAAGGGACCTGTAGCATTAGCAGGAATGGAAGTAACTCCAGGAAATGGGGGGGGGGGGGGGAGTTACTCCAGCTACCAGCAGGGGGAGCAGCAAGCAAGAAGCCCAATTTCCGTGGGTGCGAAATCAACATATAATTCCTCCCAGCTGTGAGGAGGAGAGGGCAGATCTTCTGAAAGTTCTCAAAAGTGTGGGAGAGGAGAAAGGCGCTGGAGAGCTAACTGAATCTATGGAGTATGTGGAGGAGGGAAAAGACCTGCCTCCAGAACTTCCTTGCTTAGAGGAGCAAGGCAGCATGGACTGGGAAGATACAGAAGCCAACCTTTCCAGCACTTAAAGGCGCTTGTGGGAGGCCACAGGAGTTTGTTATTGTGGAGTGGGAGGTGAACTGCAAGCCCTGCTTGCTGCTGGAGTGCTACAGGAGGAAAGGTGATGTGCTCATGGTTTTTTTTTTTTATTTACTTCAGTTTTTGAGCCAAACTTTAATTGAACTTTTGAACTGAAGGGGTGTTTTGGGGGTTGGATTGTGTTTTGTGGAACTGGGTCTGAATTAAAACTTTTTTTGTTTGAACTGAGTCTGGATTAAAGTGTGGTGCTGCACCGGAACCCTGTGCCCTGAACTGGACTTCTGGTTACAACCACAAAACGGAAATGGAGGACCGCTTTACAGTGTAAATGGCTGTACCTTCAATGGAGATGTGGGATTGGTGCTAGTATTTTATAAAGAGACAGGGAGGGGCATTTTTGATTTGATGTCCAAGTCCGATTTTGGACATTTGGCACAAAATATTCAAAATCAGAATAGGAAAGGAGGTCATTTTCAAAAAAGAAAAACCTCTACCTTTTTTTGACAATACTGTTTGAACAAGGTTTTGTGATTTGGATGTGTTGGGGTTTTTTTGGTCCATTTTCGGAAAGGAAAAAAAACCCACCACCACTGCATAGGTGCAAAACAGAGAGATTCATGCCATTGGGATATAGGAGAAGCCAGTATTTTTAGTTGACTGGTCCCACAGACATCCCAGGAGAGCAGTGGGACACCCTAGAGGGCACTTCTGTGCACGTCATTAAAATGCTGTTGGGTACACACAGTGGTGTGCTGGTAAATTTTTAACAACAGGCTCTCTCCCCGGTCCACCTCTGCGCCCCCCAAAATTACAGAGCTGGCTATAGCCCGTGGGTGGGGGGGGGGGGGGGGGCAATGCATTACTCTCTCCAGGAAAAAAAATTAAATGATCCCAGGTTCCAATCTAATTCATGTTTAATGTGGGATAAAATGCCATAAATAAATAAATATAAATTTTTAATGTTGAGCACCTGATTCTCAAAGAGAACATATTCCAAACACTATAATGAAAATAAAATTATTTTTTCTACCTTTGTTGTCTGTTGACTGTTTTTCTGATCATGCTGGCCCAGTATCCGATTCTGCTGCTATCTGTCCTCGTAACTCCGTTTCCAGGGCTTCCTTTCCATTTATTTCTTTCCTTTCCTCCTTTCTTCTTCATTTCTGGTCCTCAGCTTCTGCTTATTTTCTTCATCCATGTGCTGTTTTTCTCCTCTCTTCCTTTTCCCTTATCTTATCTCCTTCCTCACTCTTCCCTCCCCTCCATCCATGTCCAGCATTTATTCTCTCTCCCCTCCTCTCCCCCTGCCCTCCATCCACCCATGGCCAGTGACCCTTCTCTCCCCTGCCCTCCATCCACCCATGGCCAGCAGCTCCCTTCTCTCCCCTGCCCTCCATCCACCCATGACCAGCAGCTCCTTCCTCGCCCCTGCCACCCCCTCCCGACTTGTTCCGCAAATTCTCCTACTTCCTCCCTCCCGATCCAGTCCCTCACCGACCCTACCTTGGCCATCAAATTCTTCGGGGCAGGCAGTGTTGCCTGCCTGCTGCCATCGCTGACTTTCCTCCGCCGCCTGATCGCGCTTCAAAATGGCCACCGAGACTGCCTCGGGAAGTCTCGGCGGCCATTTTTAAAATGTAAACAGGCGGCGGAGGAAAGTCAGTGATAGCAGCGGGCAGGCAACACTGCCTGCCCCGAAGAATTCGATAGTCAAGGTAGGATTGGTGAGGGACCGGATCCGGAGGGTGGAGGGAGGGAGAGCCGGCTCGCAAGTCCGGCCAAAATTTAACAACCGGATCTTGCGAGCCGGAGCGAGCCGGCTCCAGCACACCACTGGGTACACATCTCACCTTTTCTCCTTTATCGTGTCCCCTGAGCCCTCCAAAACCAACCCAAAATCCACTGTACACCACTACAATAGCCCTTATGGGTTGACCTTGGGAAGGGACACAGTTTCCACCACAAGTGTAACAGGTAGAGGAAGATAGGGACCTGGGTCCCCCATGGTGTCGTGCACCAACCACTCCACTACTCCAGGGACCTGCATACTGCTCTAATAGACCTGACTTTAACGTCTTCAGCTGTCAGTGAGGCTGGTAAGTCATATTTTTATTCACATTTTGGGGGTGGGAGAGTGTCAGTGACCATTGGAGGTCACCCTGATTCCCTCTAGTGGTCATCTGGTCATTTAGGGCACCTTTTTGTGTACCTTTTTCATTCTGAAAACAGGTCTAGATCAAAACATCTTGGTTTTAGTCCTGGAAGTTTTTGTTTTGTTCCATTATGACTATAAAACATCCAAGTCTTAGGCATGCCCTAATCCTGCCTTTGAAATGCCCCTGACATGCCCCCTTGAGATTTGAATGTATTTCTTTTTTTTTTTTACTATGTTTATTATCTCATGGGTCCAGGTACAGGCATCATGAACGACAACATGTCAACAATAAATGCATAACATCCTTTTCACCAGCAGCCCCCTGCCTCCCACAATTTCCTTTTATCCTCCCCTGAAGATCCCCCCTCCCTACTCCCTTCCCCCCCTCCCCTGTATTCCTCTTGCCGCTCAGTCAATACGCAACCCCAGTTGATCAGCATCCTGACCATTTCTCGTCAGTGAGGCATATGCTCTTCTCCACAGGTCTCGGTATTGACGGGCCCCCAGGGAGACAGAATTTATAGCTCAGAAGTACCCAACTGGCCATCTCTATCATACAGCTCTTCCATGCCGGGGCCTCCTTGTCCACCCATCTCTTCAGCACACTTTGAGCAGAATCATTGCAAGCAACACAAACTTACATTGCGGTGCCCTGAACCCCTGCTCTTTAAGAGCCTTTCCACACCCCATCAAAGTAATTGAGTATTGCCATTCCACTGTGCTCTGCAGGGTCTCTTCCACAATGCCTAGTGCCCCTGACCACAACGCATGTAATGACGGGCATTCCATAAAGGAGTGCAGGAAAGTTCCCACTGCTGTCCCACACTTGCCACAGATGTCACTCTCCCACATCGGACTTCATAGAAAAATGTTTAAAAAAATACTGAGTTGGGCATTTTTGTGAGGAAAAACGTCCAAATGCTGCTTTATACCACTTTTTGGACATTTTTCTCTTTTGAAAATGAGCCTCAGAGGCTCCTATCTGTCTTTATAAAATAAGTGAAAAATAGGCACCTAGTTAAAAACATTACCCTCCTTATGTGTCTAGGGGTATTTAGATAAGCTGAGGTGGAAGCTACTTATCCCACATGAAAAACTGCATTTAGGACTTTATTTGATCCGAGTTATACATTATAATGGGAAGGTGCAGACTTCCTAAAGATGCATAATAGTGTTTGAACCTGAGTCATACTCAAGTCTTCAAATATATACGAAACTTAAATAAGTACATTATGAACAAGATTGCCACGGAGCCTTTTATTTTCATTGGTTTGCTGTGTCACAGCAGAGTCCTAGCCTAAGGTTCTGCTTTTGTAAACACATGTTCCAAATGGGAAATAAAAACAGTGCGATGGAAAACCATCTATCACAATCTTAAATGGCAAACCAAAAAAACTACAGTAGGTAATGGAATGAAATCCACAGCAGAAATGGGCTTCCTCTCCAAAAACCTCAGGAATCCAAAGCTCCCTGCTTTAAAGAGCAATGCAAGATTTATTCAATAGACGGAGAGCTACCATTGGAGCAAACTGGCAGGGAATACACTAGAGCCTTCCAAGCCACATTCCTCTGTCTTACTGTTCCAAATGGAACATACTGGAGACCAGTTCATTCAAGCTGCAGCCTCCTTGGTTGTTCCCATGCAAACAGTACAGCTGATGTGAATACCAATGGAATAGCCTAATCATTAATACACTAGGTAGGAAAGGCAATGGAAATGTCAAAAGCCAGAAAGATGCTTGGGAATGGCCAGTAGGAAAAGGATATGATACCTTTGTAGGTGAGACCTGACTGAAAGACGACATGAGTACAAAATGAGAGTGGCCCCAACCAACACCTGGCCAGTATCTGTGCTGATGAGGCCTTTCCATCTGCTGATGTTGCCAATGTGCCCACTTCCTCTCCCCAGGCTGCTGATGCCTCCTGCTAGGCCTCTACCACCTCTAGTGCTAATATGCCTGCTCAGGTTCTGAAATGTACACTGGGTGGTCATACAAGTGCCTGAATGTGGGGACTCTGAGCTGTGGCAATGGGACCGTGACGCCAAGTGAAGTCAACAACTTAAAAAAAAAAGGCTAAGATACGCAACAAAACTAGAGTAAAAAGCAGTGCTTGGCTTATGATAGATACAAAACAGAAAAAGACAGCAGAAAAATGGCTAAATGGTTTGTCCAGTCTGTCTATCCATACCAATAACTATCTCTACTGTCTTTTTTTTTTTTGAAGGTGTGGTCTCCAGAACTGTATACAGTACTCTAAATAAGGTCTCACCAAAGACTTGCACAGAGGCACTTTCACCTCCTTTTTCCTGTCAGCCATTCCTCTCCCTATGAACCTAAGCTGAAATAATTTAAGGTAATAACAGATCCTTGGGTCAGTGAGACCTGTTGTTGTACTATGACAGTTGCTGTTCTTTGCTGCCCCTCCTCAAGGTTGCCACCCTGTGGAAATGCATCGTTTGCACACCTGATAGTGCAAGCCTCATCCCCTCTATCCACCTGCTCCTCCAGCCTTCCAGCTCTCAAATCCAGGTGGGGGGGTGGGGGGGGGGGGCGCTGCCTTCAACAGATGAGTCTGTGAGGAGGAAATACTTTAACTAGGATTCTAAGACAAAGTAGCTTTCTGGAAATGCAAAATGTAAAAAAAAAAACCATCTTATAGTCAGGCCAACATCATACATTGATCAATAGAGACATACTGCAGCTCTGAAAAGAAAAAAAAGATGTTTAGATGGTACAATAACTTCTTTGTCTGTGGCACAATAAAGAATAATTAAGCCTATGTGTAGCAGATGGCTTATACAGTTAATGTTCCCTAATTATAGCTGCTATAATTTTCCATTTTTCATCCTCAGAGCCCTGTATGCAGAAGAAGAGGTACTTTTGCAGTATGATTGACTGGTCACTTCTACTGTACAAGCCTTATAGTATTTCAGAAAACAAATGTTTGGTTTTTTTTTTTAATGTCATGTTCTCTGTGTCTAACAGGATTTTGAGGCCACTGTACTTAATTTCCACTTAGGGAAGTGAAAATGTACAGTCTGGTGTGCTTCTGAGAACGCTTTTTCTAGCTACAGTTGTGGCAGGGCAGTGTGAATGGTTTTCAGACTTGCCAGAACAGCACACAGGTTATGGCTGTCTTAGCATGAAATGTGCCTGTGTTGCTCGCCATGATTGCACTGGGTTCTGTGAGCTGAAATGTGGCAATTCTGACTGTCTGACATTCTCTCTTGGTGAGTTGTGGTACTTGTAAGGCAGACTGCAAACAGGAAAAATTTTAAAGCTTTTATTTAAAGGTGCAGAATGGTGCCGATGTGTGTTTCACTTCAGGGTTTGCTTGACGTATGCACACAAGAGCTGCGCTTATTGTGAAACTCTTGTGTGCATGCACCAGGCATTTTCTTCTGCCTTACTTTCAGTCTCAGGGCGTGAATATCAGGGCCGCCGAGAGACTGATCCGGGCCCGGGCAGGGCTGCCGCCTCAGATTGCTGCTGCAGCAAAATATCTTATTGGCTGGCAGGGATCCCAAGGCCCCGCCAGCAGAAGACATCTTCCAGCGCTGCTATTCTGCCGATTGCCTGCCCCTGCGGCTGCTTTTTCTCTCAGGGCATGCTTGGTTTCAAAACCGAGCATGTGCCCTGAGAGGAAAAGCAGCTGCTCAGCTGGGCAGAAGAGTAGCACTAGAGTTGCTCCTCTGGGTCCTCCCCAGGCTCCAAGGGAGGCCTGGCTACGGCGCTGGATTTTTCTCACTCCTGTTCCTGTCAAGACGCTATCACTCGGGTCCCGGCAGGAGAGAGAGAGAGAGAGAGACCCTGGCGCCAGGGGGGAGGCCCGGGTCTAAGGAATTTGGCCCCCTCTCAGCAGCCCTGGTGCATATAATTTGAATGCTCTTAGCTCTGAGCATTGGCAAGCTATGTTTCTGTGCTATGTGGGGTGGGCGGTGGACTTTTGAGCATCGGGACATTAGTGTGTTTTGCTGGCCCTGGACAAAACTACTATTGCTACATACTTTCAAAGATGCATGCGGGTGGGGGCGAGATTGGGGGAGGGGGCATGTTTTCTGTCTAAGGCACTGTGACCAAGTTTCTGCTTTCGAATTAGTACAAATCCACCTCCCTTCATAAAAAAAAATGTCCCCTGTGCAGTGTTTAGCTCTGTCATAAACCACAGAGATCATTATCTTGAATTAAAAAAAAATAGAATGAGGAAATATTTAACATACTGCAACCAGAGCCAAACTTTACTTTTAATTGAAGCGCAAGCAGAGATGGAGGCAGAGACAATGGCCTATTATTGAATAGGGTCCACTGAGGTTTGTCCTTTCCGAACCAAATTCTGTGGTCAATTAAAAGAATCAAATTTGATTCCACTGCCAATATAAAACCAAAATGAGAACCAGGTTGTGGACAAGAAAAGGGAAACTCAAGGCAGGACAGAGCAATGCCAGACTAGGATTAAGCATAGAGGTCTTAATCAGAGCGAATACTGAGAGCCTGGGCTGTGTGCAAGGAATTTACACCTATTGCATGAATGCAGGTTTTGTTCTGGTTGACTTTTGAAAGGAGGGTACAAGTCCATGCATACACCATGCCCTAAATAATAGAAAGAACTAACTCCACAACCGAGCATTATGTGTTAATCTTTTTTCTATTGGTAGTCTGTCAAATATATAGTTAAACTTTACATGAGTAAATCAACCGTGAACTATCATAACAAATCTACTAACCAATACACTAGTTTTACCAGTATATGTTGTCCAACCCTCCCTCAACTTCCCATCCCCAGTATTCCCTTTACGCACTGGGCATTCTTGTCTGCAAAATAATTCCTGTGATTATAAATTTAGCAAACGGCTCCTTGGCTCTTGGAGTTAGTGTGTCCCAAAAGTGCGACCATGTGGCCTGAAGCTGAAGTCCCAGGCCTTTCCAAATGACCTTAACCTGTGGTTGTTACATTTTCATGTCCCGAATCATTAATATTCTCCACTGCTAAAGTGTGGGACCCTCCTTCGAGCGCCATATCTGTAATATTGATTTAAGACCAAACAACAGTAGGTGACAAAGAGGTGCATAATCAAACGGGGCGCCCAAGTTTTCCTGAGGACGTCCTTGCAGTACGTCTCGGCGAAGGGGCGGGGAAACCCGTATTATCGAAACAAGATGGGCGTCCATCTTTCGTTTTGATAATATAGTTGGGGATGCCCAAATCTGGAAATTTAGGTCGTCCTTAGAGATGGTCGTCCCCGGTTTTCAGCCATAATGGAAACCGAGGACAGCCATCTCAGAAATGACCAGATCCAAGCCCTTTGGTTGTGGGAGGAGCCAGCATTTGTAGTGCACTGGTCCCCCTCACATGCTAGGACACCAACTGGGCACACTAGGGGGCACGGCAATGGACTTCACAAATTGCTCCCAGGTGCATAGCTCCCTTACCTTGGGTGCTGAGCCCCCCAAAACCCACTCCCCACAACTGTACAACACTACCATAGCCCTAAGGGGTGAAGGGGGGCACCTACATGTTGGTACAGTGGGTTTGCGGTGGGTTTTGAAGGGCTCACATTTACCACCACAAGTGTAACAGGTGGGAGGGAGGATGGGCCTGGGTCCGCCTGCCTGAAGTGCACTGCACCCACTAAAACTGCTCCAGGGACCTGCATACTGCTGCCAGGGAGCTGGGTATGACATTTGAGGCTGGCATAGAGGCTGGAAAAAATATTTTTAAAGTTTTCTTTTTTTTAGGGTGGGAGGGGATTAGTAACCACTGGGGGAGTAAGGAGAGGTCATCCCTGATTCCCTCCATTGGTCATCTGGTCAGTTCGGGCACCTTTTTGAGGCTTGGTCGCAAGAAAAAATGGACCAAGTTGGCCAAGTTCTGGTCAGGGACACCCTTATTTTTTCCATTATTGGCCGAGGACGCCCATGTGTTAAGCACGCCCCGGTCCTGCCTTTGCTATGCTTCCGCCATGCCCCCGGGAACTTTGGTCGTCCCCGCAACTGAAAGCAGTTGAGGATGCCCAAAATCGGCTTTTGATTATGCTGATTTGGGCGACCCTGGGAGAAGGATGCCCATCTTCCGATTTGTGTCGAAAGATGCCTGATAGAAACCTGTTGCTCCCTTGCTTTGTTGGACTTCCTATCATATAAGCCTCAAGCCCCAAACAGCAGAAGAGGTGAGTGCGCCACTGATAGGGACCGCAGTGAGACAAAATACTTGTGCAGACTCAACCAGAAATCTTTAATAGCCGGGCCTGTCCAAAACATGTGGCCCAAATGAGCAGCTGGAGCCTTACAATTGAGTTGAGACACTGTCGCGTGGAGTCAAATCCCATCCTATGAGCTCTGTGGGGTGATATATACAATCTCAAAGTGAATTTGTATAAAGTTTCCAAGTAGTATAAGCTTTGGTGTGCAAAATAAAATCTTTAAGCTGGTCCCCTGTGAGCTGTTGTCCCAATTCTATTGTCCATTGCCTTGCTAGTGCAGCAAAATCAAGATCTGGAGTTGTGTCCAACAAAGCCCTATAATGGAAGTGCAGTGATACTAAGGATCAGGGCTTTTTTTGAGGGGGTACTGAGTACCGGCACCTTTTCCATTGTCTGCTAAAATTGACCCGTACACCCCAAGTTTTAATGAAAGAGCTCAGGCTCTACACACCAATTCTGCCTTGTCATAGATTCTGTGACTGGATGCAGGGGGGCTGGCTATTGTAGGATGGGTCCCTCAGTGATAACCCCACCCTGAATGGTGGCCTGGCATTTGAGTACCAGCACAGCTAGAAAATATGCACTGCTAAGGATTGTGTGCTCAACGTTAGTTTCCGAGAGCACCTCTTGCACGTCCTCCGTAAGGGCGGTCCATGGAGTATACTGCTGATATGAATTCCAGATACTAGCCGTGTCTCGAAGCTGGTGCAAGAGAAGACCTCGGTATTTCTATGCCAGTCATTGATATGTCGCATCTGGCTGGCCACTGAAAATAATTTAATGTTAGGAAGACCCATCCCCCATGTTGTATTGGAGTCTGCAATACCTTTCCGGCGCATGTAGCGGACGTGCTGGAAAAACGAAATTACTGCCCAGGCAACGCGGTAGCCAGGTGGTAACTCTGGATTGATGCACGTTGGGCATGCATAGGCACCTATGCGACTTAGTAAAAGGGCCCCTAAAAACATGGATTTTCGAGAATGCTTTTACTGGATCATAGACATATTAGAGTCAGTTTTAGATTGGGATGACTGTTGATTATTTAATCTGATTTGATGCAGTAACTGTTGTTGGTTTTGTTTGCTTTGAACACCTACTGTATTGATCTCTGTTTTATTGTAAACTGCTTTAAAACTCAATATGTACTAAGTGGTATATTGACCTATAAATGCATTCACTCTGCGGCTCCTCAGTACCTCTCCACTCTCATCTCTCCCTACATTCCTCCCCGGGAACTCCGTTCACTGGGTAAATCTCTCTTATCTGCACCCTTCTCCTCTACTGCTAACTCCAGACTAGAGAGTTGCACGGGGACAGAAATCTTACCCATCCTCGCCCATCCCCGCTGGAATCTTACCCGTCCCCACCCATCCCCACTGGAATCTTACCCATCCCCGCAAAAATTTAAACCATCCCAACCCGTCCCCACCCGTCCCCGCAAGAATTTAACCCATCCCCACCCATCCCCGTAAGAATTTAATAGTACATAAAAGAAAGTTCCAGTCAGCTCCCTCAGTCTCTCTCTGGATTTGAGCCACAGCACTGTAGGCAAGGAAGGAACGGAAGTTGGAACTTGGAACACTCTGGTGCGCACATGTAAGATTTGTCTCTGATTCACTGGCAGTGTGTGCTGAGAGGTCGCCACATGCACGCGCCAGTAGGTCAGGTGACATCTGATTCTCGTGCCTGTGTCAGAGCTGAGGTCTGTGCACCAGCCTGGGAGCAAAGAGGATTAATAGTAACATAGTAAGTGACAGCAAATAGACCTGAACGGTCCATCCACTCTGCCCAATAGTCACACTCATGATCAATTCATCATTAAATCAACAAGTGGGATATTACATACTTGATTATGGTCTTTCTTTCATGTTTCTGGAACAAAGACCACAGAAGTCTATCTGGCCCCATCCTTATGTTCCAACTGCTGGAGTTGCCATCGAAGCCCACTCCAGCCTATTCATGTTCTCATTTGTGGGACACAGACCATAAAAGTCTGTCCAGCACTGTCCTCATGTTCCAGCCACTGAAGTTGCTGTCTAAGCCCTTTCCAGCCCATCCTACACCAGATTGCCATGTATGAGACACAGACCATACAAGTCTGCCAGGTATCAGCCCTAGTTCATCACAGCTAGAGTCGCCATCTAAGCATCACTTGACACATCCACACACATGCAGCCATTTAAGGTTAGGTTTTTTATAACTTCCATTTTCTAATTAGAGATCCTCTGTGTTCATCCCATGCCTTTTTGAATTCCATCATCATTTGTGACTCTACCTCCTCCTTAATGGAAGACTTTCCACATTTATGCTGTTAAAGCAAGGCGGAAGAGGAGGAGAAGGAGGAGACAGCACTCAAAGAAATTGGTATTCGGTAGATGAGAGGCTGGTGCAGGTGGAGCTTACAATTCCACGGGAAGCCCACAGAACTGGTTCCATCCCCGCGGGAACCCCGCAGAAACTGACTCCGTCCCCGCGGGAACCCCGCAGAACAGCTTCCATCCCTGCGGGAACCCCGCAGGAACTGCCTCCGTCCCTGCGGGAATCCCGCGGGGACGGAAGCCGTGCAGCTCTCTACTCCAGACTCTGTTTCTTTTATCTTGCTGCACCATATGCCTGGAATAGACTTCCTGAGCCGGTATGTCAAGCTCCATCTCTGGCCATCTTCAAATCTAAGCTAAAAGCCCACATTTTTGATGCTGCTTTTAACTCCTAACCCTTATTCAAATGTTCAGAATCCTTTATTTTATCATCCTCACTTTAATATTCCCTTATCTCTTGTTTGTCCTGTTTGTCCTAATTAGATTGTAAGCTCTGTCGAGCAGGGACTGTCTCTTCATGTTCAAGTGTACAGCGCTGTGTACGTCTAGTAGCGCTTTAGAAATTATAAGTAGTAGTAGTAGTATATTAAGTAATTAAATCAAATCAAACATAACACAATTTTGTAACCAGCATAACAGTAAAATGATCAAATGTAAGCATAAATACAATCAATGAGGTAAACTTGAAGATGACAAATTTAAACGTAGTAATAGGACTAACATAAAACAATATCAGGAATTGGGCATTTAACAACACTGTAGGAAAATCATATAACATAAATATGAAAAACAGTACAAATGATAGCATAATAAACATTCAAATAACATATATATGACACTAAGGCAGCATAACACTGACACCTAATAGATACATGTTAGAACACTCAAATAACACAGATTTGATGGTAATGTTGTTTGTACAAATACAATGAAATATCTTACTATATAACTGAGAAACATGGAACAAGATGAATAGTACAATCAATTGGGATAAATAGATGGGTGGCAAAACTGAAGGCAAATTATATGTAGAATTGAAGAAGAAACGAGGAACTGGTCCAAGTTACAGTGTGTGCAGTGAGTGGATAATATGAAATAAATATAATATAAACAGTCACCACATGTATTAAAGGCTTGGGAGAAAAACCAGGTTTTCACCTGCTTCCTGAAATAGAGATAATCTCAAGTTAAAGGAATATGGGTTTTTTTTTGTTGTGTATTCCCTGTCCTCTTTCTACCTATTTCTGGATGCTATGGGCTAATTCAGTGGTCTTCACTCCCAGTTCTTGGTGGCCAACAATGGGTCAAGTTTTCAGGATATCCCTAATACATATGCATGAGAGAGATTTGTATACTGTGGAGGTAGCAGGCATGCTAAAGGGTCTTTAATTTGTACCCTCGAGAACTGCCAGAAATGTCCCCTGAGCAGCTTACCTTGAGGCCAATACACTGATCCCCCCCCCCCTCCTAGAATGACAGCCCAGGGTTTTGTCACAAGAGCATTCTAATCAGTATGTGTGGGAGAGGAAAATTAGGAATGAGAGGAGGAGGAGGAGGTCTGTCTCTAATTTCTCAGTGAGGAGTTGGTGGTAGGAAGAGGCAGCAACCTGTTGGCCTGCTTCCAAGGTTCACCAACATGAAGAACAAAAGGAGGCTTAGAACAGAGCTTCTAAAACTGTGGGTCATAACCCCAAATGGGATCATGAAACCTGTGTTTGGGGTCATGACCTGGGCAGGCACTACATAGGACCAGAAGTGGAGCCAGGTTGACAGTGTGGGGGGGGGGGGGGGGAGTCAAAGTGGCTTGAGAGCGGACTTCTGCTGGCACATTTTCAATGCAACATGACTTGAGAAAAAATAGGCGCCGGCAGGACTCCGCTTGGGGGAGCAGCCGCTCCCCTGTTACCCCACTTAGCTACGCCGCTGCATAGGACATCATTGTATTGCACCACCTGTGAGTTGTATGCTTGTGGTGGCCATGCAAATTGGGTTCATAGCCACTGGTGCGTGCTGCCATAGGAGGAGGAAGCCTGTCTCTGCTTCTCGGTCCTGTTGCAGTAGAAGCAGAGGACCATGAAGAATAATCCTGGTGATGGTGCTTTTGACCTTTCATTTGCTGAAGCTGTTTCTAGATTTCACCATACATGAGCCTGTAAGAGTTTACCATGAGGGGCATAATCGAATGAAAACGTCTATCTCCATGGGCGTTTATCTCCGAGAACGGGTCCGTGAAGGGGCGGACCGAACCGTAGTTTCGCAAAAAATAGATGTCCATGTTTTATTCGACAATTTGTGAGCTGGGCGTTTTTGTTATTCAGCGATAATGGAAAATGAAAGCGCCCAGCTCAAAAACTAATAAATCCAAGGCATTTGTTCGTGGGAGGGGCCAGGAGTCGTAGTGCACTGGTCCCCCTCACATGCCAGGACACCAACCGGGCACCCTAGGGGGCACTTTTACAAAAACAAAAAAAAAGGTAAAAGAGCTCCCAGGTGCATAGCACCCTTCCCTTGTGTGTTGAGCCCCCCAAATCCCCCTCAAAACCCACTGCCCACAAGTCTACACCATTACTATAGCCCTAAGGGGTGAAGGGGGGCACCTACATGTGGGTACAGTGGGTTTGGGGGGTTGGACGACTAATAAGCATTAAGCAGCACAATTGTAACAGGTAGGGGGGGATGGGCCTGGGTCCACATGCCTGAAGTCCACTGCACCCCCTAACAACTGCTCCAGGGACCTGCATACTGCTGCCAGTGAAGTGGGTATGACATTTGATGGTGAAAATAAAAAGTTGTGAAACATCATTTTTTTGTGGTGGGAGGGGGTTAGTGACCACTGGGGGAGTCAGGGGAGGTCATCCCCGATTCCCTCTGGGGGTAATCTGGTCATTTAGGGCACTTTTTGGGGCCTTATTTGTGAAAAAACAGGGTCCAGGAAAAGTGCCCTAAATTCTAGCTACAAACGCATACTTTTTTTCCATTATCGGCGAAAGGCGCCCATCTCTGTTCGGGTGATAACTATGCCCCAGTCCCGCCTTCACCACGCCTCCGACACGCCCCCCGTCAACTTTGTATGCTTCCGCGATGGAGTGCAGTTGAAAACGTCCAAGTTCGGCTTTCAATTATACCACGTTATTCATTTTTGTGAGATAAACGTCCATCTCCCGATTTAGGTCAGAACTTGGGCGTTTTTCTCATTCGATTATAAGCAGGCATATGAATCAGTTTGCTGATGAGTTTTCGAAAGGCAGTCTGGCAATTCCATAGCTAAACTAAACTAAGGGGAGAAGAGACAAAAGACTGGCAGAGGAGAGTTGAAGGAAGGCATCTCCAAAGTGAGTGGAAGACGCTGATCCATAATGATAATATTTTCTGAGATATGGAGCAGTTTGGGAAATTTTTTAGCTCAATGTGAATTGGGGCCTCTGTACAGATACTACTCTTTGGACAATGACTCTCAATGCAACAGTTTTCCTATTCTCTTGGTCACAAGCCAAAAATAAGCAAAAGGAACCAATCTATTGCCTAGAACAGCAAAGAAGGTTCCATAGATTTCTCTACAGTCTACTTAAGGCACTCAGGAATGGTGGGGTCCAGGGTGGTTGCATTTTAGCCTTAAACTGGCATTGACCAACATTTCTTTTGCTTGAATGATATGCAAATTGAAAGGCAGCAAATATTACTAGTTGATCTTAATTGTTTTTATTGCTATTGTTGTTGGTCTAAGACATACAAACGTTTTTTCTAAAGATATAGGGGAATGTCTTTGTCCATATTCTAGTAGCAAAGAGCTCAATGTTTAATCAAACTAAACCTTTTGAATATAATAAAACAGATAGAAGAAACTGGGACCCATATCCAGATGTTCTTATCTTGGCAAGGATATCACCTCCTTCCATGGATCTGTCTCTTCTATATAAGGGGTTGACAGCAGTAGGCGATTGGCTGCAGCAACATCGCTTAGTTCATAACGTTAACAAGACTACAGCCTGCTGAATATCAGAACACAATGAGTGTTGGACTCTGACACCACTTCTGTTTGGTAAAGTAATATTACCTGTTAAAAGCTTTACACCTGCAGACACTGCAAAATACAGCAGTTAGACTTGTAGGGAACGTGGAAATTTTGATCATGTGACTCCCCTGTTTATAATGCACTGTTGGTTGTCCATACTCTTCAGAATTAAATTTAAAACAGTATGCATAGCACATAGATCTGTATGGAGACAATCAACCGTTATATTTACTTAGGTGGGACAATGCTATATACACCCACAAGATTTCTTAGATCCTTATAAGATCATAGGATGTCATTGCTGCATTTTTCTAGGGCACATTGGGCAGCCACAAGGGTGAGGGCATTCTTTTGCTTAGCAGCCGCATTATGGAATGAATTACCCAAAGAAATTTGTGCAGAAGCTAATTATAAGAGATTTAGGGCCCTGTTTGCTAAATTGCACTAGCATTTTTAGCGCATGCTAAAAATGAGACTGTTCTAACCGTGTAGACACCGATAGGAATATTATGGACATCTATATGGTTAGCATGTGCTAATGCTTAGAGTGCGCTAAAAATGCTAATATTTTTTTTAACATTTGTACCCTGCGCTTTTCCCACTCATGGCAGGCTCTATGCGGTGGGCAATGGAGGGTTAAGTGACTTGCCCAGAGTCACAAGGAGCTGCCTGTGGTGGGAATCGAACTCAGTTCCTCAGGACCAAAGTCCACCACCCTAACCACTAGGCCACTCCTCCACTCCAAACCACTCCACTAATGAAATCTCTAGCACAGCTTAGTAAATAGGACCCTTAAAGTCCTACTAAAAACTCACTTTTTTTAAACAGGCCTTTGATATACAGCTTACAATATTAGGGAGATTGCAATGCCCTTTAGTTAGTTAGACTTGTTAGTACAATTCTGTGGAAAAATGAATGTGGTCTTGGATGTATGTGTTAGGTCTGTCCTGTTAGTTTTATGGACTTCCTTTTCCTACTTGATTTATTGGATTTTAAACTGTAAACCACTTTGGTTTGGAAAAGTTAAGCAGCATATCAAGTTTTTAAATAAATATAAACATACCCTCACCCTTACCTCCATGAAAAACAAATGGCAAAAAGATGCATTATAGGCACCCATTCAGCTTGCAGAGCTTGGTGGCACCAAAACTAATTGAGTTTTCAGTATGTCCATACTGTATATGAATTGATAATTTACAACAAAAAACACTGACCTGATGAAAAATGGACAACACTGAAAAACTTGTGAAAGATAAGTTAATCCAATAAAAAGATATGACCTATAACTTGGTTGTTAATCCTATTTCCACATACCAAGGGGGGGGGGGGGGAGCCCCACTACCACCACACAAAAGACAAATACAAACAACAGAAGACAAAATTTTAAAAAGTTGAAATTATTTGAAATTTGATAACACATAAAAGCCTATGTTTTGGCTCACACTTGTAACATAGTAACATACATAGTTACATAGTAGAGACGGCAGAGAAAGACCTGCCCGGTCCATCCAGTCTGCCCAACAAGAAAACTCATATGTGCTTTTTGTGTATACCTGACCTTGATTAGTATCTGCTATTTTCACGGCACAGACAGTAGAAGTCTGCCCAGCAGTAGCCCCGCCTCCCAACCACCAGCCCCGCCTCCCACCACCGGCTCTGCCACCCAATCTCCGCTAAGCTTCTGAGGATCCATTCCTTCTGAACAGGATTCCTTTATGTTTATCCCATGCATTTTTGAATTCCATTACCGTTTTCATCTCCACCACCTCCCGCGGGAGGGCATTCCAAGCATCCACCACTTGTGTCTGAAGTAGAGACATAAATATAAATTAAAGGGTCCTTTTACTACGCTGCGGTAAAAGGGAGCCTGCGCTAGCATTAGTGCGTGCTTTTGACATGCATTGAGGCCCCCTTTTATCACTGCAGGTAAAAGGTTGTCTTTTTTTTTTCTCAAAAAGAAATGGCCGTGTGGTAAGTGAACCATTGAGGTGGCAGTAAGGGCTCCCAAGCTAACCCGGTGGTAATCGGGCAGCATGCGGCACTGCCCTATTACTGCCAGGTAAGCACTAGTGCTACAAAAAAATATATATATATTTTTAGTGCTAGAAAAGGCATTAGCTGGGTGGGGGGGTTGGAACGGTAGCCCAGCAGTGTGCCAACCCTGTAGAAAAGGGCCCCTAAAAGCATAAACATGCTGTAAATAAAAATACCTCATTATTAGACACCATCCATATACAATAAATGAACATTCAGATACAATACACCCAAATCTTAAAATACATTCCTCACAAAAATATATACATTGCACATCTGATGTAGATATGTCCATGCTTATTATTCTGATATTTGCAAAATGTTGAATGTGAAGAACAAAAAGTTCATATAAGCACATTTATTTCATACCTATCCATGGTGAATATTTTGCAGGATCAAACCATTTCTTACAGTTTTCATTGCCATTAACTCTCCCTGTAGTCTATTCCAGGCATCTACCATCCATCCCCTCAGTAGAGAAACTTTTTCTCATGTTTCTTATGAACTTTCCTCCCTGTAGCCTCACATTATTTATTTATAAAAATGTATATCCCGCCTAAACCTAAGCAGGTAACAAATTAACATATAACACAAACAATGACAACACCCATTGTTGCCCTACCAACCAAAAACTTTAAAAGAACCTCATCACAAAATATTAAAAGGCCTGAACAAATATGTGAGTCTTCAGAAAATTCTTAAAATGTCCTGCTTTGGAACAGTAGCACAGATAACTAGGCAGCGCATTCCACAATCCAGGACCTGCAACCTAGAAAGTTGCTACCATGTACAAGCATAGTGCATGTTTATCAGTGCATCAGTTGGCGATTTTGTTGTGAAGTCATATCTCAGTCCCCTTGCAGGTACAAACAGGGGCGTATCTGAACTGCAGCAGTAGGGGGGGGGCCAGGGCCAGAGTGAGGGGGCACATTATAGCCCCCTCCCCCCCGCTGCCGCCGCCGCTGCCGCCATTGCCGATCCCCCTCCCCCCCCAGCCGCTGCCATTGCCAATCTCCCCCCGCCGTTGCTGTCGCCTACCTTCGCTGGCGGGGGACCCCAACCCCCCGCCAGCCAAGGTCCGCTTCCTCCTGCCGCTGCCGGCTGCCTTTAAAAGAATTCCTTCAGCTGGCGGGGGACCCCCAACCCCTGCCAGCCAAGCCAAGGTCCTTTCATTTCTTCCACTGCAGTCTGCAAAGCTGGCGCCGAAAGTTTCTTCTGAGTCTGACGTCACTGCACGTTGTACGTGCAGGACGTCAGACTCAGAAACAGAATTCTTTTAAAGGCAGCCGGCAGCGGCAGGAGGAGCTGACCTCGGCTGGCGGGGGTTGGGGTCTCCCGCCAGCGAAGGTAGGCAACAGCAACGGCGGGGGAGGGTTGGCGGCAGTAGGGGGGTCCAGGGTGAAATCTGCGGGGGCCCAGGCCCCTGTGGCCCCACGCAGATACGCCCCTGGATACAAACAACTTGATCACGGACCGAAAATACCATGCAATCTTGCATACACAATCTGATGGAGAAAATACAACTCTTAAAAATGAATCACCTTCCTGTAATTTCCTGATCCTGTCAAATATTTAACTATACCTATCATGTCTGCCCTATCCTTTTTTTCTTCCAGTAAGCACATTTCTGGAGAATTCTTGAACATTTACATTTACATAGTAACATAGTAAGTGATGGCAGATAAAGACCTGAATGGTCCATCCAGTCTGCCCAACAGTCATATTCATTATCAATTCAAGATTTAAATCAACAATGAATGTGATATTATATACTTGATCATGGTCTTTCTTTGGTGTTTCTGGGACATAGACCATAGAAGTCCGCCCAGCTCTGTCCTTATGTTCCAATTATTGGAGTTGCCTTCAAAGCCCACTCCAGTCTATCCAAATCCGTCTTGTCATTTTCAGGACAAAGACCATAAAAGTCTGCCCGGCACTGTCCTTATGTTCCAAATCACTGGAGTTTCTGTCATAGCTCTCTCCAGTCCACCCTAAACTGGATAACCATATGCGGGCTAAGAACATACAAGCCAGCCCAACACTGGCCTTAGTTGATGCAGCCAGAGTTGCCTTCTAAGCACTACTTCACATACAAACACGTATGCAACCCTTTAAGTTTTGTTTTTTATAACGCTTATTTAGATCATCTGTGTTCATCCCACACCTTTTTGAATTCAGCCACAGATTTTTTTTCCACCTCATCATTCCAGGCATCCACCTCTCCATGAAAAAGAATTTTCTGACTTTACTCCTAAGTCTATCACCCCACAACCTCAATTCATGTCCTCTAGTTTTACCACTTTCCCTCCTGTGGAAAATATTTGTTTCTATATTATTACCTTTCGAGTATTTAAACATCTGTATCATATCTCCCCTGTTCCTCCTTTCCTCTAGGATATACATATTCCGGTCTTCCAGTCTCTTCTCATATGTCTTTTGGTGCAAGCCCCATATCATTCTTGTCACCTTCCTCTGGACTGTTTCAAGTCTTCTTACATCTTTAGCAAGATACGGCCTTCAAAACAGAACACAATACTCCAAGTGGGGCCTTACCAACGACTTGTACAGGGGCATCAACACCTCTTTTCTTCTGCTGGTTACACCTCTCTCTATACAGCCTAGCACCCTTCTGGCTATGGCCACTGTCTTGTCACACTGTTTCGTCACCTTCAGATCCTCAGATACTATCACTCCAAGATCCCTCTCCCTGTCTGTGCATATCAGCCTCTCATCGACTAGCACATATGTCTCCCTTGGATTTCTATTCTCTAAACACATCACTTTACACTTCTTTGCATTGGATTGTAATAGCCAAATATTAGACTATTCTGCAAATCCTTTTTCATATTTTCCACTACTTCTGGAGAGTCCACTCTGTTACCAATCTTGTTATCATCTGCAAAAAGGCAGACCTTACCTTCTAAACCTTCAGCAATGTCATTCACAAATATATTGAACAGAATTGGCCCCAGCACCGATCCTTGAGGCACTCCACTACTCACCTTTCCTTCCTCCAAGTGAATTCCATTAACCACCACCCTCTGGCATCTGTCTGTCAACCACTTTTTAATCTAGTTCACCACTTTGGGTCCTAACTTCAGCCTGTCAAGTTTATTCAAGAGCCTCCTATGAGAAACCGTGTCAAAGGCTTTGCTGAAATCTAAGTAGATTACATCTAGTGCACCTAGTCAAAGAATTCAATCAGGTTCGTTTGGCACGATTTACCTTTGGTAAAACCATGTTTTCTCAGATCTTGTAACCTTTTGGCTTCCAGGAAATTCACTATCCTTTCCTTCAGCATCGCTTCCATTACCTTTCCAATAACCGAAGTGAGGCTTACTGGCCTGTAGTTTCCAGCTTCTTCTCTGTCACCACTTTTGTGAAGAGGGACCACATCCGCTCTTCTCCAATTCCAAGGAACCTCCCATGTCTCCAAGGACTTTTTCAATAAATCTTTACAAGGACCCACCAGAACCTCCCTGAGCTCCCTCAATATTCTGGGATGGATCCTGTACGGTCCCATGGCTTTGTCCACCTTCAAATGTTCAAGTTGTTCATAAACTCTTTCATCCATGAATGGTGCTATATCTGCTCAATTCTCATATGTACCTTTGCCAGCTGTGGTCCTTCTCCATAATTTTCTTCCATGAAAACAGAATAGAAGAATTTGTTTAGCACGTTTGATTTTTCCTCATCATTCTCCACGTAGTGGTTCACAGCATCTTTCAATCTCACCTAAAACATTCCTTGTCACCCCTCCTTACATTTCTAGCCATTTGTTCTTCCGTTTGCACTTTTGTCAGAAGTATCTCTCTCTTTGCTTCTTTCAGTTTCATCCGGTATTCCCCCCCTGTGTTCCTCTTCTTGAGTTTTTCTGCATTTTATGAACGCCAACTCTTTAGCCTTTATTTTCTCAGCCACTTTGCTCTCGTTCACATCCAAGGGATTCAGTGGAGAGGATTGGAACAATTTTTTATAGTGGAGGAGTCAGATATGGAATGTTTTTAACCCATGTATAATGGAACGGAAGCCTGCAGCCTCAGGGGATGATGGAGCACTCTCAGCTCCAACACCGCAGTGTGTTTTAAAAATCAGGCAAAACGCTTCATACTTAGATGGTAGGTAATGCATGCAAGCAAAGCCATATTGGTCTTCTACTGGAACAGTTCCCTGCACCATACTTAGGAAGTCCAGGTTATAAAGGAAGAGATTCATGAATAAAGACTTAGCCAAATTCTCTCTCAAGCCAGCTCACATTACTTCAAGTTGGCTCACACAACAAATGTTCATTCCCAGTGCAGGACTCATGGATACTGTGATACCAGTGGGGGATTCAATTTTATGACATGCAGTTGCCAAGGCTGGCACCAGCTCCAGAAGTGAATCATGCTGTACATTCCAGAGACTGAAGTCAAAATAAGCCATATGGATTGAGAAGCAAATGCCAGCAGCTATTGGGTTGAAACTGCATTTGCTTGTTCCATACTGTTTATCTGCAAGTTAACAAAATGCTTTATTGTGACAGGACCGTTACTGATCCCCGTGCAAAAGACTATTTCTCACTGATCACCTATGCCAAAGAAAATCCAAGGGAGCTGGAACACGACATCAAACTTGGAACATGTGGGACAGAGAATTAAATTATTCTTGAGACATAAAATTAAAACTTAAATTATTATGGTTAAGCCACAACGGTAGTTTTGTCTGAGAATTGCTGGAAATTTGCTGAACACCTAAAGGGTGCAGGTGGCTTTCGGATGCTTCTTAGAATTTATATGGAAGGGATAAAAATCATATTCTCTTTAGAGATGTTTGAAGTGTTGGAATGTAATTGTATTTTACATGCATTGCCTGTCACCTATTATTTCTCTGTGATTACTCTGTGACCTCTGATGTGAATTACTTAGAGAGGTCACACAGCTATGCAACTTCCTGTGGGGGTTAGATGCAGCAGATGCAGCACATGGAGCACATGGAGCTCATGATCTCTCCTAACCTGAGAGGATCTATGGTGGTGTGAGCATCCATTACCATCTAAGCACATGGAAGGAGCTGATAAGACAAATGTATAGTAATATGTATATATAAGCCTGTCTGATTATAATCTAACTACAAACTGTGAGTAAACAGATGTTTTGTTACTTCAACTTTAAAGTGACTCAGCAGTGAATTATTCAGGGGTGAATGAGAGAGAGATGAAGAAAGAAATTAACATTTCTAAAGCTGAAGCTGTGTGTACTAAAATCTGCTGATTATTTACTACAAATAATCCAACAAAAGGGTTATGGGCCCAGGGTCCAGGAATTGAAAAAGAAGAGAAGTATTACCAGGCAGAAAAAAAGGCCACATTTTTCTCTTAAGTTTTAAAGGAAAGATTCAGTCTGTCTCTCTCTCCCCCCACACAGCAGACAGAAGGCTAAGAAAATGGCTGAGGGAAGAAATTCACCATTGTTCTATTCTCTCAAGGTGCCTAAATTAACTGAGTTTAATTATCGGCAGTGGGAACTAAGATTCATATGTCTCCTTCGAGCAAAAAGATTAAATATATGCTTAGACCAAGACAGAACAGCTGAAAATATGGCTGAATGGGACAATGCAAACTATTATGTGAAGTGCATGCTTTTGGAAGCTCTCTCAGAGAAACAAGCCATATTAGTGGAGGGAAAAGATACACCAAAGGACATTTTATATAAACTGAGAACTATGTATGCAACTACATATGCAAAGCAGCAACCAATTTGGTTAGCAGAGTTGAATGAAACCAAATTAAGGGATAAAAGTAAATGTAATGATCACATTATGCATCTTATGTCTTCATTTCAAAAGCTAGAACTTTCTGGAATTCCCATGTGTGATGCATTGAAAAGAGCATTTTTTTTTACCTCACTATCAAAGAAGTTTGATGTTTTTAGGTCTGTAAATGAGGCCATTGAAGGGCAATCTTTTGAACAGACAACATCAAAACTAAGGCAGGAATGCATAATAAATGATTCTGAGGAGATGTGTTCTCAAAGCAAGTCAGAGAGAAATGAAACAAATTTCTTGGCAAAGAACAGAGGAAGGCGGAGCTATGGGAAAACTCCACCCAAGGGCAAGCTGATTTGCTACTCATGTGGAAAGGAGGGACATGTATCTAAATGGTGTAAGGAAACACAAAACACTCCCTCTAGCTCACCTAAGCCAATGGAACTAAAGAATTTTCAAACCAGGAAATGTATGAAGGACAAAGATAAACACAAGGGCTTTCTAATGGCAGAAAAATCTTTGACTATGGTAAATAATAATTCAAATGAAAGTACTTGGATTTTGGATTCAGGGAGCACATGCCATTTAACCAATTGTAAGAATTTCTTTCAGGAAATGTGTCCAGAAGAAGGTATTCTTAAAACTGCAAACGCAGGGACTGCTAAGATCCAAGCAAAAGGTATTGGATTCTTAAAATGCAAAGTGTCTAATGAAGTTAAAGAAATTCCTGTAAGTGATGTCTTGTATATTCCCCAAGCAGTTTGCAATATGCTTAGTGTATCTACATTAGATAAGAAGGGATTTGTGATTCATTTTGAAAACAGTAAGTGCACAATCTCTAAAAATGATGAAGTGTATGCTGAAGCTTTTATGCATAATGATGTTTATAAACTAAGCATTTCAGGTGAAGCCTCACATATGGCGCAAGTAAGGAAGAATGATGGTAAATGTAGTCTGGAAATCTGGCACCGCCGCCTGGGACATCGTGATTCTAAGGTGATCCAGGATCTTTACAGTAAGCAACTGGCCACCGGCATTCAGATAAGTGCAGATGCTGGTAATATGGAGAAATGCATAGACTGTGTTACTCAAAAAGGTGTGAGACCCTCATTTCCTGCATACACAGGAAATAGGAGTAATAAAGTGCTGGACTTAATACACAGTGACTTATGTGGACCGTTTAATATCCCATCATTGGGAAATAACAGATTTGTGCTAATATTCTTGGATGATTTCTCTAGATACTGTGTGGCCTATTTGCTGAAAGAGAAAAGTCAAGTCACAGACATGCTGAAGAAATACGTAGCCATGGTGAGCAATAAATTTGAAAGAAAACCAAAGGTTCTTCAGACCGACAATGGTGGTGAGTTCACTTCACAAAGCATGCGCACATTTCTAGAACAAGAAGGCATTCAGCATATCACAACAGTAGCTTATACACCAGAGCAAAATTCTGTTGCAGAGAGAAAATTTAGGTCACTTGTGGAAATGACCAGATGTATGCTGTCAGATAGCAATCTCCCTAAAAGACTATGGGGGGAAGCCATTCTCACAGCAGTGTACCTACAAAACAGAATGCCAACTAAAGGCGCTGAGCGCACACCACATGAGACATGGCATGGTAGGAAGCCAAACCTGTCACACATAAGAACATTTGGAAGTACAGCATATGCTCATGAACCAAAGCAAAGAAGGCATAAGCTGGATTCCACAACAGAAAGGGGCATTTTAGTTGGCTATGCTCCAGGACACAAAGGATATAGAATTTTGAATCTGAAAACTGGCATTGTTGGCATAAGACATGTTACATATTTTGATGAAAACAAAAGGGTTGATAAAGGCTGGATTATCCCAGATGAGCCTTATCATCCAGAATATGAAACTAGAACCATAATAGACATGCCAGTGTATATAAATGCCATACCAAGGCAGATGTCTGAAAGCAACTCATCTGTATCTAACGAGGAACAGACAGAGGAAGCAGACACAGAAAGGATCATTGAAGAAGACAGTACAGTTGGAGAAGGGGAATCAATTGGAGAAGAACTCTCAGATTTTGAGGATGCGGAAAGGTCAGACCAACCTGTTGTCAGACGCTCATCCAGGGAAAACAAAGGTGTTCCACCCCCAAGACTGTCTTACCTAACAAAGTCAGCAGAAGCTCAAGAGCCCTTAACATGGGATGAGATTGAGAAAATGCCAGCAGAAGAAGCTGCTGAATGGCATAAAGCTGCACAAGAAGAAATTGATGCATTGGATAAAAATAATACTTGGATTCTTACAAAATTACCTCCTGGCAAGAAAGCTATAGGATGCAAATGGGTATTCAAGTTAAAAAGGAATGCACAAGGAAAAGTGGAAAGGTATAAAGCCAGATTAGTGGCAAAGGGATATCTTCAAAAATATGGAGAAGATTTTGATGAAGTGTTTGCACCTGTAGTGAAACACACGACAATAAGAACACTTCTGAGCATTGCAGTCTCAAAAGGCATGCAAGTCAAACACATTGATGTGAAAACAGCGTTTCTTCACGGAGATATAACTGAAGACTTGTACATGGAACAGCCAACAGGTTTCATAAATACAAAACAAAGACAGCTAGTGTGTAAATTAAACAAAGGTCTTTATGGATTAAAGCAAAGTGCAAAATGTTGGAATGATAAATTGCATGAAATATTGACAAATTTAGGATTTAAGCAAGGTGAAGCAGACAAATGCTTGTACACTAGGTGCAGAAATGGACAATATGCATACATTTTAGCTTTTGTTGATGATCTGCTCATTGCAAGCAAAAGTGAGCAAGAGTACAAGGACATTGTAAAGTGTTTAAACCACAATGTTGAGATAAAATAACTTGGTAATGTGTCATACTATCTTGGTATAGAAATTGAGAAACAAAATGATGGTTCTTATCTTCTAAGCCAGAAGCAGAAAATAAATGAGCTTATTGAAAGTTTAGGTATGCAAGATGCCCAAGTTGTAAGCACTCCCATGATCACTGATTTTCTGAAGGATGAAACAGTAAGAGAACCTTTACCAGATAACATCCAATATAGATCAGCCATAGGTAAGCTTTTATATCTAGCTACCACATACAGGGCTGATATAGCAAATGCAGTAGGAATTTTGAGCAGAAGGGTCAGCTCACCTACCAAATCAGATTGGACTGCAGTTAAAAGGATGGTAAGGTATTTAAAGGGTACCATTGATTGTAAATTAAAGATTTCAGCCAATAGTAATCCAAAACTAATATGTTACTGTGATTCAGATTGGGCAGGGGATCATTCTGATTATAAATCCACAAGTGGATATGTGTTTATGTATGGAAATGTACAAATTTCATGGGCCAGTCATAAACAAAGTATTGTGAGTCTGTCTTCTACAGAAGCTGAATACGTGGCCGTATCGGAAGCGTGCAGAGAACTGATGTGGATTGAAAAACTTTTGCTGGATTTCGGAATAGCTGAAAAGAGACCAATCCAGATAATGGAAGATAATCAGAGCTGCATCCGACTGTCACAGAATGACAAGGTTCAGTCACGCACCAAGCACATCGCAACGAAATACCACAACGTGCGAGAGTTGGCGAAAGAAGGGGTCATCAGTCTACACTATTGTCACACCAGTGAGATGACAGCTGACATCATGACCAAACCGTTACCCAGAGAACATTTTGTGAATCTGCGTATAAAGCTTGGACTTTGTATGAATAAATAATTGCATGACAGTTATGCATGAGAAGGGGTTTGTTGGAATGTAATTGTATTTTACATGCATTGCCTGTCACCTATTATTTCTCTGTGATTACTCTGTGACCTCTGATGTGAATTACTTAGAGAGGTCACACAGCTATGCAACTTCCTGTGGGGGTTAGATGCAGCAGATGCAGCACATGGAGCACATGGAGCTCATGATCTCTCCTAACCTGAGAGGATCTATGGTGGTGTGAGCATCCATTACCATCTAAGCACATGGAAGGAGCTGATAAGACAAATGTATAGTAATATGTATATATAAGCCTGTCTGATTATAATCTAACTACAAACTGTGAGTAAACAGATGTTTTGTTACTTCAACTTTAAAGTGACTCAGCAGTGAATTATTCAGGGGTGAATGAGAGAGAGATGAAGAAAGAAATTAACATTTCTAAAGCTGAAGCTGTGTGTACTAAAATCTGCTGATTATTTACTACAAATAATCCAACATGAAGGAGGAGGGGTGAGAGAGGGAGGAAGTTGTGAATATACCGAAGGTATAATGTTTTCTACTTTGAAAAACAACTCTAGTGACAATGGTAGATTGTGGAAGAACATTATTTTTCACGAAGACTCCGACAGGCGGATGATCAGAAGCCCCATGCTCTAAAAGTAGCGCGGGAACAGCACGGGGGCTATACCACCCTTATGAAGCAGAGAGGCTGGCTATTAGCACCCTGTACCAACAGTGTACTGTGGATAGGGTAAAAGACAGTGATTTTTGTAATGGATGAGTATATCGTCTCCTGAAAGCAAAAGTATTGTATTTGCACTTGATGTGAAACAAAGAAAACGAGAGGTTTAATGTACCTATTAGAAATCACCAACAATGTATCAAATTTTAATTTTTTTTTTTTACTTAAGATACTGGCTTTTGACGTTACAACAGTCTGGCATTCAAGATGTTGCAGCAGTGTACCAAAATATAGGGTCCTTTACCAAGCTGCGGGAAAAAGGGCCCTGCGCTAGCGGCAGGGGCCGTTTTTTCTGCACGCCAGGACAAAAAGACCCCAGACATACATGGCCATGTGGTAAGAGAACTCCTACCACATGGCCATGTGGCGAGGGAGCCCTTACTGCCACCCACTGAGGTGGCGATAAGGGCTCTGGCGCTAAACTGACAATAACCGGGCAGTGTGCAGCGATGTCCGATTACCGTCGAGAAAGCCATTTCTGGGGGTTTTCTTTTTCTCCCGGAAATGGCACCGGCTGAGGTCGGCGGCTGCGTGGGGTTGGCAGTAGTCCCGGAAGAGCGAGCAGTAAGCCTGCGTTGGGCTTACTGCCGCTCTGTAAAAGGGTCCCAATATGTCTATCTCATTTCATGCAAAAATTGCACGTCTGACACTTTTGCTTCCTGGCAATGATATGCATCTTTGAGACCCAAAAAGCATAGCTAAGCCCTCTGATTTAGAAAAGGGGAAAGGGATCATTTCTAGGAATGCGTTCTGTATTTCTCTCTAAAGAGGAACTTTCACAGCTGAGAATCTCCTGTGCTTATTGTAGCTTTCTAAAGTTCTGTCACCATTTCAGTCTCTCTAAACTCTTATGAGAAAATCATCCCATGCATCCATTGCCCTTTCGATGAAGAAATATATTTTTAATGTGGCTTCTGAGTCCGTCCACCTTAAGCCTCATATCCTGCCCTGTTGTGCTAGAACTAATTTAAAAAAAATTAAACATGCTTTTCACTAGGGTATTTGATTTAGGGTGGGGAGGGGTCTTTTACAAAGCTGCAATAGTGTTTTTAGCTCATGATAAAAATCAGCTGGCAGTAAATGCTTAGACATCCATTATATTCCTATGGGCGGCTCAGAGTTTACCGCCTGCTCATTTATACCATGAGCTAAAAATGCTAGCACGGCTTTGTTAAAGGTCCTCTTAATTTGATATTCAGGTAACTTCATTTTTATTCTTTTCTATTTTTAGGCTGGTTTACTCTTATTTTTTTTTTAGATTTTATTATTTTTTTTAATTTAGCCTTTCCTTTTGTTTCTCTGGCCCCTTATCCTCTGCTGATACTATGTTGTGCTTTAATATTCCTTTTCCTTGTGTTCCTTTTAATTTATTCTGTTTTTGTTTGTTTTGTATGAACTCAGATAACTGCTCTCTGAGGGCTTTTTTTACAAAACTGCGCTAGCGATTCCTACACGGTTAATGAGAGGAAGCCCATAGGAACTAAATCAAGAATCGGCAGCGCGGCTTTGTAAAAGAGGCCCTAGGATTGAAAAACGATCTGATGTTAAATTTGACAATAAATAAAACAAATCCATTTGTATTGAACAAAAAAAGATAGTCTCTTCTATATAATTTATATATTTTACACATCTGAATGGAGTGCTGGAGTAACTTGTAGCAATTTAACAAAGGGAACCCCCTAGTACTTCAGTTGTAAAAAGTCAACAGGGGGAACTCCAGAAATCTGCTGACCAGTGCATGCTCTTCCAGTCAGCCATTCAGCAATCACAGTTTCTCTTCAACTTCTGGAAATTGTTTTTACTGCTATTTAAATTTTTTTCCCACTGAATTTGAGGTCTCTGGGTGTGGCTGGTCTGCGTTCCCTTCTGCAGCTGTTCACCCTGAGACATGAGTATCTGAATACTCAGCTTTCTTTTACCATAGAATACATCAGGTTGTGACCAGGCTCCAGGGATTAGGCCTATGAAGAAGGCCCTGAGGAGGTCTATGCAAAGAAGGAAACAGCAATGCAAAACGGTTTGCAAGATCCAATATGGTTAGCAAGAAAAAAAAGAAAGCAAACTGTGTAAAGTTGAAGGCTTTATTCACTATGTTGGCTTTCGGGTTTTATACATACATCCCAGACGGTTTGGTGAAGTTTGGACTTTTTATACCTACTGGTATGCATTCTTCCTTGAAATAGCCTCTTTGGCGAAACATGGGCAGGTCGGGCATGTATATATAAAATATGAGAGCCAAAATAGTGATTTTACATGGACTACTTTTTTTCTTGCTAACCATATTGGACTATGGCAGTGGCTGGTTCTGGAGGTACCCCAGCCAGCCAGATTTTCAGGATATCCACAATGAATGTTCTACATGTAGATCTCTCTCTCATGAATATTCATTGTGGATGTCATGAAAACATCCAGAGCCTAGTGGTTAGTGCAGCGGACTTTGATCCTGGGGAACTGAGTTCGATTCCTACTGCAGCTCCTTGTGACTCTGGGCAAGTCACTTAACCCTCTATTGCCTCAGGTACAAGTAAGTACCCATGTATATACTATGTAAACCACTTGGAATGTAGTTGCAAAAACCACAGAATGGCAGTATATGAAGTCCCAATTCCCTTTCCTTTTCCCCTTAATGAGACAGAGTCAGCATAGCCTCACCAATCTGCTTCATTTCTTTGAAGGCGTGGATAAAGGTGAGCCGGTTGATGTAGGATATCTAGATTTTCAGAAATCTTTTGACAAAAGAGAGACTCCTGAGAAAATTAAAAAGTCATGGGATAGGAGGCAATGTCCTTCTGTGGATTAGGAATTGGTTGGACAGAAAACAGAGGGAAGGGTTAATTGGCCATTTTTCGCAATGGAGCAGGGTAAATAGTGGAGTGCCACAGGGATCTGTACTAGGACTGGTGCCATTTATAAATGATCTGGAAATTGGGACGAGTGAGGTGATTAAATTTGCAGATGATACAAAACTATTCAAAGTTGTCAAAATGCATGCGGATTGGAAGACCTTAGGAAACTGGAAGACTGGGCATCCAAATGACAGATGAAATTTAATGTGGACAAAGCAAAGTGATGCACATTGGGAAGAATAATCCGAATCATAGTTACCTGATGTTAGGGTCCACCTTAGGAGTCAGCACTCAAGAAAAATATCTAGGGGAGTCTCGTTAAAATGGAAGTACCACCGGGCTACCACAGCAGCCCGGCAGTAGTTTCCACCCTCAGTGCATGCCATTTCTGGTGCTACAAAAATATTTTTATTTTTGTTGCTCCGGTGTGTACCCGGTGGTAATCAGGTAGTGACGGCCAGAGATGGAGCTTGACGTACCAGCTCAGGAAGTCTATTCTAGGCATATGGTGCAGCAAGATAAATTGAACAGAGTCTGGAGTTAGCGGTAGAGGAGAAGGGTGCAGATAAGAGAGATTTACCCAGTGAACGGAGTTCCCGGGGAGGAATGTAGGGAGAGATGAGAGTGGAGAGGTACTGAGGAGCTGCAGAGTGAATGCACTTATAGGTCAATAAGAAGAGTTTGAACTGTATGTTAAAATGGATAGGAAGCCAGTGAAGTGACTTGAGGAGAGGGCTAATATGAGCATAACGACACTGGCGGAGTATTAGTCGTGCAGCAGAATTTTGAACAGATTGAAGAGGAGAGAGATGGCTAAGTGGGAGACCTGTAAGAGGAAAGGCTAAAGAGGTTAGGGCTCTTCAGCTTGGAAAAGAGACAGCTGAGGGGTGATTTGATTGAGGTCTACAAATCCCTGAGTGGTGTAGAATGGGTAAGAGTGAATCGATTTTTCACTCTTTCAAAAAGTACAAAGACCAGGGGACACTCATTGAAACAACATGTAAATACTTTTAAAACAAATAATAATGTTTTTTTTCACCCAAAGAATAGTTAAGCTCTGAAACTCACTGCCAGAGGATGTGGTAACAGCGGTTAGCATATCTGGGTTTTAAAAAGGTATGGACAAGTTCCTGGAGGAAAAGTCCATAACCTGTTATTGAGCTGTACATGGGGGGACTTCCGGTTTGGTGCTCATTCAAAATGGCTGCCTAGGATATTTGCTCTGTGCTTGCTGAGTGTAATTATCCTGCAGATCTTTAATAGCGTTTTTCCGTAGACTTTAAATAATAGCATTTTTACTAAGAAGATGTCTGGTGTGAAGCAGAACAAAAGTGAGTCTGTTTTACCTCCAGCAGGCAGCGGTAAACATCCTTAACAAGATCTTTCGAGTTCCGACACCTATTAAAATGGCGACTCCACGTGAAGTAAATGAATAATTGTCGGAACTGATATTAGCAGAGCTCACACAAATAAAAAATATGATTCAGGACAGTACTTTAGCAATTACAGATTTAGAGGAAAATGTTAATAACATTAAAAAAATTAAAAGTTAGATTCGGTGTGTGAACAAGCGTTTCTTGAGGGCTGTGTGGTACGAAATGAGCGTGCAGTTAAAGATTTACAACATCAGCAAAAAACACTGGAGAGGATTCAGTTGGAGCTTCAGGAGGCTAATAATCGTAGCTGTCAAAATAATGTTCATATATTAGGATTAACAGAGGGAACAGAAGGTCACTAGAGTATCTAGAGCCTGTACAAATATAACAGATATCATCTATACTAAGACTTGTTGATCCGTGGAGAATCCTCAATCCGGATGCTATGGATTATACTTTTATTTCTCAGGTACATCAAACTTGTTCACAGATTGATTATGCTTTAGTTTCCAAATCTTTAGCTATGGATGTTGAAGCAGCATGGATTGGTAATATGGTTGTTTCAGATCATGCTGACATTCCGCTGATTTTCTTCCTACTAATAAGCCCCCAATATAGCGGTTCAATAACGCACTTCTTGAATGGGCTGTGTCGGCATTGCCGTGAGGCTTAGTAAACAAGGGGGGTTAATTCTTGTCATAGCACCGGCTTAACTCAGCCCTCTGGCCATCCAGAACATTTTGAATTTGAAAGCGTTCCTGTAGTGACAAACTTGAGCCTTCATCAGCTAATTTGTAAAGTCCTCTTTTTTTCCTTATTTCTTGAAATGTTTTAGGGCCCCTTTTACTAAGCTGTGGTAAAAGTGGCCCTGCGCTAGCAGCTGGATGAGTTTTTGCCATGCGCGGAGTTTCCTTTTGCCACAGTGGGTAAAAAGGTGGAAAAAAAGAAATGGCCACGTGGCCATTTCAGGGGGAGCACTTACCACCACCCACTGAAGGTCTCCCGCACTAACCCAGCAGTAACCCCCTGCGGTGATAAATTTTGAAAAATTCCAGCAGCGCCAGAAATGCCTGCCCTGGGGGTGGAACTATGTCCAGCAGTAGTTCCGGATTGCTGTGTGGCAACCCTTTAGTAAAAGGGCCTCTTAGATATTTCCTTCAGCTGCTTCTTTACCCTACACAAATACATCTTTCATAACACATTTTTGCATTTCTTGTCAAGCTTTTGTACGCCCATTAATTATTTGGCTTGCTTAATTTAAATGTGAAGGCACATTTTAGACAGAACGTAGAAATCAGAATTGACATTGAGTTGGGATGTGACTGTGTCAAATTCTAGTAGTATTTTAGAAAAGGATGTACCAATGTTGAGCCTTTTCTAGAATATAGGCAGGAATGCAGTCTCCTGGATTCTATATAAGGCGCAGTGAGTAGCGTGTGTTAAATTGCATGTGTAGGCAATTTACACACGCTACTTAATTGAGTAATGAGCCAATTAGTCATGGTAATTGGTCAATAACAACCAACTTTCATCACTAATTGGCAGTGGCGTACCTAGGGTAGTTGACACCCGGGGCCGGTCATTTTTTAACACCCCCCCCAAATCCAGTACTAGGCATACCGAGAATACAAAACACTCAGGACCTATAGAGCAATTCTACCATACCATAAGCAGTCATTTCTACGAGTCACACAAGGAAAAGGAAAGCATCTTAAACACTACAGTGAGCACTAGAACATCAATTCACCTATTGTAAAACGAAACCAGACAGAACAGTACAGATCGTAGATCCTGCACAGTCAATGCCAACTGAAAGCCATGTCTTTTTCACAAACACAGATACACCCTAATCCACTATAGGATAAGTAATCATAAACTTTCTATTTAGACAAAAATTAAACTGAACCCCCTATGCCAGACTCTGTATACAATGCAACACCACAGAAATAGAAAATGTCCTCTAGTACTGTGCAAAATATAAAGACAGCAGATGTAAATTTGAAAAAACTAACAAATACCAATCACCACTTTACAAATTAACAAATAGAAATAAAACAAATACAGAAAATAAAATAATACCATTTTACTGGACTAATACATTTAGCTTCCAGAGGCCAAAATCTCCTTCCTCAGGTCAGTACAGTATAGTATAGTGCTGTTACAGTATCTTATCCTGACCTGAGGAAGGGGGTTTTGTTCTCTGAAAGTTAAGTCAAAATGTATTAAAATTAGTCCAATAAAAAGATTACCTTATTTACATGTTCTATTTATAAACAACACAGCTACAATACTATATCCTAAAGCAAAATAATAAAAATATATATTTACAGTTTGTTGTCTCTGGTTTCTGCTTTCCTCATCTTCTTTTCACTGTCTTCCTTCCATCCAGGATCTGTCTTTGCTCTCTCTCTGCCATCCAGTGTCTGCCCTCTCTAATGTCCCTTCCATCCACTGTCTGCCCTCTCTCTCCCTTCCATCTACCATTTGCCCCAGTCTGCCTTCTTTCTCTCTCCCCCTTCCACCCACCATCTGACCTTTCTCTCTGCCCCTTCAATCCGTCTGCCCTCCCTCTCCCATCCATCCAGGGTCTGCCCTCCCTCATGTTCCCCACTTCCTTCCAGGGTCTGTTGTCCCCTCTCTCTCTGCCCCCCCTTTTCAGCCCCCAGTTCCACCTGCCCCTAGTTCCAGCCCCAGCCCACATCTCCCACCGGCCCCCCTTTTCAGCCCCACTATCCCACCAGTCCCCAGCCCTTTTCTCCCATCAGTCCTGAGCTTCAGCCCCCAGCCACTTCTCCCTGTCTTTCAGCCCCTAGTTTCAACCCCAGCCCTTTTCTCTCACCAGTCCTGAGCTTCAGCCCCAGCCAGTTCTCCCTGTCCCCTTTAAAGCCCACAGTTTCAGCCCCTGCCCCGTTTCAGCCCACAGTTCTAGCACTAGCCCCCTTATCCCAAATACCCTCCTTTTCAGCCCCCAGTTCCAGCCCCCTTCATCCACCACATGCTTTGCAATCCCCCTTTTCAGCCCCAGACCCATTCTCCCACCTGCCCCAGGCATGGACCCATTCTCCCTCCTGCCCCCTTGTCGGACCCCAGTTCCAGCTTCAGACCCCTTCTCCCCTCTGAGCACCCCCACCCCTCCCCAATCCCCTTCTCCCCTCTGAGCACCCCTCTGAGCTCCCCCACCCCTCCCCAGTTCCCTTCTCCCCAGTTTCCTTCTCCCCTCTGAGAACCCCTCTGAGCTCCCTTGTCCCCTCTGCGAACCCCTCTGAGCTCCCCCACCCCTCCCCAGTTCCCTTCTCCCTTCTGCGAACCCCACTGAGCTCCCCCCACCCCTCCCCAATTCCCTTCTCCCCTCTGCAAACCCGAGTTCCCCCCACCCCTCCCCAATTCCCTTCTCCCTTCTGCGAACCCCTCTGAGCTCCCCCACCCCTCCCCAGTTCCCTTCTCCCTTCTGCGGACCCCTCTGAGCTCCCCCACCCCTCCCCAGTTCCCTTCTCCCCTCTGCGAACCCCTCTGAGCTCCCCCACCCCTCCCCAGTTCCCTTTTCCCTTCTGCGGACCCCTCTGAGCTCCCCCACCCCTCCCCAATTCCCTTCTCCCTTCTGCGAACCCCTCTGAGTTCCCCCCACCCCTCCCCAATTCCCTTCTCCCTTCTGCGAACTCCTGAGCTCCCCCACCCCTCCCCAGTTCCCTTCAACCCTCTGTGAACCCCTCTGAGCTCCCCCACCCCTCCCCAGTTCCCTTTTCCCTTCTGCGGACCCCTCTGAGCTCCCCCACCCCTCCCCAATTCCCTTCTCCCTTCTGCGAACCCCTCTGAGTTCCCCCCACCCCTCCCCAATTCCCTTCTCCCTTCTGCGAACTCCTGAGCTCCCCCACCCCTCCCCAGTTCCCTTCAACCCTCTGTGAACCCCTCTGAGCTCCCCCACCCCTCCCCAGTTCCCTTCTCCCCTCTGCGAACCCCTCTGAGCTCCCCCACCCCTCCCCAATTCCCTTCTCCCTTCTGCGAACCCCTCTGAGTTCCCCTCCCCAATTCCCTTCTCCCTTCTGCGAACCCCTGAGCTCCCCCACCCCTCCCCAGTTCCCTTCAACCCTCTGTGAACCCCTCTGAGCTCCCCCACCCCTCCCCAGTTCCCTTCTCCCTTCTGCGGACCCCTCTGAGCTCCCCTCACCCCTCCCCAATTCCCTTCTCCCCTCTGAGCTCCCCCACCTCCTTCTCCCATCTGAGCCCCCCCCTCCGTGGAGAGCGACAGAGCCCTCTTCTCCTGCCACCATCCTGCGTTTTTTTTTTTTAATCCATGCAGCGACGCAGGCAGCGCCTCGTGTCTGCCCTGCAGTCTGTTGTCAAAAAAGAAAATCGCTTTGCCGGCGTCGGGCCTTCTCTTGCTATGTCCCGCCCACTTTTGAGGTAGCTTCCTATTTCCTCGAGGGCGGGACATAGCGAGAGAAGGCCCGACGCCGGCAAAGCGATTTTCTTTTTTGACAGCACACTGCAGGGCAGACACGAGGCGCTGCCTGCGTCGCTCGCTGAATGGATTAAAAAAAAAAACGCAGGGTGGTGGCAGGAGATGACGGAGCACCCCCCCCCACCCGCCGACACCCGGGGCGGACCGCCCCCACCTTGGTACGCCACTGCTAATTGGCAATAATGGGAACTTATGCACACTTTTTAGGTGTACTCTAAAAAGAGGTGCATGTAGCTGAAAGGGGGCGTGGCCATGGAAGGAGTTGAGGGGTGTCAATCACATTTACACGTGTTGTTATAGAATTTGGAGGAACTAATGTACATTTAGACAAGGGCATTTACACCAGGTTTTCAGTAGCTTAATTGGCCATGCTTAAATATATATGCTAAGCACTATACTATATATGGTGTCTTACTGTAGATGACGTTTATAGAATAGGATGCCATATACAGAATCTAGCCTCTGTATGTGCTGGATCTGTGTGGCAGCAGCACCCATTTCTTAATTGGCAATGTTTAAAACATCAATGGAAGCAACATGGCAACCTACATGGAAGCTGGTATTTGAGAATATATATGTATGTGAGTGCCAATGTTTGTTCTCCCAATTAGATATGGAACCTGGAGTCATGCAGTACTATTGATTTAATTGGGGGGGGGAGGGGATACTGGGGTATTAAGGAGCTCACTTTCCCAAACTCTCTGGTAGAGCATTGCCCAAAATCAGCACGTTTATAAAACCTAGACGTTCCAAGAAGCAGATGTAAATCCCAGTGTTGAAGAATGAGATTATAAATCTACTTTTCTCCTTCTCGTACAGGAAATACAGGTGTATTTTTTTTGGCCCAATCCAAACCATGCCCCTCACCATATGTAAAGGTGCTAAGTACTTTAAAATTGGATTTTCTACGTGTATGTGAGATGCATATGTAATTGGCCAGTAGATCCACATGTAAATTGCAAATAGAGCTTTTAAAATAATCAGCATAGGCTTTTATTTATTTATTTACTTACTTACTTACTGGGATTTAGCAGCCTTTATGAAGAGATTCACCCAAGGCAGTGTACAGCAGATACTTTGGGTTATAAAGCTTATTAGACACAATCAACTTGATTTAGAATCTTGTTCCTGACTGTGAATATGCACAGAAACTGAGAATCAGCTTGCAAAAGCAGACTTTGGTCTATTGCAATCAAATCTGCACTTGTTGATGATATTCTGCCTACATTAGTATCATAGAAATCATCACAAACTTCAGTAAATGCGGTGCTTTGCTGGCCTGTGTTTTGCATGTCCACCTGTGTGGCCTTTCAGTGAAAATTTTTAAGTGGCCAGCAGTTAATAGGGCTAGCAAACTATGCAAACATTTTTTGAACTAGTCCAAAAAATCAGGGGCAACCGAGGCTGCACGCACACACACACACACAAGCTAAGACCATGGGCTGAAACAGAGGCACAAATAGAGCAAATTTGCTTGGTTGCAAAATCCCCAACTTGAACACATAAGTACATAAGTATTGTAATAGTGGGACAGACCGAAGGTCCACCAAGCCCAGCATCCTGTTTCCAACAGTGGCCGATCCAGGTTACAAGTACTTGGCAAGATCCCAGAACAGTATAATACATTTTATGCTGCTTATCCTATATACAAGAGACTTGATGTCTGTTTTTTGTTGTCTCTTTTCCTTTTTTTGACAGAACTGGTGTCACTCCCCCTTGACAAAGTCAATATGAAACGGGAACCTGTCGGGGTTTTAAGAGCGCACCAATCTGCCTAAGATAAGTGCAGTGTGCATTTTTTTGACAAGTATATATATAAAAAAAGCAGTGCAAGTCTTTTTTTGTTATCATAATTGGGATGGTGGAGGTTGAGTCAATGGTTATGACATTAACATATGTAATGTATTCACCTATTGAGTGAAAGCAATATTACTGAGTACTATATATGAGACTCTCCTTCACTTTAGTCTATAACTATCTAAGACTACTATATTTGCATCCATACACTCAGTGAACTTTGTTTGATATCCTAGATACAAGCAGTGAATTTTCCCCCAAGTCCATTTTAATAATGGCTTATGGACTTTTCATTTAGCAAGCTATCTAAGCCTTTTTTTAAACACCACTAAGCTAACTGCTTTTACTAAATTCCCTGGCAATGAATTCCAGAGTTTAATTACATATTGAGTGAAGAAATATTTTCTCCGATTCATTTTATATTTACTACTTTGTAGCTTCATTGCGTGCCCCCTAGTCCTAGTATTTTTGGAAAGAGTAAACAAGCTATTCACATCTACCCATTCCAATTCATTCATTATTTTATTGACCTCTATCATATCTCCCCTCAGCCATTTTTCCCCAAGCTGAAGAGCCCTAGCCACTTTAGCTTTTCCTCATAGAGAAGCTGCCCCATCCACTTTATCATTTTCGTCACCCTTCGCAGTACCTTTTCTAATTCCACTATATCTTTTTTGAGATGCGGTGACCAGAATTGCACACAATATTCAAGGTGTGGACGCACCATGGAGCAATACAAAGGCATTATTGCATCCTTGTTTTTGTTTTCCATTCCTTTCCTAATAATAACTAACATTCTATTTGCTTTCTTAGCCGCCACCGCACACTGAGCAGAAGGTTTCAACGTACCATCAACAAGGACACCTAGTTCCCTTTTCCTGGTCAGTGACTCCTAATGTGGAACCTTGCATCCATAGCTATAGTTCGGGATCCTCTTTCCCACATGCATCACTTTGCACTTACTTTAAATGTTATCTTTCCCAGTCTTGTATGGTCCTCTTGCAATTTAACAACTTTGAATAACTTTCCAGCTCATTTTCGAAAGTGATCGCCGGCCATATTCCGACACAAATCGGGAGATGGCTGGCGATCTCGCAAAAGCGGCCAAATCGGTATAATCGAAAGCAGCTATTTTGACACCATTGGTGCTTTCCCGTCGCAGAGCTGGTGAAAGTTCAAGGGGGCATGTTGGCAGTGACGTGAAGGCGGGCATGGGCGGGGTTACGAAATAGCCAGCTTTAGCTCATAATGGAAAAAAAAACCCCAGCGATGAAGAGCATTTGGCTGCTTTTACTTGGTCCCTTTTTTTTCAGGTCCAAGCTTCAAAAAGGTGGCCGAACTGACCACATGACCACCGGAAGGAATCGGGGATGATCTCCCCGTACTCCCCCAGTGGTCACCAACCCCCTCCCAGCATAAAAAACAGGTTGCAAATACTTTTTTGCCAGCCTCTATGCCAGCCTCAAATGCCATACCCACCTCCATGACAGCAGAATGTGTTCTGTACTCCGACAGCCTTTGCCTGCTTGTGATGTGGCTCTGGGGTGAGTGTGGCACCTTTTCTGTTATTTGCACTGCAGAGTCACATCAGCAATGCATTGTGGTGGGTATAGGTATTGGTAGGCTCTGCTTTTCCCCCTGCTTACTGGGTCAGCGTGTGCCCTGTTTTGTTTCCTGTTGTAGCCCATGCTGTAGTGACCATTTTTGTAAGACAGTTTTAGATCCCTTTCCTGTGTTACCCACGTCAGAGAACGTAGTTCTTACCTTGAATGTTGCTGAAAGAGGGCATTGTACACCATTGTGCCAGCTCTGACCTACTGCTAATCTTAGTACCAGGGGACTCTTTGCCAGTGGGGCACAACCTCTGATCTGCAGTTAACTGTGAGTAAATGTGGTTATTTCAAGAAAGGACTTTTTCAGAGATTAGTCTTTAGGTGTGAACTGCTGTGCCAAAGTTATACAGCAGCAATAAGTCCTAGAGGCTGTATGCAGGTCCCTGGAGCAGTTTTAGTGGGTGCAGTACATTTGTGGGTAGTGGGGGTTTTTTTTGGGGGGGGGGTTGGGGGGCTCAGCTCCCAAAGTAAGAGAGCTATGCACGTGGGAGCTTTTCTGAAGTCCACCGCAGTGACCCCTAGGGAGCCCAGTTTGTGTCCTGGCATGTCAGGGGGGCCAGTGCACTAAAATTGCTGGCTCCTCCCACGGCCAAATGCCTTGAATTTGGCCGGGGTTTGAGATGGCCGACATAACTTTCCATTATCGCTAAAAAACGAAGCCAGCCGTCTCAAACCCCAGCCAAATTCAAGGCATTTGGCTGGCCGGAACCGTATTATCGAAACAAAAGATGGCCGGCCATCTTTTTCGAAAATACGGGTCTGGCCAGCTGTTTGCGGCGCCACCAAAATACATCGCCGGCCATGTATTTCGCCGGCGCCGTTCGATTATTCCCCTCTTTGTGTCGTCAGCAAATTTAATTACCTCACTAGTTGCTCCCATCTCTAGATCATTTATAAATATGTTAAAAAGCAGCAGTCCCAGCACAGACCCCTTGGGAACCCCACTATCTACCCTTCTCCACTGAGAATACTGACCATTTAACCCTCTTCTCTCTTTTAACCAGTTTGGTTTTCCTTCTTCCTTTTTTAATACATGGAATATATTTGGCCTGGGCTTCCAGGATAGTATTTATGAACAGCATCCATGCCTGATGTAAATTTTTGACCCTCACAGCTGCTCCTCTAAGTTTTTTTTTTTCACTGTTCTTCACATTTTATTATAATCTTCTTTTTGAAAGTTAAATGCTAATGTATTGGATTTCCTTTGTGCACTTACTCCAAAACTGATATAAAATCTGATCATAGTATGATCACTGTTATCAAGCGGCTCCAGCACCATAAACTCCTGCACCAGATCATGTGCTCCACTAAGGACAACATCTAGAATTTTTCCTCCTCTTTTTAGCTCATGTACCAGCTGCTCCATAAAGTAATCCTTGATTTCATCCAGGAATTTTACCTCCTTAGCATGCCCTGATGTTACATTTACTCAGTCAATATCAGGGTAATTGAAATCACCTATTATTATTGTGTTGCCCAGTTTGTTAGCCTCCCTAATTTCTGATAACATTTCTACATCTGTCTGTTCATCCTGGCTCGGTGGAAGGTAGTACTTTCCTACCACTATCCTTTTCCTCTTTACATGTTATTTCAATCCATAGGGATTCCAAGATGTGTTTGCACTTTACCATTTTTGGCCCATTGTCACACCCCCTTGGCCTCTTGCATTTTTAAATTGCAAAATGCCATAGTTCAACAATTTGTCATACATTTCTAAAAACCACTACAAGTCTGTGAACGTCTGAATGAAATTATTAAACCTCTCTTCTTTCTAAATTATTTGGCACATTTATTCATTGTGAGATCTATCAAACAAATAAGAATGCATTATAATTGGCCTTTTTTAATCTAGAGATCATTTCAGCATGCGCTGAATCCCCTATTAAACATACACACGCATTTACATAATACTTCCTTTTCACTGGTTTGTATTTCAGTTCATGACTGTAATGGTGGATCAGTTCTTTAAGGTTCAGAAATATCCCAGTCTTTGGATGTCTAAGAATCTCATTTGAATTTCTAAGAGGAATATTAAGGGCACTTTTACTAAGCTGTGTAGGTGGTAATGCACACCTAACACAGCTTAAAATGGTGTAATCTGGATAGCCTTCAGGTCCTGTGGTAAGTTCCAAATGTGCGAGTGTGCTAAAAGAATATTGACAAATGTTTTTCGAGTATGTGTGTTGGGAAACAGAGCATGGGCGTTCTTACGCTAATCAGTTAGTATTATTTCATTTACCACCATTTAAATACCGCCCTTGTCCAGAGTGGTGTACAATTCAAACATACATAATAAAATATTACAAAACACAACAAATACAAATAAGTACATAAGTATTGCCACACTGGGAAAGACCAAAGGTCCATCAAGCCCAGCATCATGTTTCGAACAGTGGCCAATCCAGGTCACAAATACCCGGCAAGATCCCAAAAATTGTACAAAACATTTTATACTGCTTATCCCAGAAATAGTGGATTTTCCCCAAGTCCATTTAATAACGGTCTATGGACTTTTCCTTTAGGAAGCCGTCCAAACCTTTTTAAAACTCTGCTAAGCTAACCACCTTTACCACACTCTCTGGCAATGAATTCCAGAGTTTAATTACACATTGAGTGAAGAAATATTTTCTCTGATTCGTTTTAAATTTACTACATTGTAGCTTCATCGCATGCCCCCTAGTCCTAGTATTTTTGGAAAGCATGAACAGACACTTCACATCTACCCGTTCAACTGCACTCATGATTTTATAGACCTCTATCATATCTCCCCTCAGCCGCCTTTTCTCATGCACAGAAATAGTATGTGAGCCCTTACTGGCTACCAGGGGCATAGCCAGACCTCAACATATTGGGGGGGGGGGGGGTCCGGAGCCCAAAGTAGGGGGGACATAGTTTGGGCCACCTCCCTGAAGCAACCCCTGCCCTGCCGCAACCCCATATACCATGGCTGGAGGGGGTCCCCAACCCCTGCCAGCTGAAGGCTTTCTCCAGCACAGTTCACTGCACATTGCCTGCCCTGCTTCCCCTCACGTCAAGTGTATTCAAAGCTCGCTTTTAGTGAAACTGATTTGATACACTGCCTTTCTGTGGTACATCCAAAGCAGTTTATATTTACTAGATGCAGGCATAGCAGCCCGATTTGTGAGTGCAATTGGTGCTGAGTGCCCCTAATATTGAACAAGCTTCTTGTGACCACAGAGGGGTAAATTTGTATTGTGTTTGGCACCCACAAATGTAGGTGCCTATATATGCAGGTACTTTCTCTGTTCCTTAGTGGACTCACAATCTAAGTTTCTGAATAGCTGGGAAAATGCAGGGTGGGGGATGGAAAGATGGTGGGAGAGAAGAGCGGACCAGAGGACCCTGGTTTGGGAGGAAGGAATCCAGGGTGATAAAGCCAAAGAGAGAGGAAAAGAGCAGCAGGGGACACATTAAGTATGCACTGCTGTGGAAAGAAACAAACAAAAAAAAAAACTGAAACAAAAAACAGAGGAAGGGGCAGAAGAGAGAGAAAAACTGAGACAAGTGCAGAGAATTGTAGGGGTGGGCGCCTGTGCCAGAAAATCAAGCCAGAGACTCCATGTGTTGGAAATTATTTTATTTTCAGTTACAGCATAATAGTTACGTAAAAAGTAGTTCTTTGCGAGGCAGGGGTAAAGGGAAAGAGAATTTGTGCAGTCCCCGACCCCCACCCCACCCCACGTCTACTTTCAGCCTACCTATAGGAGAGAGTCATCATCAGCTGTCTGGAGCCAGGGTACACACTCCTGAAGCTTAAGCCATGCCTGCTGCCACCTACTTTTGCAATACTGCTAACCTCTCAGTCCCCCTAATAAGGTTAGTGAAATGAAGGTGAGAGAAGGAAATCACATTTATTGTAACAAATAATGAAAAGAGCCCTAATGAAACAAGCTCTGAACTATTTTTAACTCAGACGTGTTATTTTTGTGAAAATACAGGGAAAATGGACCATAATATTTTTCTTTTTAAATTTGCTGGGGACCACCTGAAACTACTCCGCGTGAACTACAAACGTGACATCTGCAAATGAGTAACTGCATTCATAAAGCAAAGTGAAAACACCAAAGAAAAAGCTGCCTTATGAAGCGGCCTGCATTATCAACACCAGACAAGCCTCTCCCCATTCAGCAGTGTTTCTCAGCCCATTTAATATCGTTGTGCTGTGCTTTCGTGCTCTGGTATAAGCCACTTCCTCTTTGATATTCCACCATTTAGCAGACCAGTGCCTCAGTCATCTGTTTTATGTGGTGTTTTCTTGGCTGTGTTGGAAGGCTCCTGATTTGTTGACTCCATTTGGCAGTGAGACAGTTTTCTCTTTGATGTTCAGCCACTTACGGCACTGCTGTTTCAATCGTTTGTCTTGTCATCCAAGACTTCAATGTGGTACTCTGTATCATTCTTTGGAGCTCGTTCAGAGCTGTTTATGATAGTATTAGGCGTATCCTCAGATTCTGCTTGGGAATTTTTTTTTTCTGCAACTGTCAAGCCCAGGCTTAGGCCTAGACAATGTATGTAACTGCTTTGGTACCAACTTTTGATAAATGCTGGAACACAGCTGCTGCCTCTATGCCACCCAGCAGCGTCATCCTCCATGGTCTGACTACAGCAACAGTAACATTAACAGGCACAAACCTCAGAACAGGAGGTAAAGCTGGTATGCAGTCACAGCGCTTGGAAACCCAATTCCTTGCAAAGGAGCATGATTTCCAGAACATGTGACCACAAGTGCAAGATGTTAAAATGCTACCACCACTGCAGGGGCTCATGAAAGATCACAGCAGTGGTGCCAGCAGACAGAGGTAAGGGAAAAGAGAAGATCTGAATAGGTGCATCGGGGAACCACCTCCACACTAATTATTTCTTGTGTGTGTTTGTGTGATCAAATTTGAGTTAAGACCTGGAGTGAAGTCACAAAGGAAATCAACTGTATTTTCAAAAGAGCAACTATAATAAAATGAGGAAAATAGTTAAAAAGAAGCTAAAAGGATTGGTTGCAAAGGTTAGGACTTTAAATCAGGCATGGACGTTGTTTAAAAATACCATCTTGGAAGCCCAGACCAGATACATTCCACATACTTACAAAGGTAGAAAGAAGAGCAAACAACAGCCAGTATGGTTAAAAGGTGACATGAAAGACTATTAGAGCCAAAAGAACATCCTTCAAAGAATGATAAAAGGACCTGAAGAAGTAACATAAGTACTGGCAGGTTAGATGTAAAGAATTGATAAAGGTGGCTAAAATAGAATATGAAGAGAAACTTGCTATAGAGGCAAAAACTCACAGTAACAACTTTTTCAGGTACATCAGAAGCAGAAAGCCTGTAAGGGAATCCATGGGACCGTTAGAGCATGAAGGAGCAAAAGGGGTACTCAGAAAGCACAAGGTCATAGTTGAGAGACTTAATGAATTCTTTGCTTCAGTCTTTATGGAAGATGATGAGGCAATGTTCTGTTGTGGATTAGGAATTGGTTATTGGACAGAAAACAGAGGGAAGGGTTAAATGGTCATTTTTCGCAATGGAACAGGGTAAATAGTGGAGTGCCACAGGGATCTGTACTGGGACTGTTGCTATTTAACATATTTATAAATGATCTGGAAAATAGAATGAATGAGACGATTGAATTTGCAGATGACACACAACTATTCAAAATTGTCAGAACATAGTCTGCTCTTGAGACACATATGGGGAAAGTAGCATGGAATGTTGCTACTATTTGGGTTTCTGCCAGGTACTTGTGACCTGGATTGGCCACTATTACAAAGAGAATTCTGGGCTAGGTGGACTATTGGTCTGACCCAGTATGGAATAAACTACCAGATGATCTGAAAAAGCTTTCAGGATCATTTGAGTTTTAGGGCGACACTAAAGACTAAGGAGCCCTTTTACTAAAGCTTAGCGCGCGTTAAATGCTGTGTGTCCTTTTTTATATGTATGGGGCCATGTGGCATTTAGTGCATGCTAAAGCTTCTTATGTATTTATTGTATTTGTATTCCACATTTCCCCCACACATTGGTAGGTTCAATGTGGCTTACATATTACAAGAGGACAGTTACAGAGTTTCAATTTAGTCAATATGTAGTTCTAATACAGATGGTTAATCGTATCATAGACTGTGTTTACAGTTTGTGTGAAGGAATGGGTAGAAATTTGTGAGAGTGATGTGTGCTTCATTGTTTTCCATTTCTGAGGTTATATTGGAACGTTTCGGTTGTTTGAGATTAGGCAGATGTGGAGGGGAGGAACTTCCTAAGCAGGTGTTTTTAGGTGTTTCCTGAAGTTTAGGTAGTTGTTCTTGAGTTTCAGGTCCTTTGGCAGCGAGTTCCAGAGTGCATATAAAGGAGAAGCTGGTGGTGTAGACAGATTTGTATTTCAAGCCCTTGCATTTGGGATAGTGGAGGATTAAATATGATCTCGCTGTTTCTATCACGTTTCTTATTGGTAGATCAATATATTTGGTCATGTAGTTTGGTGCAAGGCCATAGATAATTCTGTGCATGATTGAGCATATCTTGAAGATTATGCGAGCATTAATTGGTAGCCAGTGTAGACTTTGTAAGAGGGGTTTTGCACTTTCGAAGTGTGCTTTTCCATAGATAAGTCTGGTTGCTGTATTTTGGGCTATTTATAGTTTCCTTATGATTTGGTCTTTGCAACCCGCATAGATTCCGTTGCAGTAGTCTACGTGGGCTAGTTTCAATGTTGGATAATGTTGTGAAATATATCCCTAGGGAAGTATGATTTTATGCATTAGTTTCCACATTGTATAGAACATTTTCTTTGTTGTAATCTTAGCTTGGTTTTCGAATGTCAGATTTCAGTCTATTGTTGTACCTAGTATTTTCAGATTGTCTGAGATTGGAAGAGATGAACCTAGTGCATTGATGGTAGTGGGGAATTCATTGTTGTTTTAGGAAGAGAAGATGAGGCATTGGGGTTTTTCTGTGTTTTTTTAAATTTGAATGCTGATGCCCAGGATTCCATGATGATTTATTATTTCATTGGTGATTTCTGTGGGATGCTGTTTGAAGGGTATGTAGATTGTGATGTCATCCATGTATAGGAATGGATTGATCAAGCTTACAATAAACCAAAGATCTTAATTGCTGGTATGTAGATTGTGATGTCATCCATGTATAGGAATGGATTGATCAAGCTTACAATAAACCAAAGATCTTAATTGCTGGTATGTAGATTGTGATGTCATCCATGTATAGGAATGGATTGATCAAGCTTACAATAAACCAAAGATCTTAATTGCTGGTAAATGGGCTAATAGCACTTATGGTACAAACCACATAATATAAGGAACAAGGACAGTAAATGATATATACCACGAAAGATGACTGACGTGGGAAAATGTTCCATTGTAAACATTTGCTGAGTACTAATGTAAGTCCATTGTGATAACATACTCATTTGAAAACAAAACTGACACTCCCCGCAAGGTTCATGACCCCCTTACAAGAGAGCATGGTACGCTCAACGATCCTTGTTGCTTCTTGAGAAACCTAAAGAGAAGAGGGATCAGATGGTTTGTGTGTTAGGTTTTTCTACATTAGCTCCTGAAGTAGCAAAATTGATACATACACACTGGCAAGTGCTAACCTTTTATCCGGTATTCCATCAACGCCCATGCATTGCTTATAACCGAGTGCGGAATCTTAAAGATCAGTTGGTGCATGCAAAGATCCCCTACATGTATCGACAGATTATCCAAGGGGGTCATGAACTTTGCGGGGAGTGTCAGTTTTGTTTTCAAACAAGTATGTTATCACAATGGACTTACATTAGTACTCAACAAACGTTTACAATGGAACATTTTACCACGTGTCAGTCATCTTTTGTGGTATATATCATTTACTCTCCTTGTTCCTTATAATATGTGGGACGTACAATAAGGAAAATGAGAGTACGACTAGTGGAGCATAAAAGTCGTCTCACGACTAGAACTCTAACTGCGCCTCTGGTCTCCCAATGTTTGCAACATCAACACGTTTTTTCCGATCTACGGTGGTGGATCATAGATCATGTACCAGAATTACCTGCAGGGGGTGATCAAGCGACCATTCTCACACGTAGGGAACAACGGTGGATTTATAAGTTACAGACTATCAGCCCACACGGTCTCAAATAAAAATATCGAGTGGAATTCCTTGATTTGATTTTCTCTGTCTTTTTTAGCATTCCATTTTATATCTTATGCTGTTTTTTGGTGTTTATTAACTTATACTTTGATGGAAGCGTCAAGTACTAGGTTGGACTGATTGATTCTTTTGTATTGCAGTGACATCATCAGAGTGCTGGACATTAGCCATATAAAAGGCGCCTTGTATAAGCTGTGGGATTACACTGAAGGTCTTGGTCTACAGCATTGGAATTATTCAGAAAGATCTGCAATATGGAGTGGAGTGGCCTAGTGGTTAGAGTGGTGGACTTTGGTCCTGGGGAACTGGGTTCGATTCCCACTGCAGGCACAGGCAGCTCCTTGTGACTCTGGGCAAGTCACTTAACCCTCCATTGCTCCAGGTACAAATAAGTACCTGTATATAATATGTGAGCCTGCCATGAGTGGGAAAGGGCGGGGTACAAATGAAATTAAAAAAAAAAAAAAAAAAATGTTAACCCGAGTCCCTGAGGAAATTATTGAAACCCGCGGTGTCGGCATCACCAGGGTAAAATTTAGCGGATTGTGCACTTTATGGACTGAGTATTGCGTTGCAAGATAAAGTAGAAGAAAAAGAAAAAAAGAACAAAGAAAAATTTGATGAATAACAACGTTTTAAGATGTCACGATTTTTTTTGTGAGCACGTTTATTTCGAGCACTTTAGTGTGTGGTCATAGCACTTATTTTCACAAGTAAGAGATAGCCGATGATAGCTAGGCCACCAGGCAAAAGACCGGTTAAAAACCGATATTGCCTTGAAAGTGGTTTTGTCTGAGGGCTCTCTTTCAAATAATTTAAAAGTGCTATAACGTGAATAAAAGTTTGTACCATAAGTGTTATTAAGCCCATTTACCAGCAATTATGATCTTTGGTTTATTGTAAGCGTGATTGTCATTTATACCAAGGATAATTGGGAGGTTTTGTGGATACCCAACTTTAGGAATTGATTGAGGCTTTGTTTGGCTAGTGATCTGACAATTGGAGTCATCATTAGGTTGAATAAGATTGGTGAGAGTGGAGAGCCCTGTGGTACTCCACATTCCGCTTTCCAGGGTGGGGAGATATGAGTTTGATTTAACTTTGTATGTCCTGGAAGTCAGGAATCCTTTAATCACGGTAAGTACTTTTCCTGTAATTCCTATTTTATCGAGGATTCTCAGTAGTGTGTTGTGGTCTACCATGTCGAATGCACTCGATAGGTCAAATTGGAGTAGGAGGTTGTTTTTGACCATTGCTATTTCCTGCTTGAATCTGGACAGAAGTGTGATTAGTATTATTTCTGTTCTGTCGTGGGGTCTGAAGGCAGATTGCGATTCATGGAGTATGGTGAATTTGGTGAGGTATTTTGTTAGTTGTTTGACCACTATGCATGCCATCATTTTGGTTGTTAGGGGTATGGAAGCAATCGGCCTGTAATTTGTAATTTCTTCTGCCTTTTTTATTTTGTGTGTGTGTCTTTTGGGATGGGTGTTAGTAGAATGTTTCCTTTGTCCCAAGGGAATAGGCCTTCTTGGAGCATGTAGTTAAGGTGGTCTGTGAATTCGGAGTAAAAGGACTACTTAGCTTTTTCAAGAATAATTTTAAATAACTTTCTTTTTTTGCTGTTTTTAATGCAATGAGGTGAAGTGTTGGGATGATTGAGGGTGTAATTCACTCTGTCAAGTTTTTGTAACAAAGTAGTAGTCTATAAGTCACTATATTTTATATTATAAGAAAGGTTACAAACTATTGCTCTGAAAGAAACTCTCCCACTCTAAAAGAAACTAAGAAACTCCCCTACAGGTCTTATTTGATCCTGTTGAACTTGTTTCAATAAATAGTATGTTTTATTCCAACACAAATACAGATCTTCTGACTTACATAAAGTCCCTCCCATGTTGCAGCTGTAATACGATATCACCTTTTCCACCACATTACAAATATATTATCCCCAGTGAATTCCCATCTCTGTTCTGGAAGCACACCATACAAACTGGAATTTCAGATCAATAATGAATATGCATATGAGATTTGTGTACACTGCAAACAGTGTATGCAAATCTCTTTCAAGCATATTCATTGAGATTATCCTGAATGCCAGACTGGTGGTATGTGCCTCTAGGACCGACTTGGGAAATTACTATTTCTTGATATAAAATCTTCCATTTTTTCCTTTGATATTCAGTCATTTACCAGTCTGGTATCAATCATTTGCCCTGAGGTGCAGCTAGTACTGTAAAACTACCTCCCAGCAGTTAGGTCACAGTACCCCATAGCATAATTAACTTCAGTGCCACAAATGCATTATCCCCTTGCATAAACGTTTTCCCTTGCACTGGAGTAGCCAAGCAGTGCTTTTCAACTCAGTCCTCAGGACACACACAGCCAGTCAGGTTTTCAGGATATCTAATACATTTACATGAGATAGATCTTCATGCACTGCCTCCTTGGTAAGCAAATCTCTCTCATCCATATGCATTATAGATATCCTGAAAGCCTGAGTGTGCCCTCACACCCACCCCCCCCCCCCCCCCAAAAAAAAAACCAGATTGTGAGCCCACTGGGAAAAGAGAAAGTACTTGTACATAATATGGATACTGGATAGGTTCTACCACAAAAAGGCAGTAGATCAAATTATGTAATAAACAATACTATCCTATAATTGCCTCCCCTCTCAAAGGACCAATATGCAGGGAAATAAAAACACTCTCTACTGTATCAGTTTGCGTGTCTAATTCAATTTTCCCATCAAGGAAAAAAAACCCCGAGAGGCTCCACAGAGGCTTACCACAAGATCAAGGTGTTCAGGAAAAGAGACTGAGCCTCCAAGTCATCATCTTTTTCTTTTGCATAAGGTGCAATGAAATGTAATCAGACTGCTCCGGCCAACACAAACGAGCTGCTCTCTGAAATGTCTTAATTCTGTTCTCATAAATAAACCATGCAATACTTCTTTTTCACTCTGTTTTATTATAAAAATCAACTTTTAATTTGTTACAGCTCAGCTTATAGAAGAAATGGAACATTTTTTTTACAAGGTTATTGTACACAGCTTACAAGTTCAGCACTTATATTACAAAAGAGGGGGGAAATGTTCATGTGTGAGTGGCTAGGGCTGACCAAATGTTGGTCATTATCTTATACATACATCCTTGCAAAGCACTGTCGTACCAAGGTGGAGGAACGAGACACACCAGTTGGTTTTAAGACAATGACAACAAACAATGATTAAAGCTTAAGAACAAAATAAAAACAAAACAAAAAAAAACAACCTGAAAGCAGCACCAGATCCTTCACTTGCAAACGAGAATGGTTTAGCTTAAAGTCTTTGGTATACTCTCTCTGAAGGATATTTCAGTCTATGCTCTCTCTCTAATGCAGTCTTCTCAACCCACTCCCAAAGGCACACTTCACCAGTTGGGGGTTTCAAGAGGCAGACCCACTTACCTCATGCATATTTAATATGATAATCCTAAAAACCCAGATGGCTAGGTGTGCCTTTAGGAGAGGGTTGAGAAATGTGCACATTAATGGGTAAATTTTAAAAGGCATTTCTGTGGGTAAAATGCATTTTACTTGAAGAAATAGCCTTTTCTACAATTGCTCAGGCTTTATTCATGTAAGTTTATCTGACCTGGGTGGAAGCATTCTGGGGTGGGGGTGGGGGGCAGTGTCTGGACTTAGGCAGACAAAACAGGAAATTTGTTTATACTAAAGAGCATACGTAAACAAGTGTAGTGTGTATAATTTCCTTTAAAATTGGTTTGACTTATGTGCATACCTGCCAGACATGTTAGGTGGCCTGTAATAAAATTTATCTCCCAAAGTATGTATGCAGATGTATTTTCCTCTTGTATGCACAACAGTGGTATACACCAGCCAATCAACACCATGCAGTCATCCTTAAAATGGGTCTCAAGGCCTGTCAAATGGCTCAATAGCAATGCATAAAGTCCAAGCTCAACTCCTAGGGAGCAGAAGCTATGTTGAGGATACTGCAAAGGTAACATTCACAAACCCTGAAATGAAAGAGTCTGTACCACTGCTTAACTGTGACATCTATTGGCCTGTTTTAGGCTTCATAAGTACTAGGTTCTGTAAGGAGCCATTGCTTGTGGCTTCTAGCCAAGGACTGTCAGAGGAATATCTGGGTAAAAATAGAGGAAAACCCTTGGCAGCTGCAAGTGTGGAATCATGATGATATAGCCCAGCAGCAGCCCAAAAGAACTGCTAAGCAAAAAGAGTACAACCTCCAGAGACAGCCTTCACAACATGCAAACAGCAGGTTAACTGTATGACAGCCTGTCCAGTCTTATAGCTCAGCTTGGGGGTCAAATATTCCTCTTGCATGTTCCAGTTTGTGTACTGAATGAAGACTCACTACAGAATGCCTTCTCATAATCTAAAGATGGCAGCAACTCAAAGATCACCTTTATGCTATTGCTCCTTTTTTTGCCAGGGGGACACTTAAAATTTCAGCACTCCTTATGCTTACCCTCATTCCCCTTGTCCTGGGTAGGGAAAAACATATCGTGTAGCAGTTACGCTTAAAGCAAAACAAATTAAAAATGTTATACTCATTCTTCCTGGCTTGTGCATACAAGAGGAATCTGGTGTTCTGTCCCTGCTCACTAATTGGCTCTTAAGAACCTAGCTGACAACAGATGACTCATCTCAGATTGAACAGTCATGTGCTTGATCATCTCAAATTGAACAATCATGTGTTTTTATGATAGATTCCATTGCTGGCTGCATGGAATCTGTCAAAAACAGATTACTCACAACACAAAGCATCCACAGAGCAAAATACTATTTTCTGAAAATCACATAACTGTGAACCTCAAAAAAAATGTAATGTGCTCATATATCTTCGCAGGACTATCGCAGACCCCCAGGTCTTCTGAAATGCCTGTTGGTTCAATCACTGCACATTTTTTTGTGTGTTTTTTAATCCCAAATGTGCAAACTTCCCACCATTGGTAAAAACGTATAAAGTCACTTATCTTTCAACAATGCTTTTGGGTCCAGACATGGACCATGTTTCGCATGTCATTGTTTCAAGGAGCTCAATTGAAAATAGACTCTATAGTCAGCAAAAGCCCTTCAACCCCAAAGCATCTTTCAACTGATGAAGACAAAAAAACAAACAAAATGTACAATGATTGAAATCAGTGGACATATCAGAAGACTTGTGAGTCTGTGATAGTCCTGCGAAGATAACGAGCACATTAAACAAATTATTTTTTTTTTATGTTCACAATTATGCGATTTTCAGAAAATAATATTTTGCTCTGTGGATGCTGTGTTGCGAGTGTCAGTTTTTTTTCCTTTCAGAGCTTTCATTATTTATCATCTTTTTGCAATTTTTGGATCAAAACAGATTAGGCACTTGTGGTCTGATCTACTAGGCTCCCCTCCCCCAGCAACCACAGAAACGGAATGGGAAAAAAATCCTTAGGAAATTGAGCCCTGGGTCTATCATTCTCTCTCCCAGCTCCCATCTTGGCATGTTTTTCAAGGTACAGAGCTCTGCTTTTAAGTATGCTACAATCTCTTGAACAAAACAATTCAAAATTAACAAACCAGAACTGAGGCTTGTATGAAAGACTATGTTGGAGAACAAAGGCTTTGGCAAGGCCAAAATCCCAGTAAATATCCAGCAGACCCAACTGAAGCAGAAAATGCTACAGCTTAGCAGGGCTCTGTTTACCAATGGTAGTGGTGGTTAAACATGTTCTAGTGGTTATACATTCTGTTCCACGTCTAGAAACCCAAGCATGGGAGAAAAACATGCACATGAGGGGGGGGGGGGGGGGGGGGACGACGACCCAACAACACTACTTTCTGTTTGCAATCTTGGGCTTCTACCTTCTGCTCCAGCAAAGGAAATCAAAGCACAGGAAGAGTCCTAGTACAGCTCTCTCTCCAAGCATCAAACACAAGTCCTTTGTCTGAGTTTGAATGCTCTGTTCCTTACTGGCAGTACAGATAGAAAGCCAATGCTTTAACTATGCCACATACAACGGATGAATATGTTCCAAACTGGCTGAGAAGCTACAAGAATTATGTAGCACAGAGGAATCCCCTGGGTTCCACATCTTTTCTACTGTAGGAGCTGAAAACTGCATGACCCACCCTTCCCCAATAAGAGAGACCTCAGTTTTAAGCCAAACCACCTCGGTGTTTTCACACAGATATTGGCACAGTAAAGTATTTAGAAAAGGCCATTGTAAAGTGAGCATTTTAGACAAAGGCAGATTTTTTTTTTTTTTTTTTACTTACTGAGCACATATGGGAACCTTGCATTGTTTTGTAAACATGCAGAAGTCTGATCAGCCCCTGGCTTTTCAGTGGCCACCCACTGTCACCTTTCTACACTACCTTCATATGAATGGACACAATTCCACAAGACTGTCACAAATATCCACCCAGACAATAACAGGCGCTTCACATAGAAGAAAGCTGCAGACTGAACAGGCCAGGTACAGGGGGATGAGATGAGGGAAACTTATGTTAGATTTATGGGTTAGCATCTAATTTCACAACCAAGAAGCAACAAAACTTCCTTAGACTGAAGATACTTGTTAAACACAAAGAAAAAGAATGAGTGGAGGAGTGGCCAAATGGTTAGTGTAGTGGGTTGCGGAACTGGATTTGATTCCCGCTGCTGCCTGATGGTCAGCAGTGGGTTCAGATCCTGGGGAACCAGGTTCAATTCCCTCTGCAGTTCTGTGTGACCCTGGGCAAGTCACTTAACCCCCCCATTGCCGCAGGTACAGCAGTAGTACAATGTACCACTTAAGACTGTGAGTCCACTAGGGACAGTCCCAGTACCTGTAAAATAAAAAACTGTAAACCGCTTAGGTCTAAGCGGTATATAAATATTTAAATGAATGAATGAAATTAATTGTTTTTGCACCCACTTTCGGGGGGGGGGGGGGGGGGGGGGGAGAACAAAAAAGGTTAGGGGAGGGGGTGCTTCCAGACTTAACCCAGTTGGAATTTTGGGAAAATGTACTGTGGTTTGTTTTTTCTCTAAAACAGCTCCTAATAAACACAAGTTGGTTTGGGAAAGCATTGATGAAAGAGGATCCTGCAAGGCCATTGTTACAGACCTGGACTGCTGCAAGGCCAAATCATAGCTGGTACCTGGCAGAGTCTGTTTTCTAGTGCTGTGTTATGTGATCTTCAGATGAACAAAATTAAACAATCGGATTGGTAAATATAGAAAACAGTTGGTTAAAAACATCATGCAAGTCAATGCTCACCATGGTGAATTTTGCAAACAGTACCCAGGCTAACATCTTACAGGTGAAGGCATGTAGAGATAACACAGAGGAAATGGGCTGATCTGACATGGACGAAGCACAAAAAAAAAAGGGGGTGGGGGGGAGTCACTTCACTATTATTCATTTCCTCTTACAGATTGTCTCTGACCTGATATTTAAACTGTGTTCTCCTACCAAAAGAAATTATATCGATATATAAAATGGATTTGTATACACTGATTATAACCATACACAATGTACCGCAAGGATATGAGATTCATTTACATTATAAACTAGTACAGGGTTAAAATTATAGCTTATAAATAGGTTATCTACATTATGTGGTATAAAAATACTTAAATCATTTTTATGGACACTGACTTAAAATTAATAAAAGAGTGAACTAAATTACTCTGGCTTGGCTGTATGACTGTGATTAAAATAAGCTTTTTACATTCCATAATACCAGTTCTGCCAAAATACATAGCCGACTCCAGCTTCTGAAATGAAGAAATACGACAGCTTGGCACCAACTGAGGCGGCTGATTGAACTCTAGCCCATCTATATGTACTAACTGCAATGAATCAAAATTCAACATTTTGGATTGGTAAATATAGATAGCTAAAATGAAAGTTTTTTTTTTTTTTTTTTTTAACTCTTGGGCAGGTTCTGACTGCACTCATTCAATTCCACTGGCTGACAAGGCCTGAAATTCAGAAGCCACCTGCTCTAGGCTGTAAGGCCAGTGGGAATTAAAAAATAAAAAGTCTAGGTGTGTATGTTCACAGCTGAAATCAGAATATTTCTGTTAAAAAAAATCATAATCCCTTGACATAATCGTGAGTCTTTGTGCTGCTCACCTCCGTAGCTGCTGGTCCATGTGAACTGAAGGTGAGGCTACTTCCCAGGTACTAGGATTGTATCATTTGCTGGTCGTGAGATGCTTTGGGAGGCTGGAATTTTGGTACTGAAAAACCTTACATTAATATGACTCACATTCTTCCATTTTTCATGTGCTTGGTTGCGTGCTTCACCAAATTAAGGCATATTTTTGTGTTTCGTTTTCAAAAATAAACATATTGTACAAATTTTTTTTGTTGGGGAGGGGGAAGATTTATACACATTTTTATGGCACAAGCAGCAGGTGCTGTTAGGAAAATATATAAATATCCATTTTTTTCTATACAAATCTCCACAGTATTCGTTGCCTAATTTGTTTTATAATTTGAAACTGTACACGACTCTCTGTTACCCGTCCAAGTCCTTTCCTCTTCGCAGATAGAAACACTTTGTTATTTACAGTTGTGCATGGAGGCAGTTTAAGGACAGGGGCTCAGGAGGAGTCTGTACATGGAGAGGGCGGAGGCGGGTAGAGGTGATGGGAGTAGCTGCGCTCTGTATAGGGGGACGGCGGGCAGCTTTCACAATTCTCCTCTGCAGACAGATACTGGCTGCGTGGGGTGGGTGGAGGGGGCACAGGTTCAGAATCGTAATTCAGGTCACTGGTGTAACCCTTGGCTGTTGCTATTGTGACCCTCCTGCTCGGTGTGTAGTCACTGTCGCAAATGTCAGTGCTGCAGGGCGTGGTGGGGGGTGCAAAATGTCGGTAGCTGTATGGCCTGTAGCTGTGAAAGAGAATTAAAAATACAAGAGTCAAAACTGTGGACAGAATTTACATATTTGCATATCAGATGGCAACATTTAAGCAATATGTTGAAATAAGTCTCTATACAGCAGTGGCGTAGCTACGTGGGGCCTGAGGGGGCCGGGGCCCCCGCAGATTCGCCCCCAGACCCCCCGCCCGGCAAACCCGCCCCGCCTACCTTTACTTTTGCTGGCAGGGGATCCCACTCCCCGCCAGCCGACGTCTTCTTCTCAGTCCTTCCTGCTCTTCAATTTGTTTGCTGACGTCCTGCACGTTGTACGTGCAGGACGTCAGACTCAGAGAACAGTTCTGTTCTCTGAGTCTGATGTGCCCCCTCCCCCTGGGCTCTGGACCCCTCCCCCAAGGGAGGCTGGCTACGCCCCTGCTATACAGTCTCTTAAGTAACCCCCAGTTTTCTCAATACATCTCATATCTAAATGTATAATCCTATAGTATAGAAGGATTGAACTCTTTCTAAAGTTGCATGTGTTCTCACAGCAGACAGGCAGAGACAGTATGATGCCACCTCACACTCTGGGATCCTGAGTGCGGTATATCCTTTGGCAGCATACCTGACAGAAAAATATATCAGCTGAATATTACACCTAAGCTCAGCAAACTGCTGACTGCTTTGTCAAAAATTCTTGCTCCAGATGACTCGTTTTCATCTATTTTTTTTCACAAAACACCAGAAAGGAGCGACACCTCTTTGGCAGCTTCTATATAAGATGTGTTTGGAGAGAGGAGTCTGGCAAAACAAGAACAGGAGGAGAATTCAGCAGAATCTCTCCTCATCTAAAGATCAGGGAAACTCCAAGTGAAACTGGTAAGAGCAGGGGAGGGCAACCTTTGTACACAGAGGGCCACATGAGTGTACTATCCCTAGTGGGTTCCAATATTGCATAATGTAGGAACCAGAAATGCAGAGAGCTCCACAGACCTTCTGTGATAAATAAAAATGATGAAAACGAACTATTAGAGTGGCTATTTTGAAAATATTTGGGTAGAGAGGTGTGGTAGCCGTGTTAGTCCACTTTTAAAGGTAATCAATAGAAATAAAACAAAATAAAACTTGGAAAAGAAAATAAGATGATACCTTTTTATTGGACATAACTTAATACATTTCTTGATTAGCTTTCGAAGGTTGCCCTTCTTCGTCAGATCGGAAATAAGCAAATATTTGGGAAATACAGTAATCAAAATTGCCAAAAATCTGGTTAATGACTTTTCTGTGTATACTTCCCCTTAGTCTCATGACCCACATAAAACATTCAATGGTGGAACGTATTTGGCCTGCAGGCCACAGGTTGCCCCCCCCCCCCTTGGGCTACAGAAACATGCAATACCTGAAACCATCTTGCTTTCTTTCCTTGAAATCTATTTTTTCAAATTGGTTAGTTTATTTTTATTATTGTAAACCACTTTTTTTTTTTAGTGTGGTATAGAAAATGTTCTAATAAAACATAAATATGAAGAGATTCTCTTATTATCCCTGAAGGTGTTACTTCTTTGTATAGCCATAAAACTAAAACTTTTACCAGTGCCTACTCTAGAGCTGCAGATTTGACTGGATCAACACTCCTAAGCAGGGGTGTGACTAAAACGAGTGTCTTGCAGGTGGCGCAAAAACATGCAATCTAACATTACCTGTATGACCTGTGAGTGGAGGGACTGTTTGAAGAATAACCAAACTCAATCGTGTAATGGGACCGCTCTGTAGCTGGTGAAGGTGGTGGATTCAAAATCTGACAAGAAAAGCAAGGTGCAAAATGTTAAAAATAATAAGCAGACCCGCCAACCAATTCTGGGAAAGGAAGGACTTGTCTGGTGAGTGAAAAGTGCCTCATTTCCCATAACTTTTTTTTTTTTTTTAAACAAATCAAATTCACTGCCTAGCCTCAAATGGAAACAGCCTCCACTCTCTCCCCCTCTCTGCCGCCCCCCCCCCCAAACCAAAGGAGCTTCCCGCTTCCTCTCCCCCCCCCCCCCCCCACTCCCTATACTGTCTCGCTTGGAGCAGGATCAATTGCATTCACTTCTGCCCATGCCATTGCCGCAGTCAAAACAGCAGTCTCGTGAGATCGCTCTTGCCCATGCTGGCTCCAATCTTAAAATGGCTGCCGTGACCTCCAGCAGCAATCTTGGCAGCTATTTAGACAGCGGAGACAGCATGAGCACAAGAGAGTGGAGATCACCCTTGCCCCAACTTACCACTCAGTAGGAAGAGAGAGAGGAGGAGGAGACACTGGAAGACAGTTTTGGATTCAGCCAAAACCAAATTTTGGGCCAGTTTCGGCACTGAAGCCAACACTGGCATTCAATCAGCCTCTAAGAGTAATAACTGGTGACTGATTTCCATGGCCATGTTACAAGGTTCTAGGAGGAGGCCTGATGCATAGTTTCCAGCCTCAGGATCATTGCTGTGATAATCTAACTAGGAATGGGAGAAAATTCCTCAGGCAGTTGTAAACAAAAGGTTCATGGTGCCAGGATTTCGGCAATGGTTCTGATTGAGCTGGAAGAACAATGGAGAAAAGGAGAAACAACCGAGCCAACAAGAACTAAAAACCTTTGTCCTCACTTTTCTGAAGCACTGGGCAAGGGTCTAACATGCAAAACCCTAAGCAGCAGAGGTATACAGTCATAATACTTGGAGTGGAGGAATAGCTTAATGGTTAGTGCAATGAGCTGAGATTCTGGGGAACTGGGTTCAATTCCCTCTGCAGCTCCTTGTGACTCTGGGCAAGTCACTTAACATTCCACTACCCCAAGTACAAAAACTTGGATTTTGAGCCTTCTAGATGCAGTAGTGCAACAGAAGGTAAAATTATGTATAATCATACCTGATAATTTTCTTTCCATTAATCATAGCTGATCAATCCATAGACTGGTGGGTTGTGTCCATCTACCAGCAGGTGGAGATAGAGAGCAAACTTTTGCCTCCCTATATGTGGTCATGTGCTGCCGGAAACTCCTCAGTATGTCGATATCAAAGCTCCATCCGCAGGACTCAGCACTTAGAGAATTACACCCACGAAGGGACACTCTGCCCAGCTCACCACCGCCGAAACGGGGGAGGGGAATTAACCCAGCTCATCCCCACACAAGTGGGGGAGGGGAATCCGTCCAGCTCATCCCCGCGGAGCGGGGGAGGGACACCACACCCGCCGATGCGGGGGGATCTGGCTTATCCTGCAACCGCAACCGCGGGAGGAGCTGACTGACCCTAACACCGCCGAAGCGGGAGGGGTACAAAGCTGCCCTACAGCCGCACAAAGCGGGAGGGAGTGCCGGCAGAATTTTAAGTCTCAATCCAGCCCCGTAAAACGGAGGGGAGAGGAATGCAGCAGCTCACTGTAACACAAACTCGTCTTAACTCTTGAAGAATCCAAGTGAAAAAACTTGAACACGAAGTCTTTCTGAAGTAACTGAAGACTAAACTTGAACCTGAAATGCAACCAGAATAAAAACAGTACAGATATCTGGGAGGGGCTATGGATTGATCAGCTATGATTAATGGAAAGAAAATTATCAGGTATGATTATACATAATTTTACCTTCCATATCATCAAGCTGATCAATCCATAGACTGGTGGGATGTACCGAAGCAGTACTCACCCAGGGCGGGACATAGAAATCCCTGACCTCAACACTGAAGCTCCAAACCGGGCCTCCGCCCGTGCAGCCACAGTCAAACGGTAATGCTTGGAGAATGTATGAGTCGAAGCCCAAGTTGCCGCCTTGCATATCTCTTCCAAGGAGACGGATCCGGCCTCTGCCATCGAGGTCGCCTGAGCTCTCGTGGAGTGAGCCTTCAGCTGGATAGGCGGCACCTTCCCTGCGGCCACATAAGCCGCTGCAATGGCTTCCTTGACCCATCTTGCCACTGTAGGCTTAGCAGCCTGCAGACCCTTACGAGGACCTGCAAACAGGACAAACAGATGATCCGATTTCCGGAAATCATTGGTCACTTCCAAGTATCTGATGATGACTCGTCTCACATCCAGATATTTAAGAGCAGAGTACTCCTCTGGGTAGTCCTCCCTACGAAAGGAAGGGAGACATAGCTGCTGATTCACATGGAAGCGAGAAACAATCTTGGGCAGGAAGGAAGGCACTGTGCGAATAGTCACTCCTGCCTCAGTGAACTGTAGAAAAGGCTCTCGACATGAGAGCGCCTGGAGCTCGGAAACTCTTCTGGCTGAAGTGATAGCCACCAAAAAGACTGCTTTCAACGTCAGGTCTTTCAGAGATGCCCTTGACAAGGGTTCAAACGGCGGCTTCTGCAATGCTCTTAGCACCAGGTTGAGATTCCACGCAGGCACCACTGAGTGCAGAGGAGGGCGCAGGTGATTAACCCCCTTGAGAAAGCGCACCACATCTGGCTGCGAAGCCAGGGAAGCACCCTTCAGGCGGCCCCTGAAGCAAGCCAGAGCCGCTACCTGGACCTTAAGGGAACTGAGTGACAGGCCTTTGTCCAGACCTTCTTGCAGGAACGCCAACACTGAAGAAATTGGAGCAGTGAAAGGAGAAAGAGAGCCTGCTTCACACCACGCTGCAAAGATACGCCAAACCCTGGCGTAAGCAGTAGAAGTAGAGCGTTTCCTCGCTCTCAGCATAGTGGCGATGACCTTGTCTGAGAAGCCCTTCTTCCTCAGACGCTGCCGCTCAATAGCCAGGCCGTAAGACCAGAGGGATCCTCCATCACCACGGGACCCTGATGTAACAGGCCCTGCTCCACTGGCAACCGCAGAGGATCGTCGACTGAGAGCCTGATCAAGTCCGCATACCAGGGACGCCTGGGCCAATCCGGACCCACCAGGATTATCCTGCCGGGATGCTTTGCCACCCGGTCTAGTACCCTGCCCAACATGGGCCAGGGCGGGAACACATAGAGAAGCTCTTGTGTCGGCCATTGTTGGAGAAGAGCATCTACTCCCAGGGATCGAGGGTCCCGTCCTCTGCTGAAGAAGCGCGGCACTTGGCAATTGGCCGATGACGCCATCAGATCTAGGCTCGGCTGGCCCCAGCGCTTCGTGATGTCCAAGAACGCCTGAGCAGATAGCTGCCACTCTCCGGGCTCCAAGGTATGGCGACTGAGAAAGTCCGCCTTGACATTCATGACTCCGGCAATGTGGGCCGCTGACAGCTGTTCCAGGTTCGCTTCCGCCCACTGGCAGAGACTCATAGCTTCCTTGGCTAGAGGGGCGCTCTTGGTACCTCCCTGGCGGGTGACATAGGCCACAGCCGTGGCATTGTCCGACAGGACCCGTACAGGCTTCAACACCAGTACCGGGATGAACTCCAAAAGCGCCAACCGAATGGCTCTGAGTTCCAGGAGGTTGATAGACCACTTTGCCTCTGCAGGAGACCAGAGCCCCTGCGCTGTCCTTCCCAAGCAGTGGGCTCCCCAGCCCGATAACGAGGCGTCCGTCGTGACGACAATCCACTCTGGGGACACCAGAGGCATTCCCGCAGACAACTTGTCTGTCTGCATCCACCAGCTCAGCGCCTTGCGCACTGCTGGATCCAAGGGAAGACGCACCGCATAATCCTCCGACATCGGAGTCCAGCGCTGCAGCAGAGAGTGTTGTAGTGGTCTCATATGAGCCCTGGCCCAGGGCACTACTTCCATCGTGGCCGTCATAGAGCCCAACAGCTGCACATAGTCCCAAGCCCGAAGAGGAGAGGCTACTAGGAACTGGTCCACCTGAGCCTGAAGCTTGACAATCCGATTGTCTGGCAGGAACACTCTGCCCACTTGGGTGTCGAATCGAACTCCCAGATACTCCAGGGACTGAGTCGGGCGCAGCTGGCTCTTCTCCCAGTTGATGATCCATCCCAGGGAGCTCAAAAGAGCAACTACCCGGTCCACAGCTTTGCCGCACTCTGCATAAGAGGGGGCTCGGATCAACCAGTCGTCCAGATAAGGATGGACTTGTACTCCTTCCTTTCGCAGGAAGGCCGCTATGACCACCATTACCTTGGAAAAGGTCCGCGGAGCAGTAGCCAACCCGAACGGGAGGGCTCTGAACTGGAAGTGTCGGCCCAGGACTGCAAACGCAGAAAGCGTTGATGAGGAGGCCAGATGGGAATATGCAGGTACGCTTCCTTGATGTCCAAGGATGCCAGGTACTCCCCTGCCTTCACTGCCGCTATAACAGAGCGGAGAGTCTCCATGCGAAAGTGCCGCACTTTCAAGGCCCGATTGACCCCTTTGAGGTCGAGGATAGGCCGGACAGAACCTCCTTTCTTTGGTACCACAAAGTAAATGGAGTAACGCCCCTTGCCAAGCTGACTTTCTGGCACCGGAACGACCGCACCCAGGCGGATCAGATTGTCCAAAGTCTGCTGCACTGCCACAGCTTTGACCGGAGACTTGCAGGGAGAGAGTACAAACCCGTCTCTTAAGGGTCGGCAGAACTCTAGCTTGTAGCCGTCTCTGATGACTTCCAGCACCCAAGCATCTGAAGTTATTGTGGTCCACTCGCCCAGAAACGAGGACAGCCGTCCTCCAATCTGCACTGGGGCGTGGACCAATACCCCGTCATTGGGTACGAGACCCTGGGGGAGGACCGGAGGGAGCACCTCCGGGACGGCGGTCTCTGCGAAAGGAATGCTGCTTGGGGGAGAAATTCCTCTTAAAGGAAGAGGGGGCAGAAGCACCCGACCTGCCCGGGCGGTACCGACGGGCTTCCTGAAACCGTCCTCTGGAGGTACCGGGACGAGCACTAGCCCGAGCCCTGACCTCCGGTAACTTCTTGCCCTTAGAAGTGCCGAGATCAGTCACGATTTTGTCCAGCTCGACCCCAAAGAGCAGCTTGCCTTTAAAAGGCAATCTAGCCAGGCGGGATTTTGAGGCGTGGTCAGCAGACCAATGTTTCAGCCAAAGCCACCGCCGCGCAGAGACAGTCTGAGCCATGCCTTTAGCTGAGGCTCTCAAGACATCATACAGCAAGTCTGCCAAATAGGCTAAGCCCGATTCCAGGGCTGGCCAATCATTCCTCAAGAAATGATCCGAGGGGGAAGCCCGCTGCACCATAGTCAGGCACGCCCTGGCCACATAGGAGCCGCAAACTGAGGCCTGCAAACTTAAAGCAGCCGCCTCAAAGGACGACCTTAAGGCCGCCTCCAATCTCCTGTCTTGGGCGTCCTTTAGGGCCGTGCCACCTTCCACCGGCAATGCCGTTTTCTTAGTCACCGCAGTGATTAAAGAATCCACGGTAGGCCACAGATAGGCCTCACGTTCACTCACAGCCAAAGGATAGAGGCGGGACATAGCCCTAGCCACTTTAAGGCTCGCTTCTGGGACATCCCATTGAGCCGAAATTAAGGTGTGCATGGCATCATGCACGTGGAAGGTTCTAGGCGGGCGCTTCGTCCCCAGCATAATGGCAGAGCCAACAGGGGCTGAGGGAGAGACGTCCTCCGGAGAGGATATCTTCAAAGTGTCCATGGCCTGTAACAACAGGTTGGGCAAATCCTCCGGGCGAAAAAGCCGCGCTGCAGAGGGGTCATCCGCTCCATCCGAGCGGGGATCCGTCTCCTCCAAGGAATCCGCAAAGGACCGTTGGGAGACCTCAGACACGCTGCCCTCATCTACATCGGAGGAGACAAATTCCTCCAAGGCCTGGGAATCAACCCGAGGGCGTTTACCTCTGGGAACCTCAACCTCTTTACCAGAGGAGGGAGCGGGGGCAGCGTTGTGCATGAGGAAGGCCCGATGCAGCAGCAAAACAAACTCGGGGGAGAAACCCCCCAGACTGTGCACCTCCGCAGCCTGGGCAACAGCCCTAGGCGCGCTCTCAACCGGCGCTCGCAACAGCGGGGGAGAGACATGCTGCGCATCCAAAATGGCGTCCGGCGCGAAACTCCGCGAAGGAGCCGCGCGGGAAGAACGGCTCTTAACTTTAGCCGCTTCTGTGCCGTCGCCCAAATCAAAGGCGTTCATGGCATTAATGTCTCCAACCTCAAGGGCGGCCCAAGAAGAAGCCGTCCGAGCCGCGTGGCCGGCCAAGATGGCGGAGCCGAGGAGCGGGGGATGGGCGTTTATGGCGGGAAAAACCGCCACGCCGGAGGAAGGACCGGGACATGCATCGGTCGCGAAACTGTCACCCACCAAGGGCGAATCCGGCTTGAAGACCCCCGCATCCCCTCTAGAAGCGCTCGAGCGACCCGGGGAGCGACCCTTTGCGCCCTCGCCCTCCGACGCCATGTGCCACGAGGAGAAGAATCGGGGAACCCCCGCCCGCTATAAAAAGGTAAAATTACCTGCTGTCCGCTCCGAGTTGTAACGACCTGGTGTCTCAGTGAGTAGCTGCAATAGACGCTTAAATAAACGTCGAAATAAACGCCTTTAAGGCCGTTCAAAATTTTTTTTTTTTTTTTTTTTTAACGGAGCCAGCGGGAGGGGGGAGAAAAGGAGGGACCTGGCACCACCAGGTTTGCACTTGCTCAAAAGAGCCCTCAACCCCAGGCACTCAACAAAACCTAAAAATTAGGCTTGGAGGCCTAGCCAGAGCTGCTGCTGTGTGTGACCACCACCTGCTGAGATAGAGAACATACTGAGGAGTTTCCGGCAGCACATGACCACATATAGGGAGGCAAAAGTTTGCTCTCTATCTCCACCTGCTGGTAGATGGACACAACCCACCAGTCTATGGATTGATCAGCTTGATGATATGGAAATGATCATTATTAGTAGTAGTACTTCATAACAAATTGGCTGTAGGGTTTGGAAAATAAACGGATACATCTTTCTAGAAAAATGCTTTATAAATATTAGTATTCCCAGGTGGTGGAAGGAAATTTTTACTCAAAGGTAAACACCGCCCATCTCCAAATACTGCCTTTTTCTGCCTTACAGCTGCAAGGGACACATCTTTGAAACTCCTAATTCCTCAAAAAGCTTTTCTTGTTTGCTTTACTTGCCCTGTTCCTCCTCCTGTGTTCATTCTGACATTTTGGGGTTTTTTTTAATTTCATACATCTACACTTTCTCTTTCAGGTCACTCTTCAGCTGTTTATATGTCTGTCACAAATGCTGATTCTTTGCCGGTTGTGATGCTTTTGTTTGATACACATACATATACAATATCCAAAGCTGGTGTTATACATGAACTGTTAGGATCACACAGACCTCATATCAGTCCAGCTAAAAAAGATTTATTTATTTACTGCATTTGATAGAGTGGTTCACACACAAATATCTGTACAGGTACTTTCTGATTCACAAGGGCTCACAATCTAAATATTATTTATATCTGGGGCAATAGAGGGTTAAGTGACTTGCCCAGGGCACAAAATGCTGCAGTTGTAAGCTACAATCAGTTTCTTCAGGAAGAATGCTCTCACTTGAACTCAGGAATGCATTCTGTCATTCCAGGTTTGGCAGGATGAACTTGTGAGGTACATCACTTCACCTCTGCCCATAACTTCAAGCCCCAGATGTTGCTACAGATATTAAATGCAATCCAGATAAAAAAAAGACTAATATTCATTCCTACATATTTTGTTTTCAATTATCTAGATGAAAAAAAAAAATCCATTGCAAAGTAAACTTGCATTCCGATACGCTACTTCACTGCACATGAGTGTATTAAGGTATGACTGGTTTGTTAACTCTAGTTTGATCATAGTCTCACCAGTATAAGCAAAGCTGAAGTGTAAGTACTGATAAGACACAAAAAAACAAATTTTTTTTTTTTTTTTTGGGGGGGGGGGGGGGGATTGGGGAATAAAAAGTGATTAAGAGCATATCCTGGTACAGGTGCATGCCTGTTTGTATATGTATATAGTATGTGTATATTATACATGGTATCAGGTGAGTTCCCACCCGGACAATTCCCACCTAGGACAACTCCATTCCCACTTAAGGGGGACAATTCCCACTAAGGACTTTTCCTACCCGGTCATTTCCCACCCTCCCTAGACTTTTTTTTTTTTTAACGTACGATAGCTTCTTTCTTGTATTGGGTCCTATAAGTCCTGGCAGTGGGCTTTTTTCTTTTTTTTTTTTTTTTTAATTACGGCGTCTGAAAGTAAGTTTGAGCAGCATATGGATGTACACAGAGGACGTATAATAATGGAATAACTTTTCATAAGCAGAGTAGTAATTTGTTATAAATCATTATCAGTGTGTCATTTTGAGGTGCTAATTAGGCTGAAACCTAGTTTGGTACGCCACTGTTGGGGAGCACTGCTCTCCATATATAAACTGCATGTCTGGAAGGGGAAAGGGATGTGTAAAAGATAATGTTAGAGGGGTGTGAGGCCCCCCAAATGATGTGGATGAGAAAAGGGAGAGAAATTACTTGTCCTAGTGAGTTCTGTTTTTTTTTTTTTGGAGGGGGGGGGGGGTTATGGGTGGTAATTGTCCTCCCTGGCCTGGTGGGAATTGATGTGTTGTGTGTGTGTGTGTGTATATATATATATATATATATATATATATATACACACACACACACACACATACATACATACACACTCCTAACCTTTTACTCCCTTCTCCCTCCCCTTTTTTTCTTCTGTCTATCCCCTTCTCCTTTCTCTCATTAGACTTGGGTAAGGTAAACAAAAACCTGTTAAGAATTAAAAGTTTACTGTACATGTTCATTCTTTTGATACTAAAATGGTTCAGTGTATTCTCTGGAGTTATCATGTATGTTCTTTTTCTTGGCTATATGGTCTTGCACTTTCTGACACAATTTGCCTTTTCTTAATAAAGACCTCCCTTAAAATAAAAACACACACACACACAAAAACCCCAACAACCCACAAATGCATTTCCTGGGATCTATCCATTTCTACTGCAAGACAATAGGAAATCTTGTAAGATGAAAGATAGTTAAACGGTTTTGTGATATTTGTTAAAAACATTAAAGTACTAAGGTTCAAGACATTCAATATCTAGTAAGCGAAAGAATAGTGAAGTTCTTACTGGAGGAAAGTAAGTGCCTTTGGTACTTGAAGAACTGCTGGATGATGCCCCAGTCACATGAGCTCTGTCGTACGGGGGTCCACTACTTCCACCCATAATGCTTAGGGAACTGATCACAGATTTACCACGAGACATTCCTATGGGAAACAATGTTACAGATTTTTTTTTTTAATAAGGTCTACAGGCAACCTGAACTTATATCCCAAAGACAGACAAGTCTTCAAGCTGTAGTCATAAGAAAATATTTTAGAAAACTGCGCAGGGAATCAGGATCTCTAGCTGAAGGCGGAATATGAAAAACCTGCAGGGCGAGTGCATCAGAGAAACTTGGATGTAAAATAGATATGCTATAAATATTACCTTCTTATTAAAAAAAAAAATCCTTGGTCAGCAACAGCATTCAGTGTGGTTAAAACAATTTTGGCTAGGTTGAGTTGATGATTTAAAATATTAGAGTCATATGATGCAGACAGCAGAACGCAAGTTTCTCAGACATACTGTTTTAATAAGCCCTTGCTGCTCTGGAGATGGAGTTACTCAATACTTAACTATGTTGGCTTAACGTACTGACCATTAAAACAGAGGAACAATCCTACATGCTTCCTTGCAGAAAGAAAGGAAGCAGGTCCCTCTTGTCATTCTCCACTGAACTTGCATGAAATTGGAAGGAAATCAGTTTCAGAACAATCTGAACTCAAAAACACTGACCTGGCTGACAGAAAGAAAAGTTCAAAAGGAAGATTTTGCTTGCATGCAGCCCAATCCTACGGAACATAGGCAAGGAGGTAAGGCTGCAGCGTGCAATGGGTAGAGACAGAGAAAGGAGGAAATAGGCATGTGTTCAAAGAACAGTACATACCATTAAAAGGAAGGAGAGGGATTGGGGAGACCACAGGAGAGAATACGGCAGGCATGAGACAACATGGGGATGAAAGACAGGAGGGAAAGGAGCCTTAGATCAAAACATCAATCATTCTTTGCCACTGATCAGCTTTATCAGGTGCCTATGACCATTTGATACATCTCACTTCTGTAAGATGAATTCAATGAGAAGCAATTAACATACACCTGTTCTTGCACTCCATTATCAGTTGCGCTGTCAATGCGCTAGTAATGAACACTGCTTAGCAGGAGATATCTCTTAAAAAATCATGGTGTTTCCAAATCTAGAGTCCCATTTTTTACATCTTCTTAGGCTCCACGGCAAAAATAAAGTTCTTCAGGTTTACAAAGTATGGGGAAAAGATCTAGGAGGGGTCTTGAAATAATTTTGGTCTAAAGTCATTGATACCTCCTTTGTCAGTTTCAATCACTTAATCACCATACTTCCTTAGCCACAGAGCATTCTGGACTCCTATAAAAGCTACACAAATCTCTAGAGATAGTAATGGCAAATGCTGGGTATGTAGCTTAAAAACAGGTACCCTTATTGACATGATTTATCAGTGTATAATGCTACAAGTGTTATCTTCACCCAACGCATAATTAAACTCTGGAATTCGTTGCTGGAGAACGTGGTGAAAGTGGTTAGCTTAGCAGAGTTTTAAAAGGGGTTAGACGGTTTCCTAAAGGACAAGTCCATAAACCACTACTAAATGGACTTGGGAAAAATCCACAATTCCAGGAATAACATGTATAGAATGTTTGTACGTTTGGGAAGCTTGCCAGGTGCCCTTGGCCTGGATTGGCCGCTGTCGTGGACAGGATGCTGGGCTCGATGGACCCTTGGTCTTTTCCCAGTGTGGCATTACTTATGTACTGGTCAAAATTATAGATAAGAATAGCTAAATTAAATATATTATCTTTAGACACAATTAAATGATAAAGAATGCAACAGTTACATAAAATCAACAGTAGATAAGTGGGAAAGGACAACTTCCAGAGATGAATATGTGGGTAGAATATGCTATGTTTGTATAGGAGTTACTATATGAAGAGGCAGGCCAGAGAAGTTAGGTCAACAAAGGAAAAAAATGTTAACAGATGGAAAAGCTTAGATATATTGCATAATAACAGACTTCTATGTTAATTGCTTCCATGTACAGACTGGTTGTGTATGGTTTATGTTAATGCTTATGAACACCTTCAATTCAATGAACAGCAAAATAATATACACCTATTGCTTGAACTTCTGTTTTTCTAATGGCTAAGAAGAGCAATTTACTAGTGCAGATGGGTACAGTTCAAATGCTCACAAGCTCATTCTGCTGTATAATATAGTCATGTAATAATCTCCATTGTAATTTCACCTCTCCATCACCAGCACTGCTTGGCTCTCAAGAATGAGATTCTACCACGTGCTATACACTCCATGTTCTCCCTGTACTCACCTGGGAGAGATCCAGACAGAGAGCTTGGGTGAGGCACATAACCAAGTTGTACAGAGACTGGTCTATGAATCATGTAGTCATTGGTCATCGCTTCCCCATCGCCCTTCATGTGAGGACACAGCACCCGCTGGCAGATGAAGTACATACCACCTATCACGAAAACTGTGAGGATCACACCAATAATGGAGCCAATCATGTTGATGGACTGAGGTGGCGGCTCCTCTGTAGGATCTAAAAGTAGAAAAAGATGCATCCATGTCAGTTGCAACACTTTCCTGGCTATTTGTAAAATTTCTTACCACCAACCCCCACCAGAAAGATTACACCAGCAGAGTACACAATCACATTAATTCAACACATTGGAGAAGCTTTTAGTGGAAAAAGATATGAGTATCAGGCGAGATAATCTGAAGGCTGGACCTGATGGATCTCCTCTTCTTTCTACCTAACTCTCAACATAGATGTGAAAATGGGTGAGAAAAGAGGAGGAGGACAGGGAGTACTGGTAATATCACCCCAAATTCATTCTCATCCAGAACACATGAATTTATTGCATTTGATTACTTGCCTTGTCGAAAAACTCTCAAAGCAAGGTACTATAAAACTGCATATCAAAGTTTCTACCTCTTATTAACAGAACAAAACAGTCCATGAGTGGTGTAGAACAGACAGAAGTGAATTGATTTTTCACTCTTTCAAAAAGTACAAAGACCAGGGGACACTCAATGAAGTTAAATGGAAATACTTTAAAATCAAATAGGAGGAAATACTTTTTCACTCAAAGAATAGTTAAGATCTGCAACTCACTGCTGCAGGTGTGGTAACAGCGATTAGCGTATCTGGGTTTAAAAAATGGTCTGGACAAGTTCCTGGTGGAAAAGTCCACAGTCTCTTATTGAGATGGACATGGGGGAAGCCACTGCTTGCCCCAGGACTGGTAACATAGAATGTTGCTACTAATTGGGTTTCTGCCAGGCACTTGTTACCTGGATTGGCCACTGCTAGAAGCAGGATACGGGGCTAGATGGACTACTAGTCTGACCCAGTATGGCTATTCTTATGTTCTCATTCATGAGAGAGATCTGCATGCAGTTTAGGCAGTGCATGCAAATCAGTAGTCTCCCTTCCCAAAGCATACTGTCAGCTGTGTGACAGCACCGCCATGACAGGTGAAGCGAAGAGGCAGTTCCTTTCTGTTTCACATATCACCATGGCCTGGGTCCCCATCAATCACTCTCTCTCATGTCCCCTCTCCAGCCTTCTCCCAGCCAGTCTTCTCTCATGCCCCATCTCCAGTCAGTCTCTCATGTCCCCCCTTCCAGCCTTCCACTGGTCAGTCTCTCTCATGCCACCATCCAGCCTTCTCCCCTCCACCCCCCCAGTCAGTCTCTCTCATGCCCCCTTCCCCTCCTCCTCTCACAATCACCAGCTATTATCTCCCTACCAGGTACTTCTTAGCCAGGATCAGGTGACCCTCAGGGGGAGGAATGCTGGCTTCGGCCTAACCCCTGGTAAGCCTTTTCTTGGTTGAGAGGTGCCCAGCTCTCCCACCGGTTGCCTTCTCAGGTGCCGTGGAGGACTTGCAGCTCATCTGCATATCCTCGGAGCCTTCGCCAGAGTGACTCCCAGGTCCGTTCCGATCCACTCGGGGCCTCTGCTCAAGGTGCTGCGCGCCATTAGGCGCGCGAAAGCTTTCCTTCTAATAAGTTCTGGGAGAAGAGGATATTTCTCTGGTAAGTGAACAAATTTTGCTTGTGCTTTCGGAACTTGAAGATTGGGGTTTAAAGGAGGAACTGTAAGTTAGTGATAGGCTGATATCCTTAATACTTTAGCAAGTTTTAAATTACGGAAAAACTCAAAAAACACTAAGATGGAGTCAGCAGTCCAGCAGCGAGAGGGGTGCTATCCAGTCTTTTGCATTGAGTGTCACATGTATGATTATCTCCCAATTGGTGAGGTGTCATATGTGTGTGCCCGATGCAAAGAGCTCCTAGCTCTCAGAGAACGTGTCCGTTCCCTTGAGGCTAGAGTAGCAGACTTGATGGAGCTGAGGGAGACAGAGAGGTACATAGAGGAGACCTACAGGGATGTTGTAGAGAAGTCCCACCTCCAGTCAGGTAGCCCCTGTGCTACCTTGGAGGAGGGAGGTCTCCTAGAAGGAGAGCATCACCCTGGTGAAGTAGGAAGTACTCCTGTAGCCAGGACCTGCCCACCAGGGGATGTATTATCCTTTCGCACCGAGGATATATCTCCAAATGTTGCCCGGGAGGGAAAGGTTAGGACAGCTGTTGTACTTGGTGATTCGATCATTAGGCATATAGATAGCTGGGTGGCTGGTGGACGTGAGGATCGCCTGGTGACTTGCCTGCCTGGTGCGAAGGTGGCGGACCTCACGTGTCACCTAGATAGGATTCTAGATAGTGCTGGGGAGGAGTCCGCTGTCTTGGTACATGTGGGTACCAATGACATAGGAAAATGTGGGAGAGAGGTTCTGGAAGCAAAATTTAGGCTCTTAGGTAGAAAGCTGAAATCCAGATCCTCCAGGGTAGCATTTTCTGAAATGCTACCTGTGCCACGCGCAGGGCCCAAGAGACAGGCAGAGCTCCAGAGTCTCAATGCGTGGATGAGACGATGGTGCAGGGAGGAGGGCTTTAGATTTGTTAGGAACTGGGCAACATTCTGGGGAAGGGGGAGCCTATTCCGAAAGGATGGGCTCCATCTTAACCAGAGTGGGACCAGGCTGCTGGCATCGGCGTTTAAGAAGGAGATAGAGCAGCTTTTAAACTAGAAATGGGGGGAAGGCCGACAGTCGCTCAAAAGAGCATGGTTCGGGATAAGGTATCTTTCAAAGATATCACCATAACAGGGAAGATAGAGTATCCTGATAGTGAGGTTGCAAAAGAGATTGTAGTAGATCGGGTATCTTTAAATAACAATAAAAATCAGACAAAAGATTGCCAATTAATACTGTCAAGTACTAAGCATGATGTACTTAGGAACAACAAACATAGTTTGAAATGTCTATATGCGAATGCCAGGAGCCTAAGAAATAAGATGGGGGAGTTAGAATATATTGCACTAAGTGAAAAATTAGATATAATAGGCATCTCTGAGACCTGGTGGAAGGAGGATAACCAGTGGGACACTGTCATACCGGGGTACAAATTATATCGTAGTGATAGGGTGAATCGGATTGGTGGAGGGGTAGCATTGTATATTAACGAGAGCCTTGAATCAAATAGATTGAAAATTCTGCAGGAAGCAAAACACTCCTTGGAATCACTGTGGATTGAAATTCCATGTGCAAAGGGGAAAAGGATAGTGATAGGAGTGTACTACCGTCCGCCTGGCCAGGACGAACAGACGGATGCGGAAATGTTAAAGGAAATCAGGGACGCAAACAAACTGGGCAACACAATAATAATGGGGGATTTCAATTACCCGCATATAGACTGGGGTAATGTAACATCTGTACACGCAAGGGACATAAGATTTCTTGATGAAATCAAGGACAGCTTCATGGAACAGCTAGTTCAGGAGCCGACAAGAGAAGGAAAAATACTAGACTTAGTCCTTAGTGGTGCTCATGATCTAGTGCAGGGGGTAACGATACGAGGGCCGCTTGATAACAGTGATCATAATATGATCGGTTTTGATATTGGCATTGAAGGAAGTGAAACTAGGAAATCAAGTACGCTAGCGTTTAACTATAGAAAAGGTGATTACGACAAAATGAGAAAAATGGTGAAAAAAAGACTGAAAGGAGCAGCTCGCAGAGTAAAAAACTTGCATCAGGCGTGGATGCTGTTTAAAAACACCATCCTGGAGGTTCAGGACAAATATATTCCACGTATTAGAAAAAAGGGAAAAAAAGACTAAACGTCAGCCGGCGTGGCTAAACAGTAAGATAAAGGAAATCATTAGAGCCAAAAAACAATCCTTCAGAAAGTGGAGAAGAGAACCAACTGAAAGTAACAGGATAGATCATAAGGAATGCCAAGCCAAATGCAAAGCGGAGATAAGGAGGGCAAAAAAGGACTTTGAGAAGAAATTAGCGTTGGAAGCAAAAATACATAGTAAAAACTTTTTTAGATACATTAAAAGCAGGAAACCGGCCAAAGAGTCGGTTGGGCCGCTGGACGAAAATGGTGTTAAAGGGGCGATCAAGGAGGACAAAGCCGTAGCGGAGAAATTAAATGAATTCTTTGCTTCGGTCTTCACCGAGGAGGATTTGGGGGGGGGACACCGGTGCCGGAAAGAATATTTGAAGCGGGGGAGTCGGAGAAACTAAACAAATTCTCTGTAACCTTGGAGGATGTAATGGGTCAGTTCAGCAAGCTGAAGAGTAGTAAATCACCGGGACCTGATGGTATTCATCCCAGAGTATTAATAGAACTAAAAAATGAACTTGCGGAGCTACTGTTAGAAATATGCAATCTGTCCCTAAAATCGAGTGTAATACCGGAAGACTGGAGGGTAGCCAATGTTACTCCGATTTTTAAGAAAGGTTCCAGAGGAGATCCGGGAAATTATAGACCGGTGAGTCTGACGTCGGTGCCGGGCAAGATGGTGGAGGCTATTATTAAGAATAAAATTGCAGAGCATATACAAAAACATGGACTGATGAGACAAAGTCAGCACGGATTTAGTGAAGGGAAGTCTTGCCTCACCAATCTAATGCATTTTTTTGAGGGGGTAAGCAAACATGTGGACAATGGGGAGCCGGTTGATATTGTATATCTGGATTTTCAGAAGGCGTTTGACAAAGTGCCGCACGAAAGACTCCTGAAGAAATTGCAGAGTCATGGAATCGGAGGTAGGGTATTATTATGGATTAAGAACTGGTTGAAAGATAGGAAGCAGAGAGTAGGATTGCGTGGCCAGTATTCTCAGTGGAGGAGGGTAGTTAGTGGGGTCCCGCAGGGGTCTGTGCTGGGTCCGTTGCTTTTTAATGTATTTATAAATGACCTAGAGATGGGAATAACTAGTGAGGTAATTAAATTCGCCGATGACACAAAATTATTCAGGGTCGTCAAGTCGCAGGAGGAATGTGAACGATTACAGGAGGACCTTGCGAGACTGGGAGAATGGGCGTGCAAGTGGCAGATGAAGTTCAATGTTGACAAGTGCAAAGTGATGCATGTGGGTAAGAGGAACCCGAATTATAGCTACGTCTTGCAAGGTTCCGCGTTAGGAGTTACGGATCAAGAAAGGGATCTGGGTGTCGTCGTCGATGATACGCTGAAACCTTCTGCTCAGTGTGCTGCTGCGGCTAGGAAAGCGAATAGAATGTTGGGTGTTATTAAGAAGGGTATGGAGTCCAGGTGTGCGGATGTTATAATGCCGTTGTATCGCTCCATGGTGCGACCGCACCTGGAGTATTGTGTTCAGTACTGGTCTCCGTATCTCAAAAAAGATATAGTAGAATTGGAAAAGGTACAGCGAAGGGCGACGAAAATGATAGTGGGGAAGGGACGACTTTCCTATGAAGAGAGGCTGAGAAGGCTAGGGCTTTTCAGCTTGGAGAAGAGACGGCTGAGGGGAGATATGATAGAAGTGTATAAAATAATGAGTGGAATGGATCGGGTGGATGTGAAGCGACTGTTCACGCTATCCAAAAATACTAGGACTAGAGGGCATGAGTTGAAGCTACAGTGTGGTAAATTTAAAACGAATCGGAGAAAATTTTTCTTCACCCAACGTGTAATTAGACTCTGGAATTCATTGCCGGAGAACGTGGTACGGGCGGTTAGCTTGACGGAGTTTAAAAAGGGGTTAGATAGATTCCTAAAGGACAAGTCCATAGACCGCTATTAAATGGACTGGAAAAATTCCTCATTTTTAGGTATAACTTGTCTGGAATGTTTTTACGTTTGGGGAGCGTGCCAGGTGCCCTTGACCTGGATTGGCCACTGTCGGTGACAGGATGCTGGGCTAGATGGACCTTTGGTCTTTCCCAGTATGGCACTACTTATGTACTTATGTACTTATGTACTTATTTGCAGTGCTGCCTCTGAAGTGGCTTTCCTGGTTCTGCATAATGATCGAGCTCTCCACATACTTGAGCTGCACTGTGCAGGAAGTTTGAGAAGTCTCGTAGTTTAAATTCCTGCAAGAGCTCCTGAACGTTCTGCACAGTGTGGCTCAAGTATGTGGAGAGCCCGATCACTGTGCAGAGAGACAGGAAAGCTGTTTCAGAGGCACTGCTGCGAACAGGATTAAAAAAAAGCTTTCGGGGGTATGAAATCCCAGGTGACAGGGTGCAATTTCTAGGTGCCATGGCGACCTGGCACCAGGATTTGTCGAGCCCTGCTATACTGTGTTTTTAGGACCAAACTACAAATTCATCAACAGAATTTTTTTTCTGTTGGGCAGCATGTTTGTGCTGAAAGGTTTGGCTTTTATTTAGCTTCCTCTAAACTCAATGGACAAAAGAGGGCAGTTCTGGCATTGTCAGGAGAACAGCTTTAGAAATCATCCTTGCAGAGTTTCCTGGCATTTGTTATCTTGCAGCCTATTCAGTGAATACATTAATTATATAAATTGTTACCACATATACCCTGTAATTTTGTTTTTAATTTGCTGCATAGAACACTGCTGTTATCAGAATTCTCTTCTACCTACCACTTCAAAACTCTGCTTTGTACAAAGATCAGCACTTGCAGGAGAAGATCAGAGTATCTGATGCTATATAATAGAAATCTTGATGCTCCCAATAACTGAAGAATTTTGTGAAGACAAATAAAACTGAACTAATTTCAGTTTGGTTTCTGTGTCAACCATGGAACAGAGGACAATGTTATCTGTTTCATACTAATTGTACTGGACTGGATCAAGGTAAACAGCATATTATAGTTTTAGTGGATTAGCATCCACCTTTGAAAATGTAATTCATGTTATCCTAACAATGTTGGAAATCCTTAGGGCTAGCTGGATGTGTGCTCTCCTGGTTTAATTCATTTTTGAAAAATTGGCAATTTTCAGCAACATGCAATTCTGACTTATCATGGGTTACTTTGTCATCTGGAGTGCTGCAGGGCTCTGCCCTGTCAGCTACTCTAATCTTTACAGGTTGCCAATTTGTAAACTTCTAGCTTGTTTAGGTGTTCAGTACCAGCTATAGGTGGGTAACTTGCAGCTCTTTATAGAAGAATCCATTCCTTTTATTTTGAGTCATATTGACATGTTTGAAAATGATTTGAACCTAGTTTTCTGCAGACAGACTACTTGAACCTTGCAAAGACACAGATTATGTTGCTATCAAGATCAATTGAAGACAACTGAAGTTTTTTTCATTCATTACTGCAATGGAATTTATGCGGGATGTAAAGAACAAACCTTAAAGAAACTTCATATCAGACTGCTCTTCTGTGACTGCGTATACAAATGTAACAAATAAATAGGGAAGTTTTATATCGACTGTAGAAGAAATGAAGTACTCAGCTGTCTGGATGGACTTGACTTCAATAAAGGTTCAATTAAAATCAGTTAAAAGAACAGTATTTTTAAAATTATGAATGTTTTATTCAAAACATCTTGTAAATGATGAAAATGTTCATACAGTGGTTCAGAGTCTAGTTATTCCTCAGTTTGACTAACGCATTACAGGACCTTCTCAGCCTTCATTATGAGTATTACAGTTGGCCCAGAACGCTACTGCACGATTATTAATTGGGGTGATTAGAAAAAGCGATGAGTTTCTCCCATTTATGCAAGTTTACATTTGCTATTTGGTGTATTCAATTTAAAGCTTCAACACTAGTCCATAAAGCATTAAATAATGGCGAGCCCTTTTGTAGTGTCTCTTCACAAAAACTCCATCGCCCATAATGGATATTGATAATGTAGGGCAAAGGCCATTTGGATGTGCCATCTTTCCTGCTGATTAGGCTGGAAGAGAGCTCCTCACATGTATTTTTGTGTTGCAACTCCACTGTTATGGAATTCTTTACATAATGGGTTAGGGTGGCTCAACAAGGGGATTTACATAAGCAATTAAAGGCATTTCTTTTTAAGAAGGCTTTCTCAGTGGAATCGACTATAACATATGTCATGTGCAGATTGACAGAAGGAATGTTTGAATTGAAATGTGTGCTTATTGTGTTAAGAGTTTGATTTATGTTTGATTTGATGGTTGAGTTTGTATTATGTGATTGATGTTTTTCCTGGTTGTACTGTTTTGTGTATGTTTTATTGATACCTATTTATAATTTTGAGATATTGCAGAATATAAGTTTTTTTAAATAAACACAAAAGCAGCAAGGACAGCTCGTAGAGGCTATAATGAAGAGCAGAATAAATGTGGTAGTAATAAACAGCTGATCTCAGGCTCATACTTACAGCATCCTTGCTCATCTGATCTATCACTGCAGTCCATGTTGTGGTCACACCTCTTGTGCTTTCCAATGCACTGTCCATTCCCACAGCGGAACTGATCCGGTGAACAAACTACGGAAAGGGGTAAATGAGGAAGTCAGTTTCACCCTATATATAATATGTAAACCTCTTATAGAAAGGCAGTATATCAAATACTTTAACCTTACCCTTACCTTACAAGAAATAACAGCAAAACAGAAGCAATATAATGAATATAATCTATTGCTCTTAATCTTAATTCTAGTTCCACGATCATCTAGAATCCTTCAAACTCCTTCCCTGTCCCAACAAACGTGAACTTCGGAGTTAGTTGATTTTGCTGCACTTCAAGCTAACTAAAAACCTTCCAAGAACTACAGTGTAATGAAACAGCATATGCTCTGTTTGCATCTCATTGGTTTTATGGTGAGAACAAGGACCCTTCTTGTGGAACACCTCAACTTAACACTGCATTTAATATTTTTAACTAGTCTAACAAACAAACCATTCCTCACTGGCTACAGCCTAAGAAGGAGATATTCAAAGAAACACTGCAGCTGCCAGATTGATCCAGTATTAATACGGTCCCTTTTCTGACTGAATACAGTAGGATAAGCTTTGATGTCTGATACTGCCAACATCTGTGGACATCCTGAGTATTTATCTAGAAAATTAGTTAAGTATTCTCCTTTTTGTGAGTTGCGTTCCTTGCAAAAAGAACATTTTCAATTACCTGGTTTGGACACAGTTAGGTTGATGTCAATTCGGAAGCAAGCTTTTTCATACATTGGACCATCATTATGGAATTCCTAGTTGCATTGCTTTTCTGATCTTTCTTCCTATTACAGTTTTCATAAAGTTTTGAAGACCTTACTGTTTCAACAATACTACAATTAACTTATGAACTGTTTTTTTACAGTTGATTTATTAACTGTTTTTAAATGAAGTAGGAAATTTTATATGATCTATATGATGTATGTTTATGATTTTGTTGTAAACCGCCTAGACACGACAATATATGGTGGTATATAAAATCAATAAATCCAATCCAATCCAAAATAGCCTATTCAATCACTTATCTCCACCGTGAGACAAATAATCACTAGTTGCTATTTAGTAGTAACTGTGCTTGATATATTTGGACATATCACAGAAAGAAAAAGTGCCAAGTGCCTGATCATGCTATTACCTTCACAGTTTTTCTCATCAGATTTGTCCTGGCAATTGGCTTCTCCATTGCAGCGAAGGCCACGCTCAACGCACTGCCCACTCATACACTGGAACTGGGATTCTGAGCAGATGGGGCAATTTTGTTCATCGCTGCTGTCTTCACATTCTATTACACCATCACAGCGCCAGGCCACTGGGATGCAGTCAATCTCTCCAGTGAAACAAGTAAATTGCTGAGGAGAACATGTTGGGGGCTCTGCAAAAGTAGCAAATTGACCCAGGGTAACATCTGTTACTGGCTTAATGCATAGATATTTACGAAAAATCTTAAAAGCCTCCAGTAATTTGTTCAAAACTCTTTTCAACCCCACTATGTTAGTCATCTTGACCACATCCTCCAAAAACAGATTTAACTGCTTAATAATGTGATATCTGACAAATACTTTCTATGATTTGTTTTTCAATCTGCTGCTGATTAGTTTCTGGGAGTCCTCTTTCTTTAATGATACTGGAAAGAGTAATCAACCTGTTCCTCCCCCTCATGATTTTATGAACTATCAGTCTTCTCAGTGTTTACAAACTGAAGAGCCACAACACATTTAGTCTTTCTTCATAAGGGAACTTTTGTCAACTATCATTTTGGTCACTTCTCTGAATCTGCTATAATCTTTTTGAGATGGAGTGACCAGAAATGCACACAGTACTCAAAATGTGGTTTACATCAGAGGTATAGCCAGGATTCTTTTTTTTTTCTTTGGGGTGGGGGGTGGGGGGGTGGAGAGAGCATTCTCTCTGTATAACTCCCCCCCCCCCCACCCAGTGCCACCTTGTTAATAATTTTACCTTTGCTGGCGGGGATGATTAATTCCCGCCAGCTGATGAAATCTTCTGCCGAGTGCTGCCTCAGTAGTAAAGAAATTGGTGGCCTCTTTTCCAGCCACCAATGCTGGCACTTCTTGTGCATGCTCAGGGGCAAGGAGTACCAGTGTTGGTGGCTAGAAAGGAGGCCGCCTACTTTGCTGCTGAGGCAGCATGGGGGCAGTTCCAAGCAGGGGATTGGACATTCCTGTCATTCAACAAGGACTTTGGTTGTGGAGGGGGCCTTAGCCCAAACTGGGGGGGGGGGGGGGGGGGGTGGCTATTCCACTGGGTTACACCACAAACCTATATGGATACATTATGCTATTCTCAGTTTTGATTTCCATTCTTTTTTGAATAATTGAAGAGCACTTTTCCAAAACTCACTCAGTCCCATTCTTTGTCAGTTTTGAGCTATGCGATTAATTTCATTCATCAAGGCAAGATTCAATTACTGTACCTTATTCCTGTGCCAAAACTCACTAAATCTATGAGTTTGGAAAAAGGAGCAAGGCACAGCAAATCAATCTCACCTCGATGAACAAAATTAATCGCATAGGACAAAACTGACAAAAAAAATGGACTAAGTTTTAGAAAGGAGACATTAGGTCTTACCTGATAATTTTCTTTCCATTAGTCCTTCCCATTATTCCAGAACCTGTGGGACTGCTGTGTCCATCAACCAGCAGGTGGAGATAAAAGGACTGAAAACTAAGCCGAGATATATCTCACTTGGCATCCAGTCCCACTCCCCGGTATATATGTAGACAAGCAGTATGGAGAAGCTCAGAATAAACACAAAAACCTTAAACAACTTGCTAACCTAACACTAACCAGACGAGCAAACGTGTGGTCCCCTCTCATCTCTGGACAACTTGTAGAGAACAAGAGATATGCAGGAAGCATCATGTAAGGTGAGTCAATATCTGACCCATTTCTTTGCACCAACTAAACATCTCAGAAACCTCGAGCGGTCCTCTGGAGTAGCGGGAAGGTCTAATGGAGAGAAAATTATCAGGTAAGAACTAATTTCTCCTTCCATTACACAGTTTCCACTATTCCATAACCTGTGGAATGTTAATCCTAGAGTGGGTGGGACCCTGACGCCGCTGCCCTGAGGGCTGAAGCCCCAAAACTGGCTTCCAAGTGCAACATCCACCCTATGCAGCATCAACCATGTCGCTGCCTTGCAAATATCCACTGGAGACAGTAAGGGAGTCTCTGCCGAAGATGTCACTGTACGCCCTGTAGAATGAGCCCGTAAAGCCTGAGGAGCCTGCTTCCTCGCAAGCAAATAAGCTGACACGATGGCATTGAAGGAGACTATCTAGCAATGTGAGCTTGGAAGCAATGATTCCAAGCCTCTGTTAACCAAAAAGCATGAACAGTCTGTCCGATTTACAAAATTTATTTGCGACTTCCAGATATCTAAAAACGACTCTACGCACATCAAGAAGTATCAAGGAAGAATAGTGACCCTCTTTGTCCCCTCTGTGAAAGGATGGAAGCTGCACAGATTGGATAATATGAAGTGCTGATACCACTTTCAGAAGAAAGGAAGGAACTGTGTGCAGGGAGGTCCCTGCTTCCGAAAATCGGAGAAAGGGATCCCGACAAAAGGTAGCTTGAAGGTCCAAACCCAAGTGCCGATGCAACAGCCACCAAGAAGGCAAATGGAAGGAAGAAGTATATTCGCACTGTTCCAGAGACAGGGATCTCAAGACCTCCAAATATGACTCAGCAGACTCAAGCCACCTGCAAAGCTTAATCGGGGATCAGTTAACCAAATGGATAAGGAGCAAAGCACTCAGAACCAAAGGCTGAAAAGTGTGTCCATCCACCTGCTGGAGACAGAAAATACTAAGGAGCTGGGATGGATGCCAAGAGAAATATGTCTCATCTCAGTTTTCAGTTCTCTATCTCCACCTTCTGGTTGATGAACACAACTATCCCACAGGTTCTGAAATAGTGGGAAGCTACAGAATGGAAGTTCTGGTTTATGTTAGCTGCTTACTCACTTCCTCTAAAAATGTGCATCTCTGTAGGTTTCACAGCTACAAACATATACATTAAATTAGCATGGGCATGAGACATCTGTGCAAAATCAGGGTTCCTTAGAAGATTCAGATTCTTCCTGTCAATTCTTTCCCACTGATGCATCTCCTGCTCCTCTTTATTAGAAATGTGTTTACTACTTTAACAGCTGTGCTGCTCTGTGATGAGAAGAACTGGTGGTGAAAGAAAGGAAAGAAAAGAAAAGGACTATACCACAATTTTCTGCTCTGGAACGCCAAACTATTCCCCCTAATATTCAGCCTGTGGCGATCAGTGGTTTTAAAGCTGTTGACTGCTGCAACTGAATCTACCCCAGATATTCAATGCGTGGCCATGTCTGGGCACCAGCACTGAATATCCAGGTCAGCCGGAACCATTATAGCTAGCCAGGCAAAGCTTGCCTTTTGTGCGGTTCAGTTTGGATGGTTAGCATTGTGGACACTGGCACTGAATGTTTCCAGTGCTTGCATAACTGCTAGATTTTCCTTGACTCTACATACAGAGGGCTCCAGGCACTAACTATACAGTGCTGAGATGGTCCGAGGGGATATTCTGCAGCACTGTGCAGCTGCGTCACTGAAAATGTGGGGACAGCCTGCTGATTTGGATTTAAGTGTGCAGAAGCCTCTCCTGCCTGCTTAAACCCCTTTGAAAATCTATCCCTTTTATTGTGTTTCATCCCCCCCCCCTCCAAAACAAAAGTTGCCTGTAATGTTTCAAATATATAGGCTGAACAGGTTGCCTGATGAATTAAGGAATTTGACATCTATTGAAGGCTTCTGGAAGACTCACCTTTTTGGTACTGGATGAGGTTTAGGTATCTGTATGTTTTGTATTGTGATATTGTGGTTTGTATTGTTTTAACTGTACACCATCTTCAACGGCTTTGGCCCAAGGAGAGAGTTTTAACAGTTTTTAAAAATATATAAATATGTATATATTTGTTTAAGCATTTTCTATTGAATTTAGGCAACACTTTCACACAAGCTGTCCTATGAGCTTGCAGGGAGGGTTAACAGCACTTCTCTTATTTGCAAGTAGTATTTGACCACTAAGCTGGACTACATTTTCTGAGGGGCTCATGCTGGGCATCACTGGCACTGGTGTAAGACTTTTAAAAATCATATACTGCAGTATACTTTGTAAGAACATTGTTACGTTACCAATTGTTAGGTTCAAACTGTTTAAATAAAACTAAATAGACCAGAAAAGGAGAACTTTAGCAACCCACCTCCACAGGAGAGCTCATCCTGAAGCAGAACCAAGTGCACAGGGCAAGAACAACGTGTCGTACCATCACCTTTCACAATACAAATGTGTGAACAACCACCATTATCCTGGGAACATGGATGCTCTCCTGCAAGACAAAGCCAAACAAAAATATGTACAGGTTTGAAAGCTGGCAAACCAGGAATCATCAAAAAAAATAGCCCCAAATTTATTCTTCTAGATTCAGAGCTAGGACTGAATGTTTAATACAGAAAGAGTTCTGGACAAGGGTAATTAATGAACTTGACCATGGCTAGAAAAATAAAAATAAAAGAATTACAAGGTAGTCCCCAGAAGCGCTTCTTTCTTTGACCACTACAGTTAAATAAAAGTAGGAGCGAAACAAAAGGACTAAATGACTGACTATAATGACAAAGCAGAGAGAACAGAAAATGATCAACTTGCCCATCCAGTCTGCCCACTAACTCCGACATATACTTGGAAGGATGTATCCCAGATGCCAGCTGTAGAAGCCTCATTGCTTTGCTCATAGAATAATCATTTATTACCTAAGTCTGTTTTGGGGGCCTAGAGCCACATGCTAATGCTTAACACATGGCTTCCTAATGCAAACATTTGCTGCAGTAACCAAACAGTATGCAGAACAGACTGAGCGCAAAACAACCTGTGTCAACTTGGGAGAGAACACTGGACTTAAGCATACATGTATGAGCACCATAAATTTGTATCAGCACCTGGAGCTTCACGTACACATATCTGCACATGTACTAGAATGCTATTCTATGCATAAAAGTTTTGCAAAACCAATATTTATGTACAGAATAATAAGCCCACATGTGCAGACGTATACAGATGGAACTAGGGGTGCTGAAACAATTTCTTGTGCTCAGACCTGTACACACATACAATTCTCATCTGTCTACCACTTTTTGCTCTGTGTTTCAGCACCCCCCCCACTCAGTTCTGTGTTGTTTTTTTTTTAACCCACGTTCTTTATAGAAAAAAGAAAAAAAGCCCAAGTCTTATATACTCACAGTAAAAAGCAGCAAAGGGCATGAAAGCTCCACTACAGCTGGTTCTCCTTTTACACATCCTCAGACCTGGCATTAAAGCCCCAGCATTGTGTACTTCTCTGTATCTGTGCTGAATAGCTAATAGCTTCAGTAACATGGGATTTAAATGTGTTGCGCACTAGTGTCTATGCCAGGCACTGTGCATGCTTAGCTTGAGTGCAAAATTAATTTCTATATAGGGCACACACACAATTGTGTGCTAGAGTGAGCAAATTGGAGCACAAAACCCAGTGTGTTTTATTGCATCCTTCCCTTGTCTGCTACATCCCCTATCTATAATGGAGTTCTGTTTCTCCATTCCCTTGCTATCCTTTCCCCCTCATTTCCCTCCTCTATCTCTCCTATAATTAGTCTGTAAGCTGCATAGATATATATTTTATTTATGTGCGGGATAGCAAGTTTTTAATAAACCTGAAACCTTGGTTACCAAACTTTTTTTTCCACATGTAAAGCCTTGTTTTATGCATGTATAAAGGCTTTAATAAAATTACTCCAGATAGTACACACAATAACAAGAAGGCAGGTATTTCTGCACAATCAGCAACCAGATATGCTCTAGGACATAGTTTATGCAGAGTATGGGTAAAATAAGGATTTACATATGTACACATTAAGATGTACACCTGTTCCCAGAAGTAGTAGTTATGCAAACCTCTCATGAACATTCATTAGGGATATGCTGAAAACCTTTAAGGGCTAGAAATGGATACCAACGGCATAACAGATTAGACAGAAGTGAGCATGAATTTGACACATAGGGTGAGTCAACGGAATTTCACAGGTGCTCTGCACAGCAGGTCCCTGAAATTAGTAAAGTATCTTCACTTCTCAGAAGAGAAATGGAACTCTGCTTTGTACTGTTATCAATGTGATTAAAATCTGAAAGGTACATTACATGGAGAAGAAAAAAAAAGCCTCTTTTTTCCCCAATGTGATAGCATATACAGTATTCCCAGATTCCTGCTATGGAAAGGAATACAACTGACCATTTTGCCAAAGGCTCTTATATCTCATAGTAACATATCCCTTGATGAAGGGGTGGGGGTGGGGAATCAATAACCATCAAGTCACAACTTACTATACTCCTGAATATCCAGTTCCTTGACTGCATGAATATCAGTAAGCAAAGGGATGCGCGCCTGGATCTTAGTGCGACCTTCACGACCAGTCTTGTCAATTCTTTCAATCATCTGCTGCTGCTTGTCAATCCAGTACAGGTGATTGCCAAAAACAGTCAGTCCAACAGGCTGTAGGACATTGGAATCTTCTAAAACTACACGATTGGCACCTGCAAGGTAAAGCAAAATTTTCAGAGCTGCCCTGCTACCTCTGTTAACACAATGAAGCTACTAAATATTAAATTTAAAACCAGAGAAAATATTTTTTCATGCAATGTGTAGTTAAACTCTGGAATTTGTTGCCAGAGAATGTGGTAAAAGCAGTTAGCTTAGCAGGGTTTTGAAAAGGTTTGGATAATTTCCTAAAAGTCCATTAGCCATCATTAAGATGGACTTAGAAAAATTCAGTGCTTATTTCTAGGACAAACAGCATAAAATCTATGTCTTTTTTGGAATCTTGTCAGGCACTTGTGACCTGGATTGGCCACTGTTGGAAACAGGATACTGGGCTCAATGCTTAGATTCTTGTATACCGCAGATCCAATCCTCCACCAAGGATTTATCTTGCTAACACAGATAATACATATGGAGCTAAAATAACATTTCTAGATACTTTTCTAAATTTTTGGTGGTAATAAGATACTACTGCTATTTGCTTTCAAATCCTTTGTAGAAAAAAAAAGACAAGAATTAGTGCAAATTGCTGCATATGAAGATAGACAACTATCAGCTAAGCAATGTGATTATTGGAAGCCAAACATGAGAAGGAACAAAGCTCTGTACACTGCTGACTGGGGTCTCATCAGTAACCCCGGGTAAACTTTGGTCAGTGATTTCTTCTTAGCACACTATTTTTAAGACCAATATTGCACTATTACTGAGTTATATCCCTAGCAGAAATTTTCTGAAATACTGCTGTGACAGAACTGTGTTATAAGCCTGTAGAACTACCTTAATTCTTGAAGTGTATTTCTCTAGTTTGGCCAGCAGGTGGTGCATGTTATGTTTTTAAAGCTGTTACAAAGAACTGACATTTCCTTCTTTAGTTAACACAGATAAAGGAAAAGCCTGCAGTGATGTAACCAGCTATTTTTAAAAACTTCTTGTTCTGGTCTCCGATTAGCCCAGGAGCTCATTTTCATTTAACTTTTACTGGCTTTTGCCTCAGTCTTAGCCAGGAAGAAGAGAGAGGGATATCTTTGTTAAGGCTCTGTGATCAGTTAATATTTGATAATCTGTGAACAGCATATTTCCTGATCTTCCCAGGTACTTAAAGTAAGCAAATATTTAGTTAGTATTATAATTGATCCATATTTTAGTTACCTGTTATTGTTTGCATTTGTTCTTTTTATGGTCATTGTTCAATATTTTTAAGACATTAAACACTATTCAGTTTATTGCCTCTGCTGTCTAGACTAATAAAGAATCCTGGGTCTGTGAGTGCTTTCTGGGAACTGTGGAACCACTGGGAGTGTGGCCTCCAGTAACCTAGAAATCACTGGGGATAATTTGAGAGTGGGAGACTCACCCAGAGGTGATTGGGATCCAGTCGGTGGGAGGAGGGTGCTAGTGTAGAGCACAAGTGACAGGTGCAGGTGGACCTGAGCTGTGCTGGGGATAACCCTCTGTGGCTGCGGGGGTAACCCCAGGTGGGTGGCTAGGTGTTTTGACACAACTGCATTTTGGTACATGAACACAATATTTTGATTAAGAAAATGATAATTATGAACATGCTCATAATTCTTTGAAGTGTATATGTTGTCAGGCTCAGTAGTTTGACTGCACATTACATGGATTCATATTATGACAATACTAGGAAAGGTTAACTGCTGAAAGGATGATGAAAGGCAGAAAAATAAAAATTACAAGAATCAGGAGCCTTATAAAAAGAACTAACCTAAAGCTCCAAATGCCATCTGGCTAAAGACAACCACAATGAGTATGTTCACAAAACACTCCAGCTATCATAACATTTACTCCTTATTTGGTTATAAGTGGTAACTTTTCACTGACTGACCAAAATTCATTTTAGTAGACTTTGATAATGTATAAAGGACATATTTATTTGAAGAAGGGCTGTAAAAACTGATGTATCAGTTGCACACACCTCCTGAGAAATGAACTCTAGAAATCATGAGCTCCCACCATATGGTTTATTAAATATTAGTTTTCCTCCAATGCATTCTTTTCCCTCACAATATTAGCATTGCTTTGGAAACATTCCATTCCTTCCTCTCTTGTTTCCATCTCTGTTCTATTCCCAAATCCATTTCTTACGACAGCAAGGGTTATTTTCTTTTTAATTCAAAGAGTATATGTATATATTATGATATTTTCTATTACAAATTTAAAATATATGTAAAACCTCTCCCTCAACTCCCATACAGCAAGCTCTCATTAACAAACTGTCATATTTGGACAGTGGTGGTGCACTCTTACTTCTGCTTCTCAGAAACAGTTCAAACACCGATATCTGACTGTAGCTTCAACAGAGATATTCATCTATTGAGGGGACAAGCCAAAAAGGTCAAGACTGGAAAAAGTGCTTGGTTCTGCCTTCCCTAAGGACTGAGCACTAATTCAGCAACATCCCATGCTCTAGCACCGATATCCTATTTGGCAGCAGTGTGCTAATCTCCAGTTGTTAAGCTGATGCATGGACACTGGTTTAACAAGCTCATCTTGTGAGGTCAGTCCTTAACTGTTCACTGCTACATCCATCTTTAGATTCACTGGGACACTGCTAGAACAGATTTCTGACAAAATGTCACAGCACTGTAATCCTCTTAGGTTTGCAGAGGACAATTTTCAAAACTAGGTGTAATGATGCAAAGTCCGCAGGTACGTTTGTCCGCAAACAGTGTTAATCTTCAAAAGGGAAAGTATTACAAAACTAGCCCAAGGGTATCTGATGCCCTAGGTGAACCTTCATTGTGTCCTCTACCCCAATTAATTTTTGAAAAATTAAAATGGTTAAATTATCATCCAAATTTAATTATGGTATTTGGTATACTGCCTATGGCACAAGCTTCAAAGTTGTTAAACCCAGCAATGCTAATGCAACAAATTCAACATGGATAGGTCACAAAACAGGGGAACTGAAGCACAGGACACAAAAGGGAGGGGGGTGAATAAGACAGAGACTATCTAGCAGACAGGCAAAATGATAGGACACACCAGGTCAAGAGGAGGAAAACTGACCTAAGAAGAAAGAGAGCAAAGTACAGTAAATAGAGCAGATCAACACAATCAAGAGAAGGTCCTGGTGAAAAACCATGCTTTAAATGCCACCTTAAAGTTCTTCAAAGAAGACTCAAGACAAAGAGCAGGGGGAAGCCAATTCCAATGTCATGCTGATACAAGAGCTTTAGCGTTTGTTTCAGCTGGAATTTCCCTGTGGAACGGGTTACCTGGCCAGCTTCATCAATGTTCTAACCTTCAGTAGTTCAAAAAAATTTGGAAAACTCAATTATTTGTTATTGCGTTTTGGTAATTGCACATGAGATGCCATTTTATGCTGAGTAATGCTATTTTTTATTGCTGTGGAAACCACCTAGTTGTAGGTGGCATACAAGTTTTTAAAATAAATAATAAACAAACAAACAAGGAGCAGAGCAGCAGAAAGCCATAGAAGAGAAGTGGCTAAATGTAATGTGGTACGTGATGAGACAATCATTAGGCTGGTACTGGAAAAGCGTAGGGCACAACACAGTACATAGGGAACAGTGAAGAAAGATAAGACAGCAGACAAGTACGGCAAGCTTTATAGGCCAAAAGCAGGGCTTTATAAGGGACTAGTAAAAAAAGCCCCGTTTCTGATGCAAATTGAAACGGGCTAGCAAAGTTTTCTTCTGTGTGCATGTGGGAGTGTGTGTGTCCCTGCCCTCTGCCCTCTCTCCCTTCCCCTGTGCTGTCTGTCCTCTCTGTCCCCTCCCCCCTCGGAGTCGAGTCCTTCAGTGTTAAGTTTCCTGCTGTGCTGTGTTTGTGTTACAGAGATAGTGAGGGCTTCTGCCCTCTCTCCCCTCCCCCCTCTGAGTCCTTCACTGTTACAGAGAGAAGGACTCAGAGAGTGCTTTGCTGTGTTTTCCTTCACTGTTTGTGTTACAGAGAGAGCGAGGGCGGGGCAGACACTCATGGGGAAACCGGATATCTCTCCCCCTTCACACTTCCGGCTGGAGGCTTCATTTAGAACGTTGGTGGTGCCTTTTATATATAGAGATGTGGGAAGTTAACTAGGAGCCAGTGTTGCACACTGAAGAGGTGCAACATGGGCTCGTTGTTTAGCGTTGTAAATCAGTTTCACCACCATGTTTTGAACAAACTGGAGCCTACCAGTAGTGTATAGTGGAGAGAATTACAGTAGTCAAGATTGTTCGATATGAGCACATGAAGTAGTATCTTCAATGTTGCACCGGTTACCAATTCAGACTCAAGTGAAATTTAAAACGCTAACCCTTACTTTACGGTAAGGGGGGAGGGAGCAGGAGTTCCCATTGGAGGGTGTTGGGGTGGGGGGGGTGGAGGATAGTTAAAGTGATTGATATCTGGCAGCGTCTTCAGATCAAGTCAAATGGCTATTGCATGTTCTGTCTTTCTAGGAGATGAGAAAGCAAATAAATAGATGAAAAGCCTTTAGAGTGATGGCTCTGTCCCTCTGGAATTCTTTGCCAGTGTATGTAGGAAAGGAAACAAGTTATTTGGTCTTTGTAAAGCCCCAGCACTTTTTTTTTTTGGGGGGGGGGGTAGGAGAGGGAGTTGATTGGATTTATTTATTTATTGGGATATATTTATTGTGGATCTCTGTAGAACTGCTGTTATATTTTGTTTGATGGGGTACTTTAACTTGTCTTGCTGGTTTAAAGTGGTTTAATTTTGTTTGGTTGTGATAGTGTTAATTATGTATTTTGATGTATTATTTCATGAGTTTTTTTAATAAGCTGCCCTGGGTGACCTTTCTTGAGTCGTGGAGTAGAAATTTTAATAAAACATATTTAGAGAGGGGCATTTTCAATATGATGTCCAAATATCCAGTGCTAAACATGGTCATTTTTGAACCAGAAAAACATCTTATTTTTTTAGTTCGAAAATTGCCCTATTTTAAATGTTTTTGCGCTCAGTGCATCTTTGAGGACCATTTTCAAACAAAAAAACGTCAAAGAGAAACACACACTAAAACCAGCCATTGGGATGTCTGGGGGGCAACAGTCTTACTAGACTGACCACACAGACTTCCTAGTATGGGCCTGAGTCTTCTTCTCCAGTCCACTGCACCGACCACTAGGCTAAACCAGGGACCTACTTGCTGCTCTAATAGGACTGGCCATAATAACATCTGGTCAGTTTGGGCATATTTTTGGCAGTTAGCCATTACAGAAACAGGTCTAGCTAAAAATATCCTTTTTTGCCCTGGACATTTTTATAATGTTCCATTATCACAGAAAAACATCCAAATCGTAAGCCCGCCCTAGTTCCGCCTAAAACATGCCTCCAATATGCCCCCTTGAGATTTATGCAGACTGGAAAAACGTCTTAGAAATGAGTTGCGAAAAAAAACGTCCATCTGTTGCTTTGTGCCTTTTTTTGGACCATTTTCTGTTTCAAATGAGCCTCTTCATCATATTTCATTGCACACCTTACTCAAAACCCCAAGGTAAATAAAAGCTGAATGCTATGCACAGATATTAACCCTACCAATACAGAGCCATGCTTTAAAATCCAAGGGAAAATGTCTAATAAACAATTCTTGATGACTATCACCCCTCTCCCGCCAATTTTGGACAGATAAGAAACTGAACTAGTACTACTAATGGGATTCAAACCGTTTTCAGAGACAATGGGAACCTAATTAATTCAAATCATACCTGACAGATCACTGCTTTCAATGCGTCGAAGGTCTGAGTCCGCCCAGAACAGTTTGCCCAACTTGTTGTCCAGTGCCAAGGCTATAGGTTTACTCAAGCCAGTGAAAAACAGCACCTCCCGTTCAGTGCCATCCAATGCAGCTCTTTCAATTTTGGCTGACCTTTCCAGCACATTAGTAAAATACATGTACCTGAAACATGGAGAGTTAAAATATTGTCACTACTCAAATTCCAAATGCATTTAGCATGTGCATTCTCAATGTAGAGATGAGACAGTAATGATAAGTACTGATGAGAGTAAGCCTAGACTTCCAAAAACGTGTGTGTCGAAGTAAGTACACACAGAAAGATTTGAAATGGTCCACCTTTAGCTATATATAAATGGCAGCTGGATAAGGCAGATGCAAAAAAGGAGAACGTTCTGGATCATGTGTTTAAAATAGCTCTGTCCATTCTTTAGCATATAGCAAAACAATTCTAGGAAAAAACACAAAAGCTTATTCCTCCTCACTTCTCACTGTCTTAGGATTGTTGAGCTATAGTTCAGCTGCCTCTCTAAAAGTGCCCTTCAACCTTTTTTCTCCATTTCCTATGGGGATGTAACAACAGTCATCACATACCCTCTCTCTGGGTTGACCACAATGGCCCTGGGTCTGTCTTGCTCTCCCTTTAACACGACTCCAACTGGTCTTCCATCCAGGCGAGTTACATTAATGACATTGGTGACCTCACAGGTCCAGTAAATGTAGCGGCTGTAGATATCGATGCTAAGGTCATAGGGCTGCATATCTAAATTCTGATTGGGGATCTGATTGTGGACTGCACTAGACAACACAGTTAGGCTCTGAAATTGAAAAATAAGAGAATTACTTACACTAATTTAAATGGAAATGCTACATAACTGGTGAGAGAGAGAGAGAGAGAGAGGAGGCAAATACAGTTATTCAACTTCACCACCAAACAAGAGACCTAGCTGTCATTTCCTGCTTGAACTCTTAAGGAGGAGGAGCCACGGTTTTAGCAACAAGGGAACAATTGCTCTCTGGGCAATGGCAATAGTGAACACAGTTCAAGATAAGTCATTCAGCACGGCCTCTCATCTGAATGATTCATGGCAATATTAGATAAGCAGTGTGCAATCACCTCTAGAAAAGATCAAGGTTAACATTATGAGCCAACAAACTACACAGTGATGGACAGGAGATGAGACAGTCTGGCCACAGTACTGGGATCAGCATACATTTCTGAAAGAAATTAAGGGAATTTCAGTTTTAAAAATTGGCTAAGATCTCATCTCAGTGCTTCTTCTAAAAGGTGTTTACCCAAAGCTGGAAAGCTAAAAAGAAGGAATTTCAAACTATTTAGAACCAAGCTTCAATCTATCTTGCCACTCTCATTTCTCAAGGTAGTCAGGCATATATATCAAAGCTTTTACATACCTGGCTGCCATCCTCCTGGGCTCTTCGGATATTCTGCCGTGAATCAATCCAGTACAGCTGCTTATCTACTGGGTCATAGTCAATTGCTCGGACGTTGCGGAGGCTATGGATAGGGAGGATGATATCTGGACTTTGCTGCTCATCAATCACCATCCGATTAATAGCATTTTTTTGACTGAAAAGTAGGAATGTAGTTGGTGCTACAAGAAGGGGGAGAAAACAGACAATTAATAGTGGATGTAGAGAAATAGGAAAAATGCACAATCAGACTATAAGGATTCTTTTAAGGTTTAAGTGATGGGAAGTGGGATATCAGAATGCATACCCTGAAATGACAAAAAGCACAGAACATGTTACATGATCACTGAGCTAGTTGTAACTGTTCATGAAGAGCATTCAGAACCCCCCCCCCCCCCCCCCCCCCCCCGAAAAGTAAACACATATCCTACGGAAGGGTGTTTAAAAGACAAAAAATCAAGTGTAAGGTTGTATAAGCATGCCAAAAGTACAGTGATTGCTGGTACAGGAGGGGTGGTAGTCTCTGAACAATTTTCAGAGGATTGTGTTCGTGAGGAGCTGGCTAAACTAAAGGTGGACAAATCAATGGGGCCGGATGGCATACATCCAAAGGTACTGAAGGAACTTAGGGAAGTTCTAGAGGCTTCGCTGGCTGACCTTTTCAATGCTTCTCTAGAGTCGGGAGTGGTCATGGAGGACAGGAGAAGAGTAGATGTGGTCCTTCTCCACAAAAGCAGAAGTAAGGAAGAAGTCTGGAACTTCAGGCTGGTAAGTCTAACTTCTGAAGTACGTAAATGAATGGAAATGCTTTTAAAACAGAGAATAGTAAAGTTTTTGGAATTCAATGGATTACAGGTCTTGAAGCAACATGGTTTCACTAGAGGCAGGTCTTGTCAGACAAATCTGATTAATTTGACTGGATTGAGGGAGAGCGCTAGAAGACTTGTATTTAGATTTCAGCAAAGTCACTTACATGGTTTTGCATAGATGACTAATAAATCAAATGAGTGACCTTGGCATAGGCACTAAGTGACTGACTGTGGGGTTAGGAATTGGCTGAGTGGAAAGCGATAGAAGGTAGTGGTAAACGGAGCTCATTCTGAGGAAAAGAACGTTACCAGTGGTGTGCTGCAAGCCTCAATTCTTGGGCCAGTTTTAACAGTTTTGTAAGGAGAAGTGGCCTAGTGGTTAGGGTGGTGGACTTTGGTCCTGGGGAACTGAGGAACTGAGTTCAATTCCCACTTCAGGCACAGGCAGCTCCTTGTGACTCTGGGCAAGTCACTTAACCCTCCATTGCCCCATGTAAGCCGCATTGAGCCTGCCGTGAGTGGGAAAGCGCGGGGTACAAATGTAACAAAATATATATATATATATATATAGCTGAAAGGCTGTCTGGTAAAATTTGCCTCTTTGTGAATGATACCAAAATCTGCAACAGGGTAGACACTCCTGATTGTGTGGATAACATGAGGAAGGACTTAGCAAAGCTAGAGGAATGATCTGGAATTTGGCAGCTTAGATTTACAGTTTAAGGGGTGAAGAACTTTGTGCACGAAAGAGGAACAGGACTTGGGTATGATCATATGCAATGATCTTAAATGGCAAAACAGGGAGAAAAGGCAACAGCAAAAGCTAGAAGGGTGCTAAGGAAATAGGAGGTAATGGGAAACATCTTTCCATTTGTAGAAACTATGGAGGCGAGTGCAGGCATTGCCTCGGTGGCAGCCCAGTTGCTGACATCAATGGAGGTCCTATGTGAATTATAAAGATTCAGAGTTACCACGGAACATGGCCGCGTGACCGTGGGTGCATGAGGAAGGAGCAGGTCCCACCCCTTTGGAGCCTGCGAGTATCCAGGAGCTTGGAATCCTGTTCTTTTTGCTTCAGACCTGATGGGGAACCAAAAAGGAGGGAACCTGAGGTCATCTAAGATTAGAGGCCTGATGGACTTACATCTACAGGCCAAGGAAGCAGTCCCCACATCTGTAACAGTGAGAGCGTTCTCTACCTCTCCGGTTTCACTTTTGTCGGGTGGTCAACTCCATCTCAGCCAGCTGGAACGACTGGGACTCAATCTCTGGCAGGAGATTTGAAACTCTCCCAGGAGGGTCTAATTCTGGAAATGGATGTGGGGTCTAATAGTATTTTGCCTGTTTCTGTCCCTGTTCACATTTCTGGGGTTTCATTTTTGTCTCGTAATGTCTGATGAGAAAACAGACCAAGATTTTACTTTAAAGGATATTGGACTTGCAATACTTAGAATAGAGAAGCATTTACAAGATAAATTTGGTGAATTCTCTAAGTTATCTGTAGAAGCTTCTCAAAAGTTGACTAAGCAAGATAGCTGGCTTTGTGCTATGGAAAAGCAATTTTCTAAATGCGATTTACAGCTTAAGGAAGTCGAATCTGCCGCTGCTGCAGTAACTAAGGACCACCTGCTGCTCCACATGCAAATGGAAATTTTGGAAAATTCAACTAGGGCATGGAATCTGAGACTTTAAAATTTTCCAGTGACCCACTTCTCATCTCCTAAAGAACTTCTAAAGATATAATTTGAAAAATATTTGTTAGTGGATTTTGATCTTTCTAATGTGGATAAAGCCTATTATTTACCTAAAAGTAAGGAGATCAGGGAGGAGGGACGGATGGATGTTTTGAATTCATCTGATAGTCTATTAGTCTCCTTGAAAAATGAAGAACAGAAATTTATGATTATGAAGGCTTATTTTCCTAAGAAAAATATTGTTGTTCTGTGGACAAACTGTAATGTTATTTCCAGATGTTTCTTGTGCCACAAATTAAGAAGGAAAGCTTTTCTGCAACTTAAAACTAAAGCGTTAGCGATTGGAGCTACACCTTCTTTCTTAAATTCTCTTGTAAATGTTGGAGTATAAGGAAAATCAGTATATTTTTTTTAGATTCCTTACAACTAGAATCTTTTCTAGTTGGGAAATTTTACTAAGAAAGTAGCTTATGTGGGCTGGTGAGGATAGTAGAAAGTTCTACATTATTATTACTTGTGCGTGCACTTGTTAATTTTGAAATTTATTTTTCTTTGTCAATATGTATTCTCTATAATTGGTAGGATGCCCCCTCATAATGTGGACTTGTTTTTGATTGAATTTCTTTAGATATGTCATGAGTAGTTTGTAACTTTATTTGTATTTGCTTATGTAATTATATTAAAATCTTATAAATTAAAAAAAAAAAAAAAAGGAAATTGGTGGTGATGATACCCCTGTAAAAGACTCTAGTGAGACCTCATTTAGCATACTGTGTACAATTCTGGAGACCACACCTTCAAAAAGATATAAACAGGATGGAGTTGGTCCAGAGGCAGACTACTACAATGGTCAGTGGTCTTCATCATAATGCATATGGGGACAGACTTAAAAGATCTCAATATGTATACTCTGGAAGAAAGGCGGGAGAGGGGAGATAGGTAGCAGATTTTAAATCTGGGCATCTTTGTAATTACTGCTACCATTTTGTGAGTGCCCAGTACCAGAAGACTGAATACATGTTTGTAAAGTTGCAGCTGTCTTGGATTGTTAAATGATTTTTTCCCCTGAACCAGCTTGGATTAGTGAAACAGGGAACCCTTGTGGGGATTGAAGTGACATACTTTTGGATTTTATCAAGATAAGTACTGTGGAATAATATACATGCTTGCAACTGATAGTATGAATGTTGGCAACTGATAGTCATGCTAATGAGCATAATTTTCAAATTATATTCTGTATCGGTAAGTGTTATTGTTGTTTGTTACATTTGTACCCCGCGCTTTCCCACTCATGGAGGCTCAATGCGGCTTACATGGGGCAATGGAGGGTTAAGTGACTTGCCCAGAGTCACAAGGAGCTGCCTGTGCCTGAAGTGGGAATTGAACTCAGTTCCCCAGGACCAGAGTCCAACACCCTAACCACTAGGCACTCCTCCACTCCCTATATAAGGACTGTGTTATCTATATATTAGTGGAGTTTTTTTATGACCGATGATTATAGTGAGCCACCTATACATTGAAGGCTTGCCTTATGAATTGGTGTGTCTTCTGTTCACTCAGGTCTTTTTTCTCTATTTTTAGAATATTTGTAATCCTTCTGATACAGCTTATTTATGTGATTTCAATTACCCCAATATTGACTGGATAAATGTCACATCAGGGAGAGCTAGGGAGGTAAAATTCTTAGATGTAATAAAAGACTGCTTCTTAGAGCAACTGGTCCAGGAACCAACAAGAGGGGTAGCCATTTTAGATCTAGTCCATAGTGGAATGCAGGGTATAGCACAAGAGGTAAAAGTGTTGGGTCCGCTGGGAAACAGTGATCATAATATGATCAAATTTGAGCTAATATGTGGCGTGAAGTCACTAGGGAAACTTACTGTAGCAGCATTTAATTTTCAAAAGGGCAACTATGATAAAATGAGAAAAATGGTTAAACAAAGCTAAAAGGATCAGCTGCAAAGATTAGGACTTTAAATAAGATATGGTCATTGTTTAAAAATACCATCTTGGAAGCCGAGATCAGATGTATTCCATGTGTTAATAAATGTGGAAAGAAGAGTAAACGACAGCCAGAATGGCTAAAAGATTAAGTGAATGAGGCTATTAGAGCCAAAAGAACACTTTTCAAGAAATGGAAAAAAGATCCAGATGAAGAAAATAAGAGGCATTATAAGCACTGACAAGTTAGGTGTAAAGAATTGATAAAGAAGGCTAAAAGAGAATATGAAGAGAAACTTGCCACAGAAGCAAAATTACACAGTAACAACTTCTTCAGGTATATCAGAAGCAGAAATCCTGTGAGGGTAATTTGGGGGACCATTAGATCATCAAGGAGCAAAAGGGGACTCAGGGAGGACAAGGCCATAGCGGAGAGACTGAACAAATTCTTTGCTTCGATCTTTACGGAAAGATGTAGGAGATCTACCTGTACCAGAAATGGTTTTCAAGGGTGACAATGCAGAAGAACTGAAAGAAATCTCTGTGAACCTGGAAGATGTACTGAGCCAAATTGACAAAGAGTAGTAAATCATCTGGCCCTGGTGGCTGGCACCCAAGGTACTGAAAGAACTTGGACAAACCAAGGAGTAGGGTAGGTAGGCGCATCCAAAACCCCCCCAAAAGCAAACAAAAACAAAAAAAAAAAACAAGGTCTCTTCTAACTGAAAGACCTTAAACATGAAATTGCTGATCTGTTGTTAATGATCTTCAACTGTCATTTAAATCATCCATAGTACCTGAAGATTGGAGGGTGGCCAATGTAATGCCGATTTTACAAAAAAGGTTTCCAGGGGTGATCTGGGAAATTGCAGACCAGTAAGCCTTACTTCAGTGTTGGGTAAAATAGTGAAAACTATTATAAAGAATAAAATTACTGAACACACAGACAAACGTGTTTTAATGATATGGAGTCAGCATGCATTCAGCTAAGGGAGTGATGCCTCACCAATTTGCTTCATTTCTTTTAAGGTGTGAAATCTTCTGCCCAGTGTGTGGCGGTGGCCAAAAAAGGAAACAGTATGTAAGGAATCATTAGGAAAGGGACGGTAAATAAGATAAAGAATATTAAACTGCCTTTGTATTGCTGCATAGTGCAACTTCACCTTGCGTATTACATGCAATCCACCATATTTCAAAATGATATACCGGAATTAGAAAAAGTTCAAAGAAGGGCAAATAAATGATAACGGGGATAAGACTCCTCTCATACGAGGAAAGGCTAAAGAGATCAGGGTTCTTCAGTTTGGAAAAGAGATGGCTGAGGGGGGATAAGATAGAGGTCTAGAAAATCCTGAACGGTACAGAACAGGGTAAAAGTGAATTGATTTCTTTTACTCTTTCAAAAAGTACAAAGACTAGGGGACACTCAATGAAGTGGAATACATTACCTAAATCTATAAAAGCAGTTCAAGATCATCTGACTTTCCGGAAGTCTCAAGACCTACTTATTTAGGCAAGCTTACCCTAAAGATCCTGTCCTGCCTCTGTGATTCCTGGACTCCAACTCCTCTAAAGATCTTTTGGACTTAACTACTTTCTCTTAAAACTGTACCTTTCTGCAACTCGTATCACTTTCCATTTATTGTACTTTCCTGTTTATTAACTAAATGTTGTAAGCCACATTGAGCCTGCCAGTGGTGGGAAATTGTGGGGTATAAATGATATCTCTCTATATAAAAGGCAACCCCAACGTTCTGAAGCCTCCACGGAAGTTGAGGCGCCCAAGATATCCGGTGTGCCCTGGAGTGTCTGCACCGCCCTCGCGTCAAAACGTCATGACGTCGAGGGCAGAGCTATGACACTCGAGGGCTGAAACGGAAACGCCACAGCGAACAAGGCAAGTACCTCGGAGGGACGGAGGGAGGGGGCCCCTTGCTAGCGCCCGTTTCATTCCGCTCAGAAACGAGCATTTTTTCCTAGTAAATAAATAAATAAATAAGTTACATGGTAATACTTTAAAAACAAACAGAAGGAAATATTTTTTCACTCAATGAATAGTTAAGGCTCTGGAACTTGTTGCCAGAGGATGTGGTTACAGCGGTTAGTGTATCTGGGTTTAAAAAAAGTATGGAAAAGTTCTTGGAGGAAAAGTCCATAGTTTGCTATTGGTACAGACCTGGAAGAAGCCACTGCTTGTCCTGGGATCAGTATCATAGAATCCTGCTACTATTTGGGATTCTGCTAGGTACTTGTGACCTGGATTGGCCACTGTTGGAAACAGGATACTGGGCTGGAAGGACCATTGGTCTCACCCAGTATGGTTATTCTTATGTTGTTCATTGTACAATGGAAACCGTTGGGCAGTAACAAGACACTGCCTCAGAATGTCCCTTCAAAGCCAGTAGCTGTGGGTTAAGGAAACTGTGAGGCTTAAGATTACCTGAAAATAGCTATATAGAGAAGCAAGCCATACAGCTGTCGCATTAGAGATTGAAGGCTGATGGGTGGAACAGTTAATGTGGTGTGCAGTAGCAGCCTAATGGTAATGTAGTGGCCTGAGAACCAGGTGAGCTGAGTTTGATTTCCACTACAGCTCCTTGTGACTCTGAGCAAGTCACTTAACCCTCTAATGCCCCAGGTACAATATGTAAACCACTCTGACTCTAACCATAGAAAGGCAGTATATCAAATCCCATCCTCTTTCCCTTTATGCCTGCCTATAACCTCTGACCCCGCCACCTGGACGTAATGTCAAACCTGACCTCTATAGCAGCCTATTGCAGAATATGCCCATGGATGTGGGTCTGTGGGCACATATCCAAAGTGGCACACCAAGCCCCCTTGGCAGTCCATCAAGGAAGCCACTGAGGAGTTTCATAGTAGATGATGACGGCAGAAAAAGACATGCACGGTCCATCCAGTCTGCCCAACAAGACAAACTCATATGTGCTACTTTTTGTGTATATCTTACCTTGATTTGTAACTGTCATTTTCAGGGCACAGACCATACAAGTCTGCCCAGCACTATCTCCGCCTCCCACCACCGGCTCTGGCACAGACCGTGTAAGTCTGCCCAGCACTATCCCCGCCTCCCAACCACCAGCCCCGCCTCATCTGTTTTTGTGGCTCAAAGCACTTTTTGTTTTTGTGTCACTGAAGTACGGGGAAAAGAAAAGGGAAAAATAAAGAACTGGAATCGTCTTTAGTTACCACCCCACAAGGCACAAAGCACTCCGCACTGGTTTTAAGGGTCTTTGGGCCCTAGGACTGTAACCAACAATCTGGGTTTAGAAGAGGCCTTGTTAACCACCCTTACTGCAGTAAAAAATGAGCACCCTCTTAATGAGGTTTTGCTTCACTCAGGTGTATCTGGGTAAGCAGCTACTCTGGTTCCAGAATCTCTATGGCCAGCTCATCCATTCCAGGGTCCCTTGATTTAGTGCGTGGCGATTTGGTTGGTATCCTGCCATTGTCTTTACATGAAAGGTCACCAATGACTCTTCCAGTTTTGAAACCAGTGACCTTTTCCCAGAGTGCTCTGGATTGATTGAGACAAATAACCAATCTGGAGATTTGGTATATTGTGGCCAGAATGGAGTATAGGGTACATCGGGATGTTTGTCCCAACTCTGCAGGTTTTCTGTAGAAACTTGCAGAGCTGTAGAGGGACTTGGGTCAACATGGAAGGAAATTGGACAAATAGAAGTTGAAAACCTCCACTAATACATTAGCAAAAGGGAATAAGATGCTTTCTACTATGCTTGAAAAATTGGACAATATGTAACAAGTCATATAATTTAACTTTCCTGAATTTCCTCTATTACTCTATGGTATCAGCAACTGAAATGTTAAAGATTTTTTTTTTTTATTAGAACCCCGAATCCCCACATTGGATAGAAAGGGTTTATTATATTCATGGTTCTATAAAGACCTCTCTCTTTGCTCTGGATGGAACAAATAACTGAACTGTTAGAAACTTCCAATCAAGAAACAACAAACTGGGATACTGGTTGCCACTTTTGGTAGGTGCTGGATAGGAATTTAACTTTACATTTTTTTTCACAGAACAATTAGAGGCTTTTCATTCACACAGAGTTTATGTATTTCACCAATGATACAGGAAGTGAGAAGGAAACTCCTTTGCCTGCGGGCACTGGCTGTAGAAATAACTTTCTTATTGAAGTACCCAAGGAGAAGCCTGATTAAGTTTTGGGGTAATGAGCATATATTCAATAAGCCTAATCATTTGGAGTTATTGATCCAGCAGCAGGGTTTTGCTTTGATGTATTTCTTCATAGCTTGCCTTCCCAACATTACTTATTTTAGTTATGGTGCCAGGGTTGTATTTTCCTTGAGTTTGTTTTTAGTTGCCTGCTTATTCAGTTCTTTTGCTGTGTTGAATCTTTTAGGCATGTTTTGATTTACTTATGTATATTTCTTGAAAACTTAAGAAATATTAAATTTTAAAAAGCCTATAAAGGGTCTGGCTAAAACTAGGGAAAAGGTTGACCGTTCAACTATTTCAAGATTATTCCACAACCATGGCATGTATGGGAAAAAGGGAAGTCACTGTTGAAGACTTATGATGGCGCTGCGTAGCATCTTCAAAAAAACCCGTAAGGGAACACTGAATTCCTGTGGGAGGAAGGGGTGTGTGGTCTAATGAAAGTGGAACTTTTTGGATTCAATGCTAAGCAATGAGTGGAGCAGAACAGCGTATCACCATGCTAAAATAATACCGTTTCTCCTTTCCTCCAAAGTATACATGTTCAGGTCGGCAAGTGTCTCCTCGTACGGTTTGCAACGTAAATCCCATACCATTTTCATAGCTTTTCTTTGCACTGCTTCTAATGGCCAGACCTGTTATATGTTTACATTATAATATGCTCTCTTGAGTGTGACTAGTAAATATAACTAGTGTCCCATACAAACATTGATATTCAAAACTAATGTGTCAAGTGACTAACAAACTAAAAAATAATTCAGCACACAAGTCAAAAATCTTAAATGTGTGTTTGCATTAAAATAGTAGCAACTTATCTGAAGCAGTACTCCAGCACTAAATTTTAGTGGGTGGCTAGCAGACCAAGAAGGAGCAAGTTTGTGAAGAATTTCTGTCTCAATGCCATTTTGAATGATGTAGCAGTATTTTGTTGGATTGACTGATATGAGAGGCTAACGTGTGTGAATACATTACGTTTACTTGCATTGAAAAACAAGGACCCTCGACAGGTACTTGCCGAAACATGGCTGTGTTGGGTCAACAATAGCATTTATAACCAGAGTGTGGCTCCAGTGACATCATTATCTCCCCTGGTTGTGTCTGTCTGTTTTTCTATGGAACGTTTTTTGTTCTCCTGTTTCTCTTCAAAAATTGCGAATGCTTTCTGCACCCAATCAATTATTTGTGAATAATAAACAAACAAACAAAAAAAGATTGCAAAATAAAATCATCAACTATTCTCTCCTTTTGAAAAAAAAAATTAATTATACTTGCATAAGTTCACTTGGCACAATTTCCTTACTCTATGTTCATTATATTTTAATTTTTGTTTTCAACCTATTATAAAGAATGTATGCACTGCTTTTTCCAACTTCAAAATTCTGAAATATTTAAATGAGTTGAGCTCATTTAAAATAGTGGCATAACAAGCTTTTACTTCATCCTCACCTAATCCTAACTTAAAAAGAAATTGTGTCAATATATCAAAAATATTTTTTTCATTGATATATTTATCTCAAACTGTGAATTTAGAGTAAGGAAGTAAGATACAAGGAGGGGCATTTTCAATATGCTAAATGCCAACATTGTATTATATCTCTGGTATTTGAATTCCAGTGCTGTTAAACGTGTATATTTTTAATACTATTTAATGGTAGTTCTATTATTAGGTTTCAATTTACTGTTTTCAAGTTTACCTCATTTAGGGGTATGTTTACTAAGGTGCATTAGCGTTTTTAACGAGCCTGTAAATTTAAGGTGCGTTAAATGCTAATGCGCCCATACGTTTTTATGGGCGCATTAGCGTTTAACGCGCATAAAGCATTTACAAACGTTAAAAATGCTAACACGCCCATAGCGCCGCTTAGTAAACATAGGCGTTATTGTATTTAGTTTATTCTTGGTTATTTTACTATTGTTATGCTGTTAACGAAATTGTAAGTTTTATGTTAAACTGTACCTGCTGTACACCGCCTTGAGTGAATCTCTTCATAAAGGTGGTTAAATAAATCCCAATAAATAAGATATGATGTCTAAATCAGACTTTGGACGTTTTGCTGAAAACGTCAAAAAAAATCAAGCAGTGAAAATGACCATTTTCAAACATGAAAAAAGGCCATCTTTTTTTCTTTGAAAATGACCATTTCTTAGATGTTGTTGTGCTTAGCATGTCTATCTTTTTTGACCATTTAAAAAAAGTGCAAAAAGAACAAAAACATGCCATTTGGATGTAGGAGGAGCTAGCTTTCGTAGTAGACTGGCCACACAGGCATCTCAGCAGAGCAGTGGGGCCACCACTACAATAGCCCTTATGCAGTGGTGTGCTGGTAAATGTTTAACAACAGGTTCTCTCTCCCCGGTCCACTTCTGCACCCCCCCCCCCAAATTGCAGAGCTGGCTATAGTTGGGGAGAGAGCCTGTGTGTGTGTGTGTGGGGGGGGGGGGGGGGCAATGCATTACTCCAGGAAAAAAAAAATTAAATGATCCCAGGTTCCAATCTAATTCATGTTTAATGTGGGATAAAATGCCATAAGTAAGTAAATAAATATAAACGTTTAATGTTGAGCACCTGATTCTCAAAGTGGACATATTCCAAACACTATAATGAAAATAAAATGATTTTTTTTCTACCTTTGTTGTCTGGTGACTGTTTTTCTAATCATGCTGGCCCAGTATCTGATTCTGCGGCTATCTGTCCTCTTAACTCCATTTCCAGGGCTTCCTTTCCATTTATTTCTTTACTTGCTGCCTTTCATCATTTTTTTTGCCCTACATCCGTAAGTAAAAGCTGGGTCCTCCGCAGACTTGACTGCCCAGTGGATCCAGCTTCTGCCTATTTTCTTCACCTATGTGCAGTTGTTCTCCTCTCTTCCTTTTTCCTCATGTCATCTCCTTCCTCACTCTTCCCTCCCCCTCCATCCATGTCCAACATTTCTTCTCTCTCCCTTCCCCCTCCTCCATCCATGTCCAGCAACCCTCCCCTCCATCCACCCATGTCCAGCAGCCCTCTTCTCCCCTGCTCTCCCTCCATACTCATCGATTCTCTTCTCTCCCCCGCCCCCCTCTATCCATCCATACTCATCGATTCTCTTCTCTCTCCTGCCCCCCTCCAGCCACCCATACCCAGCGATTCTCTTCTCTCCCCTGCCCCCCTCCAGCCACCCATGCCCAGCGATTCTCTTCTCTCCCCTGCCCCCTCTCCAGCCACCCATACCCAGCGATTCTCTTCTCTCCCCTGCCCCCCCTCCAGCCACCCATACCCAGTGATTCTCCTCGCTCCCCTGCCCCCCCCCCTCCAGCCACCCATACCCAGCGGTTCTCTTCGCTCCCCTGATTACCTCCGTCGAAGCGGCCGCATTATTGAAAGCCCTGGCCATCTCTAACCTTCCCTTCGAGTTCGTTCCCTCAGAGTCCCGCCCTTGCGGAAAGAGGAAATGACATCAGAAGGCGGGACTCTGAGGGAACGACTCACAAAGGGAAGGCTAGAGATGGGCAGGGCTTTTAATGACGCGGCCGGACGGAGGTAATAAAAAAGATTTAACCTCCCCCCCCAGGGCGGCACAGGCAAACGAGGGCAGTGGTGGGAGGTGAGGTAAACGGGGTAAGCATGGCTTGTGGCGCCCTCCTGCCATGCTTACCTCGTTTACCAGAGCCAGCTCACCCTGCAGAACAACCGAGGCTCGCAAGATGTGGGAGCCGGCTCCAGCACACCACTGCCCTTATGGCTCCATGAGTCACCTATATGCGGGCACAGTAGGTTCTGGTTTTTTTTTTCTTTGGGGGGGGGGGGGGGGGGGGTGAGACTGACATTTTCCACCACAAGTTAAGAGTGGATTATGGGCCTGGGTCAGATTCTCTACAGTGCAATTCCAGAAACCTGCTGGCTGCTCTAATAGAACAGGCCATAACATCTGAAGCTGTCAAAGAGGCTGGTATGTACTGTGATTTACATCTTTGAGTTCTGGGAGGGTGTCGGTGACCACTTAAAGAGTAACGGGGTATCATTCCTTTATTCCTGTAGTGGTCATCTAGTCATTTAAGCAACTTTTTGTGGCTTATTCATTAATAAAACAAGTTTACACCAAAACGTCCAATTTACAGACCTGGATAATGTTGTTTTGTTCCATTATGGCAGAAAAACGTCCAAGTGTTAGGAATGCTCAGATCCCACCCTTAACATGCCCCTTTGTGATTTGAAAGCACTTCTGACGGACTTCTCAGAAAAATATTTAAAAATTGGTTTCAAAGATACCAATTTGGACATTTTTGTGACGAAAACATCCAAATGTATTAAAAAAAAAAAAAAAGATACCAATTTGGACATTTTTGTGACGAAAACATCCAAATGTAGAAAAAAAAAAAGATACCAATTTGGACATTTTTGTGACGAAAACATCCAAATGTAGAAAAAAACCCCCTCTCATAATAGTTGATGCTTTTGTTTTACAATCCTTTTGTATGTTTCTGAGCACTTCTTTCTAACACCTACATTGAACTACTATTATAACCAAGATTTACTATACTTATCATAAAAATCTATGAAATTTACAATTTAAACAAAGTCAATCTACAGTGTAAATACACATTATAAAAAATACAATTATACTATGGTAAACACAGACACCGAACGAACAATGTAAGTTGGTAATATGGTATTTATTTGTAGCATTTGTATCCCACATTTCCCCACCTATTTGCAGGCTCAAAGTGGCTTGCATTGTTCCGTAATGGCGAGTGGATTAGGCAATCAAGTAAAGAGAATTCATTTTCGTAATGAGAAATAAAAAGGTATTGCGTTAAAGTTCAATCGTGATAGATTAACTTAAGCAGTCAAGAATAGAGAGTTCCGTTTTGTACATTTGTGGTATGAGTTTTGTTGTCTGGTGTTTAGGATGGATCATTGTGGTATGCCTTATTGAACAGGCTGGTTTTTAGTAGTTTTCGGAAATTAGTTATGTCGTGTATTGCTTTTGTGGCTTTTGGTAGTGCATTCCATAGTTGCGTGCTTATATAGGAGAAGCTGGATGCATATGTTAGTTTATATTTTAGTCATTTGCATCTTGCTCAGTTAGTAAACATACTGCAGTATTCTGGACTAATTGTAATCTTCGAAGGGAAGAAAAACGTAATCTGTTATACAAAAGTGTTACAGTATCTAATTTTGAGATTACCAGAAAGCATATGAGTTAAGTTTGGTGGGAAATAAGCATGGTTTCACCAAATTAATTCTAAAAAGAACAAATGAAATCTACGGTTTGAAAGTTGAAAAAGTAGCAGCACACCCAGTACTTGCAATGATTTAAGAGAGTCATAATGGTGTCCTATCAATTGATGGAGGAAGTGTTGGTGTGTCTTACTACAGCTAAATAAATGACACTGCATTCTGCCATATTAAGGACCATTGTGTTATCTTTGAGCAAACTGACTACTCTCAACAAGCAAATCTTAAATGATATGCCTAGATAGTTAAGTTCTATGGGAAAACATTTTGGTTTCTAGATTGTACATACACATTTGTATCCATCCTGAAAATTGATTTCTATACATGGAATGTTTTGGAAGATAACATGTACATGTATAATCTAAAAAAGATTATACATAAAAGGAGATGTCTACATATAACATGTTAGCCGCGATGCCTCTATTTGGTTTTTGCAGCCTCTCCTCTCCTTCTCCAAATTAAATAGTAGTAAAAATATGAGGTTATGGCTTACCACTACAAGTCTTGTTATCAGAATTCAAGGAATAGTGAGCAGGACATCCACATACATAACCACTGACTGGTACTGCTAAACAGAGATGGGAGCAGTGTCCATTGCTGGAAGCACACTCATTCCAACCAGCCTGTCTGGAGGAGTGGAAGACCAGAATATCCATAACAAAATCCAAATGGCCTTGGATGATGGTGCGGTTTTGGCCACTAGTCTTATTGGCACGCTCAATGCTACGCCTGCTCCAGTCTGTCCAGTAAATGTAATCCTGATACTGCGTCAAGCCAAATGGGTGGGGCAAGTCATCTGCTATCACATCACGATCCAAACCTTTAAAAACAAAGGGCCAGAGAGAAGAAAAATAAAGGATGAGACTTCAATGTTGAACATGATCAATACTTCTCTAATGTTCACAGATTTCACAAACTAAATCAGTTACTGTCTGCTCTGAATCCAGGAATTTTCTACATGATTGAATTTCCAGTTAACAAGGGTCTACCAATCTTAGAGGCAGCAGGTTTCTCAGGCTGTTTAGTGTACCTTTACAGCTTCCAGAGGCTCAGACTCTCCCTCCCAAGACAATGAGGCTCTGGATGCTATGTTTCTGCCAACACTGCTCGAACCAAACAAAACTGAAAGCTACACCAGAGTATATCAAACAGCACTGCTAGCCTCAAAGTATTTCAATGGTTTGCAGCTTTCCCTAACTAGATTGGATTTTCCAGAGATACATGCTACAAATTCTTCAGAATTAAATTTTTCTATTGTGGTTATGGCAATAAGGACAAAACAAAGGGCAGACAAAAGCAAACATAACCGATCATGCTGGTCATGGGATAGTCAAGTTAGTACCAGTAATACAGCAAATGACGGCAAATAAAAACCTGCACGTCCATTCAGTCTGCAGGCTACAACTTCCCAGAAACCGGGGCTGTGACATCAGGTTAGTGTTTGCAGAGTACTATCCAGTTTGGTCACAGGAATTTAGGAAGCTGGATGTTTGAGCAGCATATTTACTAGTTTTGTTAATTGTTTTAACTGATTACAAACCTTGTCGGTAAAAGTTGGTAGGATAGGACACATGGTGCTAGATTAAGTATGAAATCTTGTATGCTCGCCCATGCAGGAACAGAAAACCAATGAATAAAAGCAAAGACAGAACTTGTATAACAAGTGATATCCAGCAAGCAGTCACATTTCTACAGCTGGGAGCCGAGCTGTATCATAGCAGTATGGACAGGTATATTTAGGCAGATTAATGGTCCAACTGGTCTTTTCTATATCATCAGCTACTACGTTACCACTAAATTAGAATGCTGAAAGCAGAAAACTTCCAGACCTACCATTTGACATACCTAGGATCAGTTGTAAGTAAAGGAAATGTAGGTCTCACCTAGCATGTTTGAGGACTCTATGAGGTTGGTGTCCAAGTCCGTCCAGTACAGCCTCCTTTCAACGTAATCAATAGTAAGGCCATTTGCTCGCCCCACATTGGGTACCAATGTTATGCGCCCACTTCCATCCATAGCAGCTCTATCAACCTTAGGCTTTCCACCCCACTCTGTCCAGTACATATATCTACAGTAAGAAAAGGACAAGAATGTTTACTATTTATTTATATGTACCAGCAATAAACTATTTCTTCCCTACAAGTGTGTGTGTGTATAGGTATTTTGCAAGTACATTTGAAATAAGTGCAAACTGTGCATTATGTCATTAAATTCACTATATAGCTTACTGTAAGTTTAGTTCTACAGTGACTTTGGACCTAGACACTCTATGTTCAGAGGACACATAATACCTCCAGCACCAGATATCAGAAATAGTTTTTCTTTCAAAAAGTAATGTCTTATTTGCTTAAAAGGATACCCAGACTGTAGCTGACAATGCAACCCTGTTCATCTACCATTTGTGCAGTCGCCCAGGAGCGAATGGTTCAGTGTGGAGTATCCTTGAAGAATACTATTGAAACAGGACATTTAGGGAAGCCCTGTAGAGGTTTCAACAATGTGAAAGTAAGCCAGGTGTGCTTAATGAGAGAGCAGGATAAAGGATGCACATTATCCATATCAACTTCTAAGCAGCTTGTAGATCTAAGGAAAAAACACAATTTAAAGTGCCTGTATACAAATGCTAGAAGCCTAAAAAATAAGATGGGAAAGTTAGAGTACGTAGCACTAAATTAGGAAGTAGATATAACAGACATCTCAGAGACTTAGTGGAAAGAGGACGATCAATGGCACACTGTGTTAACAGTGTATAAATTGTATCGCAATGATAGAAAGGATCAAATTGGAGGAGGGTTGCGCTGTATGCTAAAGAGGGAATTGAGTCAAATAAAATAAACATTCCACATGAAATGGATAGCCGTGTGGAATCATTATGGATAGAATTTTTTTTTGTTACATTTATACCCCGCGCTTTCCTACTCATGGCAGGCTCAATGCGGCTTACATGGGGCAATGGAGGGTTAAGTGACTTGCCCAGAGTCACAAGGAGCTGCCTGTGCCTGAAGTGGGAATCGAACTCAGTTCCTCAGTTCCCCAGGACCAAAGTCCAACACCCTAACCACTAGGCCACTCCTCCACTCCATGTGTGAAGGGAAGGAGTATTCTTGTAGGGCTATACCACTGTCCACCAGGACAGAATGAACAGATAGATGAAGAAATGTTTACAGAAATTAAGGAAGCTGGCAAATTAGGCAACACTATAATCCTGGGTGATTTCAATTACCTCTAATATACGGAATCCGTAGAACTCAATATCTTAAACCAAAAACTTTTACATCAATATATTCTGTATCCCAAGTTATGTCTTGTATTATTATTTAATAAAAATATACTGGAGAAAAGAGAGACCAATAGAAACAAGAGACACCCCTATTTGAAAGATAAACCTTCATAAACACAGAGGGCTGTTCATAATCATAAGTCATAAGTTGGGATATAGAATATATTGATGTAGAAGTTTTTGGTTTATGATTTCAATTACCCCAATATTAACGTGATAAATGTTACATCACGGAGTGCCAGGGAAATAAAATATCTAGATGTAATAAATGACTGCTTCTTGGAGCAATAAAATTTCTAGATGTAATAAATGACTGCTTCTTGGAGCAATTGGTCCAGGAAACCAACAAGAGGGGGAGCCACTTTGGCATTCAGGGCATAGTGCGAGAGGTGGTGGTGTTGAGTTCCATGGGAAACTGTGATCATAACATGATGAAGTTTGAGTTACTATTTGGGATGAACCCACAAAGGAAATCTACTGTAGATGCATTTAATGTTTGAAAGGGCGACTATAATAAAATGAGGAAAATGGTTAAAAAGAAGCTAAAAGGAATGGCTGCAAAGGTCAGGACTCTAAATCAGGTGGGCGTTATTCAAAAATACCATCTTGGAAGCCCAGAACAGATGTATTTGCAAAGGTGGAAAGAGGAGAAAAACAACAGCCAGCATGGTTAACAGGTGACGTGAAAGAGACTATTACAGCCAAAAGAATGCCCTTCAAAGAATGGAAAAAGGACCCAAATGAAGAAAATAAGAAGCAACACAAGCACTGGTTAAGTCAGATGCAAACCATGAATAAAGAAGGCTAAAAGAATATGAAGAGAAACTTGCCACACAGGCTAAAACTCACTAACAACTTTTTCAGGTACATCAGAAGCAGAAAGCCTGTGAGGAAATCTGTGGGACTGTTAGATTACGAAGGGGCAAAAGGGGCACTAAGGGAGGACAAGGCCATAGTGGAGAAACTGAATTAATTCTTTGCTTCGATCTTTACGGAAGATATAGAGAGATCTGCCTGTATTGGAAATGGTTTTCAAGGGTGATGATGAGGAGGAACAAAGAAATCTCGGTGAACCTAGAAGATGTACTGAGCTAAATCGACAGATTAGTAAATCTCTTGGACTGGATAGAATACATCCAAGGATATTCAAAGAACTAAAGCATGAAATTGCTGACCTACTGTTAAGTAATATGTAACCTATCATTAAAATTGTCTGTAGTACCTGAAGACTGGAGGGTGGCCAATGTGATGATTTTTAAAAAGGGTTCCAGGGGTGATCTGGGAAATTACAAACCGGTAAAAGTCTGACGGCAGTGCTGGGCCGTCTTCAAATCTAAGCTAAAAGCCCACCTTTTTGATGCTGCTTTTAACTCCTAACCCTTATTCACTTGTTCAGAACCCTCTTGTTTGTCCTGTTTGTCCTAATTAGATTGTAAGCTCTGTCAAGCAGGAACTGACTCTTCATGTTCAAGTGTACAGCGCTGCATACGTCTAGTAGCGCTATAGAAATTATAAGTAGTAGTAGTAGTACTGGGCAAAATAGTGGAAATTATAAAGAATAAAATTATGGAACATATAGACAAATATGGCTTAATAGGACAGAGTCAGCATGGGTTTGGCCAAGGGAAATCATGCCTCACCTATTTGCTTTATTTCTTTGAAGGTGTAAATAAACATGTGGATAAAGGTGAGCTGGTTGATGTAGTGTATCTAAATTTTCAGAAAGCTTTTGATAAAGTTCCTCATGAATCCTACGAAAATTAAAGGGTCATGGGATAGGAGGCAATGTTCTGGTGTGGATTAGGAATTGGTTACTGGACAGAAAACAGAGGGTTGGGTTAAATGGCCATTTTTCTCAATGGAAGAGGGTGAAGGGAAAGGGAAAGGGAAATGGGACTTGATATACCGCCTTTCTGAGGTTTTTGCAACTACATTCAAAGCGGTTTACATATATTCAGGTACTTATTTTGTACCAGGGGCAATGGAGGGTTAAGTGACTTGCCCAGAGTCACAAGGAGCTGCAGTGGGAATCGAACTCAGTTCCCCAGGATCAAAGTCCACTGCACTAACCACTAGGCTACTCTTCCTCCAGTAGAGTGCCAAAGGGACCTGTACTGGGACTGGTGCTATTTAACTTATTTATAAATGATATGAAAATCAGAATGACGAGTGAGGTAATTAAATTTGCAGATGACATAAAACTATTCAAAATTGCATGCAGACTGTAAAATATTGCAGGAAAACCTTAGGAAACTGAAAGACTGGGTATCCAAATGGCAGATGAAATTTAATGTGGACATATGCAAGGTGATGCACATCCACATTGGGGGTCAGCAACTAAGAAAAAGATCTAGGTGTTGTCGTAGATAATATACTGAAATCATCTACTCAATGTGTGGCGGCGGCCAAAAACAGGAAAAAAGAATGGTGAATAAGACCGACAATACTATATTGCTTCTGTATCACTCCATGCTGTGACGTCACCTTTACTTCGTTCAGTTCTGGTCGCCATATCTCAAAAAAAGATATAGCGGAATTAGAAAAGGTTCAAAGAAGAACGACCAAAATGATAAAGGGGATGGAGTGCCTCTCATATGAGGAAAGGGTAAAGAGGTTAGGGCTCTTCAGCTTGGAAAAGAGATGGATGAGGGGAGATATGATTGAGGTCTACAAAATCCTGAGTGGTGTAGAACAAGTAGAAGTAAATCTATTTTTTGCATGTAAAAAATCACAACTTCCTTGATGTGAAATATATAAACTTGAAGTGATTTTTTACATGCACAGTATACAATTATTGTTGTTGAAAAGATTTAAGAAGAATGTATGTTCATATTTTGAATAATAAATTATGGAGGTTTTTATAAGACCAATGATAGAGGACTATGATCTGTTCACAAGTCATAAGTGTCTGCCTGACTGCAGGTTTACCTGCTTTTTTGGTTAGGTAAGACAGACAGTCACGGACAAACTGAGGTCTTTTTCCTCCTTTATTAAGGAATTTAAAGAAAACAAAACAAAAAAAATCAAAAACAAAATTAAGTAGAAAGACATTTAAGAGATGTTATAAGAACTGTGTGTGGTTGTATGATCACTTTTCTACTATACTAGCAAAAAAGGCCCGTTTCTGACACAAATGAAATGGGCGCTAGCAAGGTTTTCCTCGGAGTGTGTATGTTTGAGAGAGTGTATGTGAGAGTGAGTGTGTGTGTGAGAGAGAGTGAATGTGCGAGTGTGTGAGAGAGAGAGAGTGCGTCTGGGTGCAAGTGTGTCTGTGAGAGAGAGAGTGTGTGTGTGTGTGTGAGAATGAGAGTGTGTGCAAGTGCGTATGTGAGATATAGTGTGAGTGTGTTTCACACAGATACAGTGTGTGCGAGAGAGAGAGTGTGTGTGTGTGTGAGACACAGACTCTCTGTGAGACTGTGTATGAGACCAAGAGAGTGTGTGACTGTGTGACACATAGACAGTGAATGTGATACAGTGTGAGACATATAGTGTGTGAGAGACAGTGTGCGAGAGTGAGAGAAAGACATTGACTGTGAGAGAGAGTGTGTGTGTGTGACAGAGATACCCCCTCCCTCCTTCTCTCTGGTGTCAGGCCCCCCCCCCCCCCCCCTCTCTCTGGTGTCTGAGCATTACTGTGCAGGACGCTGAGCTCTGGCTGTGCTTCAAGGAACTGACCAATCCTATTTAATAGAATCCACCTCCAACATTCTGAATCCGAGAAACCTTGTGTGGTTGGTCACTTCTGCTTGTGACGGACCCAGAAGTACGTGATGTCAATTCAGGAGATGGATACAGATAGCAGGAATGCCTCAGCCATGCAGTCAGCTTCAGAATGTTGGAGGTGCGTTTTATTATATAGGATATTTCACATCCTGGAGTAGATTTGAAGTATTATTGGTCCACTATTTGCATTTTGGTGTGTTCACATCTTGTAGTGGTTCTTCTTTTTTTGTATATTTACCTTGACATATTTTTTAGGATAAACAGCATAAAATGTATTGTACTGTTTTGGGATCTTGCCAGGTACTTGTGACCTGGCTTGGTCACTGTTGGAAACAAGACGCTGGGCTTGATGGACCTTCGGTCTGTCCTAGTATGGCAATACTTATATATTTATGCAAGGAGGGGAAGATAAACTATAGTTAATTTAGTGTTCATCTTCCCCTCCTTGCATAAATGATTCACTTCCTTTGCATACTAAAGAGAGAAGTTGTATGCCATGTGCTGTAAAGCTGCTGATAAACTATAGTTAATTTAGTGTTCATCAGCAGCTTTACAGCACATGGCATACAACTTCTCTCTTTAGTATGCAAAGGAAGTGAATCATTTTTCCTAATAGACTTTCCAATAGTTTACGTGTCATGAAAACTTCAAAACTATGCACGCTTTAACCTTTATTGAATTATACTTTCACCAGTTCAAGTTTGCTCTGCTGATCCAGATCATAAAATAACCAGGTGCATTTCATTAACTCCTTTCTTATCCACCATCATAAAACACAAAACTGCACCACCAGACTGAGAATTCGCTTAGATTAAGTTTTCTTTTGCATCAAATTCACTGGAATTTTAAAGTTTATAAATCTGTCATAAAGAACGCTCCTGCATGACACAAAAAAAAGTTACACACAATTTCTTTCCACGTAACTTTCTTAAAGCATAAGTAATGATTCAGTAAATAACCATGTTTGAAGCTTTATTATAATTTTTGCGTTTCAGAATCTCCCCCCCCCCCCCCATCATGGCCCCCAAGATCTTCTTTCAGCAGAAATAAGAGGCCCAGACAACACATTTACCACAAAGATGCACTTTCTTGAACTGTTTTAAATAATATGCTAAAGGTTAATCTCATGCCTCTTGATTGGATTACTTATATATGTAGTTGGCTCTGGTGCATCAGATTACAGTTTTCCACTAGGGAAAATCACCCACAGATGCAATGGGGCCAATTCTAGTTGCAATGCATTTGTTTGTAGACTGTACATAATCTAGACAGAAACAAGACAACTGGATCTACGTAAAATTGATTCTCTTTTGCTGTTCAGGAAACAACTCAAGACTTGTTTCAAAATGCACACTGATGATGATTTTAATTTTTTGCAAAAATTTTTAATAGGACTCACATTGTGACAATGAGACAAAGCTTTGTTGTTGTGGGTGAGCCTAGAGGGATTCCCTACTTGTCAGAAGCCTGCTGTTCTTAGAGAATACATGATGCAGGTAGGTAACTTCATTTTCTCCGAGGACAAGCAGGCTTCTATCTTCTCACAAGTAGGGAATCCCTAGTATCTAGGCTCACCCACAACAACAAACATTGGTCAACTGGGCCTCACAACGGCGAGGACATAACACAGATTAACCTGAAACTATATACAATCTGAATGAGCGTGCAGTCTGGAACAGAAAAAAAAACGGGCCTAGGAAGGTGGAATTAGATTAAAGTCCCCAAACAGATTCTGCAACACTGACTGCCCGAACTGTCATGTCGGGTATCCTGCTCAAGGCAGTAGTGTGAAGTGACTGTGAGGACTGAAGACCACATCGCAGCCTTGCAAATTTCTTTAATGGAGGCCGACCTCAACCAACGCAGCCATGGCTCTGACATTATGAGCCATAACATGACCCTCCAAGGCCAGCCCAACCTGGGCATAAGTGAAGGAAATGCAATCTGCCAGCCAAATTTAAAAGGTGCATTTCCCGATGGCGATCCCCATCCTGCTGGGATCAAAAGAAACAAGAAGCTGGGCGGACTTTCTGTGGGGTCTTGTCTGCTCCATGTAATAAACAATGCTCTCTTGCAATCGAAGGTGTGTAAGCTGCTTTCACCAGGATGGGCATAAGGTCGGGGAAAGAACGTTGGCAAGAGAATCGACTGGTTCAGATGAAACTCTGACACCATCTTCGGCAGGAACTTAAGGTGTATGTGGAAGCCTACTCTGTTGTGATGAAACTTAGTATAAGGTGCATCCACTACTAAGGCCTGAAGCTCACTGACCCTACGAGCTGAAGTAACAGCCACCAAGAAAACTACCTTCCAGGTCAAGTACTTCAGATGGTGGCAGGAATTCAGTGGCTCAAAGGGACCTTTCATCAGCTGGGTAAAAAATGATGTTCAGATCCCATGACACTGGTGGATGTTTGACAAGGGGCTTTGACAAAAGCAAACCTCTCATGAAACAAAACCACTAAAGGCTGTCCAGAGATGGGCTTACCTTCTACATGTCGATGGTAAGCACTAATTGCACTAAGGTAAATTTGAGACCAAACACTGACAAGTGTAGAAGGTATTCAAGCAGGGTCTGAGTAGGGCAAGTAAGAAGATCTAGGGCCTTGCTCTCACACCAAATGGCAAACCTCCTCCATTTAAAAGAGTAACACCTCTTAGTGGAATCTTTCCTCGAAGCCAGCAAGACTCGGGAGACACCCTCCGAAAGACCCAAGGAAGCAAATTTTAGGCTCTCAACATCCAAGCTGCAAGAGCCAGAGACTGGAGGTTATGATGTAGAAGCGACCCCTCGTTCTGTGTGATGAGGGTCAATCCCTATGGTTCTTGGACGATAATTCCAGAAGAGGGAATCATATCTGCTACAGCCAGTACACCACGATCAGAATCATGGTTGCGCAGTCTTGATTGAGTTTCAATAAAGTGTTTCCCACTAGAGGAATTAACATAGTAACATAGTAAATGACGGCAGATAAAGACCTAAACGGTCCACCCAGTCTGCCCAACAAGATAAACACATTTTACATGGTATGTGATACTTTATATGTATAACCGAGTTTGATTTGCCCCTGCCTTTCTCAGGGCACAGACTGTAAAAGTCTGCCCAGCACTGTTCCTGTACTAAAAGTTCTGAAGCTAACGTCGAAGCCCCTTAAAATTTACACTCCAGCTCATCCATATCTATTCAGCCACAATGAGGGCACAGACCATAGAAGTCCATCCAGCATTGGTTTTATTCTCCAATTTAGATTGTAAGCTTTGTTGAGCAGGGACTGTCTTTTTATGTTTATTTGTACAGCGCTGCGTAAGTCTAGTAGCGCTATAGAAATGTTTAATAGTAGTAGTAGTAGTAGTAATTACCAGTGTCGCCACCCAATCTCTGCTAACATTCTGCAGATCCATTCCTTCTAAACAAGATTCCTTTGTGTTTATCCCACGCATTTGAATTCCATTACCGTTTTCATCTCCACCACCTCCCGCGGGAGGGCATTCCACATATCCACCACCCTCTCCGTGAAAAAATACTTCCTGACATTACTCTTGAGTCTGCCCCCCTTCAACCTCAATTCAAATCCTCTAGTTCTACCACCTTCCCGTCTCCGGAAAAGGTTCGTTTGTGGATTAATACATTCAAACATTTGAACTTCTGTATCATGTCACCCCTGTTTCTCCTTTCTTCCAAGGTATACATATGTTCAGGTCAGCAAGTCTCTCATCATATGGTTTGCAACGCAAATCCCATACCATTTTTCTAGCTTTTCTTTGCACCGCTTCCAGTCTTTTTACAACTTTAGCAAGATACAGCATCCAAAACTGAACACAATACTCTGTGGGGCCTCACCAATGACTTGCAGAGGGACACCACCACCTCCTTTTTTTCTGCTGGTTATACCCCTCTCTATGCAGCCTAGTATACTTCTGGCCATGGCTGTCGCCTTGTCATATTGTTTCTTCGCCTTCAGATCTTCAGACACCAACACCCCAAGGTCTCTCTCCTGAGTTGAGCTTACTAAACTCTCCCCTCCTATTCGGTATCTTTCTTTTGGGTTTCTGCACCCCAAATGCATCACTCTGCACTTCTTGGCATTAAATTTTTACTTCACTCAATACTGACTGGGGTAACTAGTGTTTCCGGTTTCAAAATTACTAACGTATAACCTCTTAATGAAACCTTTGGGTCTTAATTCCACTTTTCTTTTAATTACTTTTTATAATTGCTCTTAATGTGAAATAATAAAGAACTTTCTTTCTTAATAATGTGCAGTGCTCAGTAATCACGTTACCCCGGCTTGAACTGCACTTGGTAAAATCATGTACACAACATCATAGCACTGCAGCCCTCCTTATCTCCTTTCAATATTATTTTCTATTTCTCTAGATTTTATTCCCCATATTAGTCACTTATAATAGGGATGCTGCTGTCCTCCGTGCTGTTGATGCTGAACCCATGCTTCTGGAGTAACAGCTTCGTGCAAAATTGTGCTCGTGACTCTTCTACAGTTTAATTAAACTTCACTCCTCTTACATTCATTCAATTCAAGGGAAAAAAAACATATAGTTCTCAGACTGCCAAGAAAGCCTTTTTACATCTCAAAGATGCTCCCAACCCTCTTCGCTCCCAAAGCATAAGCTGATGTAACATGCTGCGCCATCCCTAAAAGGAAGGTGAATCAGAGGAAGTCCACACCTTGAGAACTGACTTCTTGCTAAGTAAAGCAGCTTTAGGAAGAAAGCTCCAGCTTCCTTTCCACTGAAAAGGAAATGCTTCATATTTGTCTAGTAAAAACCCACTGCAAAGAGTGGAATATAGCTGACCAACTCCCTTCTCCAGGTATAGAACTAATCTCGACCAGAAACTATAAATCACTGGACAATCCCACAACGAATGGAAAAATGAATTATACTGAGATGAACACTTTAGACACATAGGAGTATCAATGCTGCCCATAAGAAACAACTGAGATTGAGAAATATAAGCTCCGTAGATGGGAAGGCGGTAGAACTAGAAGACATGATATGAGATTGAAGGGGGGCAGACTCAAGAAAAATGTCAGGAAGTATATTTTCACGGAGAGAGTGGTAGATACTTGGAATGCCCTCCCGCGGGAGGTGGTGGAGATGAAAACGGTAGCGGAATTCAAGCATGCGTGGGATAAACAAAGGAATCCTGTTCAGAAGGAATAGATCCTCAGAAGCTTAGCTGAGATTGGGAGGCGGGGCTGGTGTTTGGGAGGCGGGGCTAGTGCTGGGCAAGACTTCTACGGTCTGTGCCCTGAAAATGGCAGATACAAATCAAGGTAAGGTATACACAAGAAGTAGCACATATGAGTTTATCTTGTTGGGCAGACTAGATGGACTGTGCAGGTCTTTTTCTGCCGTCATCTACTATGTTACTATGATATAGTATTTTAAACTGACATTCGTGTAGGTCTGAAGCTTCCGTTAAGTGGGAAATACAAGCTACCAGATTCAAAGAATCCGGCAACCTGAGCAGCTCAGCTGCCCATCGAGCCTGAACTTGTGTGGGATCTCTAACAGGAGAGATGTTTAAGCCGTGTGCAATGAGATCAAGAGGCGGTTTCGATAATCAAATGTGAATAGACGACTCACCATGCTCCTATGATCAGCTGCCAATGCTACTCTATCTAAAGTGTGAACATAATGACACAATTGGTAATATGTGAAACTATCTGCCAAACGAGTGGGTAAACCGTCCCCCAACTCCTCCAAAGACATCAACAATCAATCTGGATTAAGTACATGCTGCAACCTTAAAGTACCCAAGGATGCCCATCTTAAGAATGTGCAATTGCCACTGCCTGGACGAAACTGGCATTAACTTGTTAAGAAAGTAGAGGTGTGTGGAGAGTCATCCCATAATTTTGAAAGGGCCTTTCATAAATCTCTGAGGGACCTGTATTAGAAAGTTTAAATGCCATGATTGAAAAAATTCCCCTTCTAACCAAAGAGGGATGTAATCCTCCTGATCTAAAAGCCAATCCCTCAAATGACGAGCCAGACAAACTTGACTGTATTTATCAATGTCTTGCAGACCCATACCTCCCCCCTTTCCATGTACCTATTAGATAAAAAGCAGCCGAGGCTTGCGTCCACCCCAGCAAAAATGAGACAAGCATCTATTAAGAGTGTAAAAAACATCCTTCCAACACAACTTAAGAGGAAGCAACTGCAACATATACAACCATTTGGGGAATTCTATCATTTTAAACAAATGAAATCTTCCATGCAGACCCAGAGGTAAAGCTTGCCAACTAGTCAATAATGCTGACATAGATTCTATTAAATGAGACACATTGAGGTTATACAGGCCTGATGTATGCATGGAAAGACGAATACCGAGGTAATGAAACGATTGAGTCACCGACTGTAAGGGAAATACTCCCTCCCACTCCCTTCTCACATTATCTGATGACTCTAGAACCATAGATTTCTGATAATTAAGAGAAAAGCCAGAAAAAAATCATCATATTCCTGAAATAACTCAAGTAACGCTGCTAGCGAGCGCTGCGGGTCTGTTAAATAAACCAAAATACCGTCTGCAAAAGCCGATATTTTGAAGGTGAGAGTATGGAAGGTCACTCCCTGGATCTCAGGATGAGCTAAATATCTTGATTTAGAGGATCTAGCACTAAGACAAAAAGCAGGTGGGAGAGGGGACACCCCTGGCGAGTGCCTTTATATATCCGGGAGTGGAAAAAACCCTATTAACCCACATGACTGCTGACAGATTCGAATATAAGGCTTGTACAGTTTCTGAGAAAAACCCTGAAATGTCATACTTTTGTAACACCTGAAATAAGAAGGACAAGTAAACCCGGTTGAAGGCCTTCTCCGCATCAAAGCTGACCAGGATAGAAGGGGTTTGTTGGAGGCAAGCACACTCCAGAAAGGCCAAAATCTTACGTATGTTTTTAACTGCGGACCTGGCTCTTACAAAGCCCGCCTGAGAATCCTCCATTAAGTGTGGCAAAAAGCGCGTTAGACTATTTGCCAATAATTTGGCAAACAACTTTGCTTGAAAATTTATCAAGGAGATAGGTCTCTACCCAGTTTCAGAAGTACTATGATTTGTGCTGTTTTAAGTGAATCTGGTAAGGCCTGGAGCTACACTATATATGTAAACATTTTTAATAACGATGGGCCTATGTGTTCCAACAAAATCATAAAACTCGTCCCTAAAACCGTCTGGACCCAGTGCTTTATGAAGAGCGCATCCCCCTAAGGCTAGAGCCAGTTCATCCCTGTGAAGGAAGCATGTAAAATCTCCTTCTGAGGAGGTGTAATTCTAGGTAACCTGGTGTTGTCCACATAGAGAGAACCAGTCAGCGACACTGTGTCCTCAACTGGTGCTTTATATAGCTTTTTGTGAAAACTTTTAAATATAGTATCAGATGTTGTCCTACACCCTATGGTATCAGTAAGCTGTAGCACCGTTTGTATCCCTGCATGCTGTAATCAAATCAGAGAGCATTTTACTGCATTTACTCCCATGTCAATACAACTGATATTTATATAGGCCAAAGATTTAACCACCCTCTGATGTAACAGAGCTGCTTGTGTTGCCAGAAGGTTCTCCCTAGTTGCGGGTGTTTTCTGGACTCCAAAATTATCCTCTCTCTAATCACTTGTTTTTCTAAACACAATATATCCTTACCTCCCATAGCCCCTCTATGAGCTGCAAATGCAATAATTTCTCCTCTAAGCACAGCCTTAGCAGTGTCCCAATAAATAAGAGGTTGTGTCACGTGGGCTTCATTGTTGTGTGCATAATCCTTTCACTTGTCTATCAAAAAGGAATGAAATGATGAGTCCCAGTACAATTCAATCGGAAATCACCACTGTCGTGGTACTCCAGTTCCTGTTGGCAGGTGAAACGTCACCCATATCAAGGCATGACCTGAAATACCATAGGAGCTAATTTCTGAGGTAGACAAATATTTGAAAAAAGAACGAGACACCAAAAGATAGTAAATTCTCAATTGTGTGGCATGAGCTCTGTAGAGATGCATATAATCTCTTTCTCCTTAAAGAGGTGCCAGGAATCCACCATGTCCAAAGTGTCACAAAATAAAGGCAACCCCCAAGAAGGGTGAACTCTATGGTCCCCTGAAGGATATGAGCATCCCAAATTAAAATCACCCCCAACCACAATATCTTGGTTAGCATGAGGCAATAAAACATTAATCAAAGCAGAAAAAAAACTTTTGTCATATGAGTTAGGTGCGTATACATTACATAAAATCATAGGGTGTTTATTTATAGTCACTCGAGCCACCAAAAAGTCCTTGGGTGACAGAGTGTATTTCCTCATCCAGAGACTTTCTAAACAGGATAAGAACTCCCATCTTCTTCTGAACCGCTGGGGACTCGACTAGGGCACCCACAGATGAAAGATGAGTCTATTGTAAAAGAGCTACATCAGTCTTATGGTGATGAAGGAATTATAAAATCTTCTGCCTCTTAATTGGTGAGGTCACCCCTCCTACATTCTAAGATGACATTTTTAAAGGCCCCAGCTATCCATCGTCAGCAGAGGTCACACATGTAACGATAAGAATCTTTCCCAGGAGTGACCCCCCAGCCACAAAGTGCCCCATAACTGCGATTGGAGCCTGGAATCTCGAGAGGTAGCAACAAGCAAACAAAAAATTGTAGATTGCCCAACCCCAGCCCGCCCCCCCCTCCACCTTCTCCCACCTTGAAATTACCATAACCTCCCCCCGCCGCCTGTTACCCACCCAAACACTCCCCAATCTATGAAATATTCAGACCACCCACTGGTGTCCTAAACCTGGGAGCTGCAGCTCCCCCTACAAACCAAAGAATCATGAAATATAAGCCCAATCTCTACTTCATCCTACAGTCCGCAGCTCTACAAATATAAAAAGCAGTATTACCGGCTTGCCTTTGTGTCTTGTCTCATCAAACATCAAAGATAGCAAACTTATAAGAATAGCCATGTGTGAAGCGTTTATTTATTTAATACATTTATACCCCACATTTTCCCGCTAGTTGCAGGCTCAAAGTGGCTTACATAAATCTGTAGGAAGGCTATAGAACAGAAAAGTACAAGCAGTGTAAATGTAAGATAATAAACCTCATTTAAACAACAATATGTAGAAGATAATAAAGATAATTAGTTCAAAGAGATCAGTTAAATTTAGTCAGTCACTTTAATCCAAGACGCAATCTGCGTGGCGTTTGCCCCGCACTGGAGAGCTAGAACAATAGTAGTATTCACAGCCTCTGTGTCTCACCAAACATCAACAACAGCAAACATATAAGTATAGCAATGTGTGAAGCATTCAAAGAAATCAGTTAAATTTAGTCACTTTAATCCAAGATGTAATCTGTGTGGAATTTGTCCTGCATTGAACAATAGTAGTATTCACAGTTTATTTCTTCTCCTACTATAGTGCTTCCCTTCCAAAAGAAATGCCTAGCAAAATATAAGCAGTACCTTAGGTAATTTCATCAAGGAGAAGAAGATGGTATATTAGCCACAAATTTAGAAGACTCTGCTGCAGAGGTGAATACCCGAGTTGCCCCATTATGAAAAATTCAAAGTTTGGCCAGGTAAGCCAAAGTGAAGCAGATATGTCTCTTAATCAACTCTATGCAAAGGGGGGAAAAGATCTTCCGTGCTGCAGAGACCTCTGCCAAATAATCCTGGAAGCAGAGAATAGCTTTGTCCTCGTATTTTAATTGCCTCCCACCTCACAATGCTCAGAGATGTCCACCTTATGAACATAATTTAGAAGTTTAAATATTACCACTTGTGGGCGTGCTGAAACCTCTCATAAGTACATAAGTAATGCCATACTGGGAAAAGACCAAGGGTCCATCGAGCCCAGCATCTTGTCCACGACAGCGGCCAATCCAGGCCAAGGGCACCTGGCAAGCTTCCCAAACATACAAACATTCTATACATGTTATTCCTGGGATTTGGGATATTTCCAAGTCCGTTTAGTAGCGGTTTATGGACTTATCCTTTAGGAAACCGTCCAACCCCTTTTTAAACTCTGCTAAGCTAACCGCCTTCACCACATTTTTCGGCAATGAATTCCAGAGTTTAATTACACATTGGGTGAAGAAAAATTTTCTTCGATTTGTTTTAAATTTACTACACTGTAGTTTAATCGCATGCCCCCTAGTCCTAGTATTTTTGGAAAGCGTGAACAGACGCTTCACATCCACCTGTTCCACTCCACTCATTATTTTATATACCTCTATCATGTCTCCCCTCAGCCGTCTCTTCTCCAAGCTGAATAGCCCTAGCCTCCTTAGTCTTTCTTCATAGGGAAGTCGTCCCATCCCCGCTATCATTTTAGTCGCCCTTCGCTGCACCTTTTCCAATTGTACTATATCTTTCTTGAGCTGCGGCGACCAGAACTGAACACAATACTCAAGGTGCGGTCGCACCATGGAGCGATACAATGGCATTATAACATCCTCACACCTGTTTTCCATACCTTTCCTAATAATACCCAACATTCTATTCGCTTTCCTAGCCGCAGCAGCACACTGAGCAGAAGGTTTCAGTGTGTTATCGACGACGACACCCAGATCCCTTTCTTGGTCCGTAACTCCTAACGTGGAACCTTGCATGACGTAGCTATAATTCGGGTTCTTTTTTCCCCACATGCATCACCTTGCACTTGCTCACATTAAACGTCATCTGCCATTTAGCCGCCCAGTCTCCCAGTCTCGTAAGGTCCTCTTGTAATTTTTCACAATCCTATCGCGAGTTAACGACTTTGAATAACTTTGTGTCATCAGCAAATTTAATTACCTCGCTAGTTACTCCCATCTCTAAATCATTTATAAATATATTAAAAAGCAGCGGTCCTAGCACAGACCCCTGAGGAACCCCAATAACTACCCTTCTCCATTGTGAATACTGCCCATTTAACCCGGTGCTGACCCAGATGATGGGCCCATCTCTTTAAAATGGCTTCCTTTTTTTCTCTCTCAGACACCTCCATCTTATTCAGTCACTGAAGTTAAATGTCTGCTGGGGGCCTACTGTTTTGACTGCATCTCTCCTCTCTCTTTTAAACACTGGCTTCCAATATCTCCTCAACTCAGATTCAAGATTCTTACCCTTATCCACTGAGCATTTCACTCAGAAACCCATGTTACTTCTTTTTGCTCAAATCCTGCGTTTCTTCTCTCTCCACGTCCAATGAGTCTCTACTTGCCCTTCCACCACACTGCTGCTCCTGAAGCTCTGCTTTTTGTTATCCGAGCCCTTCTCTTGAATTCTTTGCCCCTTTACATCTGCTAGGAACTCTTGTTTTCCAAATAAGACTTGTATCCTTCAAGTGACTTTCAGAAAGGTTCTTAGATCTGTTTTTATGCTTCCGCTGTCTTTTCTTGTCTGCTACTCTATGAATAGCTGGTTGTATCTGTGCCTTTTTGTTTTTAGGCTATAAACCACCCTGATGGCCATTCTGGCCAAATGGCAGTACAACAAATGTTTATAAAATAAATATCAAATGTCCAGTTGGCACAATAGAATGTTATGTGATATAATCTTGTGTACAATAAAAAAATAAAACTGGGTTTTTCACTAGCATATTAACACCTGCGCTGGTATATTTGATTCTAGTTTGTACAAACAATATTTTAGGGACATTCTGGAAACACTTGAGAATCTCTCTACAAACCTCATTAACGTCAATCAAAAAAGGATTAGACAGGGAAGATAAAAATGGAAATCACCCTTCAGCAGGATCTAAAGCCAAAGCCCGTGGACTGTCAAGATCCTTCCACACGAGAACCTGACGGTGCTGTCCATCCAGTTTGGATACTTCAATGCGATTTGTTCCAGTATCAGCCCAGTAAAGGTTCTTCCCGAGCCAGTCCACTGCCATGCCTTCTGGGTAATCCAAACCAAACTGAACTACATGCTCCAGAGAACTTCCATTCATAAAGGCTCTGCTGATTGTCTGCAGGAACAATGACAAAAGAGACAATTGATAAATCACACAGCTTTAAGTTAAGGATTTATGTTTATGCATTCTGTTGGTGTTTTTTTTTTATAGAATAAAAAAAAAAACCCTCAGATAGCCAGGCCAGAAAAACAGAATACACTGAATGCAGACAAGACAGAATTATCCTAGACACAATTCAATCAACCGCCAACTTAGGAAACTTTGCTGCATCCAAAACTACTTTGAGAAAGATCAACTCAAACTCCTGGTACAGGCACGCCTACTCTCACAATTGGATTATTGCAATCTTAGTTACTTGGGCTGAGTAAGGGTCAAGTGAAATAACTACAGTCTGCACAGAACACAGCAGTACGCCTGATTTTTGGCTTAAATAAACATGACAGAATTTCTTTATTTTGTGTTAAACTTCATTGGTTGCCCATTGAGGCTAGAGTTCTTTTTAAATTGGCCTGTTTATTTGTTGTTTTTTTTTTAACATGGATTGGCGCTAAAGTATTTATACTCCCATTTCCAATTTGCTGTCTCCATAAGAGATAGAAGGCTAGATTGTCGAACTGTGTTTCCTCTCCTTCTCCAAGAGGAAAGAAAAGACTAAAAATGTTTGAAATGACACCGGCATTTGAAGCCACCAGTCACTGGAAAGTGTCTGCCGGGACATTTTGGTTATCTCATTCTTACCTGTCATTTAGGAAGAATATTAAGACTTTGCACTTTCAGAAATTTGTACTACAAAAAGATTAACCATATATATATATTTTAAAAACTGTCCTCCCAGAGGATTGTTCTGGCTCTTGATGTTACTATTATCCATTTTGAACTTCAAGGTGTAAGCGGGATATAAGACCAGATGTTATGGAGTAGCAGCCTAGTGGTTAGAGTACTAGGCTAAGAAGAGAAGCCCTGTTCAAATCCCACTGCTGCTCCTTGTAATCTTCAGCAAGTCACATAACCCTCCATTGCCTAAGGGACAGATTGTAAGCTCTCCAGGTACAGGGAAAATACCAAAGGTACCTGAATGTAACTCACCTTAGCTAGTACTGAAAAGGTAGAGCTAAATTTAAGTAAAGATTCATAACTTTATTCCCTTTTGCATTTGTATTTTGGAGCACTGAAAGATGATTGCTATCACAGGTCTAGGCCTAAAAGAACTTAATTTTTTCAGACACTGTGCCTCTGGTTTGATGTAGAATACAGGAATGTCAAAGTAAAAGGAAAGTGGGGAAAGAGAGAAAAAACAAGCATGTTAGAGCACAATTAAATTTTGTCATAATAAAAAAAACAAAACAAAACAACATGTGACACTAGTCACTAAGAAGTACAAATAATGATGGATACAGGGAACATGGTTTGTGAAAGATGTGTGTTAGTAATGCTACCCTTAACACACCTACTTGATCACCAAATAAATCATAGGTCTAACCTTCAAACTGATGTCTGTCCAGTAAATCCGATTGTCTGATACATCAAAGTCCAAAGCAGATGCTTCTTTCACCCCCGTGAGTGGAATTGCCACGTTGTTGTTGTTGTTGGTTTCTAGGGAGATGCGCCGGATATCTGCTCTCCGAGAAAAGAGGAGGAATGCTTCTGGGACAATGCAGGTCTTCATGTCACTGATGAGTTCCAAGCCAATAGGACAGGCACAACGGGGACCTTGGGGTCTGTACAGGCACAAGTGGCTACACCCCCCATTGTTATCTGCACATGGGTTTGTACCTACAAGTAGAAAGAGGCAGCTATAAATACAAGAATGTTTACTGTATTACACATTTTTTAAAGAAAGCAGAAGAAATGCTGTTTGGGAGGGGGGTGCGAAGGACCTTAGATCATATAGATTGCAATCAATTGAACAAACCACCAACAGCAGTGAGGCCTGTGTACCTGTAGCACAATCAAATGTTAAGGAAAGGCAAGATTTGGGAAAAACATAAGAAGATTCCTTAGGGAAAGGTTTGACACATTCCAGATGCCAGGTCACCATGGCATTTACATATTGCACCCTGGCACACAGGATTTCATGCCTTAAGAATTTGGTGTTTTCTGCCAGCAAAATGGGTCTTCCTCTCTGCACCCAGAACAAATTTGAGACACACAGTGCAGAAACTCTTGTACTACTCTTATGGTCTCAAATCTCATGAAATCTGAAACTGCACGACCAGCTTGGGAGAAGGAAGAGGTGCTTCTTGCCTGCTTGCTTCTGTGGTTGCTTATGATGTACTACAGATGAGCTATAGTATTTTTAAACTGACAGTAGGACAGAGCACTGGAGAGAAAGGTGAGAACTGGAAAAGATGAGAGAATAAGGGGAAAGAAGCTTGCTAGTAAGAAGTGTGCGACAAGAAAATAGAGTAACAGCCTAGTCATTAAAACACCAGGGTTCATATCCTGCCAATGCTCCTTGTGACATCAGGCAAAGCGCTTCAACCTCTCTTGGCTCTAGTATAAACTTAGGGGTCTATTTACTAAAGGACAATAAAGTTTTTTATTTAACATTTGTAAACTCAATTTTGGAGTAGAGGACTAACCTAGTGGTTAAAGCAGTAAGGAAAACCAGAGTTCAATTCCTACAGATACTCCTTGTGATCCTGCGCAAGTCACTTCACCCTCCATTGCCACAGATACAAACTTTTATGGCACATGCAGACAGGAACCACCAAGGTGGGCTATTTTCCTGCTTTCTTCTGACCATACTGATGGCACTAACCTGCATAAATTTCTAGCACTACGATAGGTATCAAAAAATGAACAATTTCTCTCACTGTGTACTCGATCCACTTTGCAAATCTCAAGTGTACAAAAACTTGTGTGACCAGAAACACATTAACCTTTGACACCCCCCCCCCCCCCCCCCCCCACAAAGTGGATCCTGTTGCCTATAAAGATTGGCTTAATTAATATTTCCAGGACTGCCAATATATGGATAACGCATAATTAGCAAAGTCTGAATTTGGGCTTCAAAGATGTAAAGATGTCCCTTTATGCAGGCTAAATGAATCTTTATTCAGAACTCACTGCCAAATGTTTTAGGTGCTTTGTCAAAAGCCTTGCTAGTTTAACTACCACCAGGTAATAGTAACACTCACCAATGATCTGATGCACATTTGTAGCTTTCAGACCCATCAGATCTGGAAGCTGGTCTATGATTACTTCCCGTTCAGCGCTGCGCTTGTGCACACGCTCAATGCTACGCCTCTGCCAGTCAGTCCAGTAAATGTAATCTCCTAGCAAAGTGAATCCAAAGATATGAGGCAACTTGTCTTCTACCAATACTTTCCTCCCAGTTCCATTTGTCATCATGACCTGTAAGCAGAAAGGAAGATTTACTCCTCAGGGACTTTAGGCAAAATAAACACATGCACAATAGGCAAGACAATGACTGTAAAGATTTAAGAATTACTGAAAACTCTCTAAATTTTGTTTTGTAAGGGCCAGTATTTTGCTTCTGCTCCTTTTATTCTAAAAACTCAGGGGTGGGAAAACTACAACACACATTCCAAACAAAGCCTGCCAATGAAATTTTTCTGGCCGTAGACTCTAATGCTAGATTTACTTATGCGTGTTAGCATTAATGAGTGTTACTGTAAAGTAATAGTTAAGTTAACATTTAGCTCTAACTCTTCGACTCCAGACCCTCACCCCAGTCACTGCTCTCAGTATGGCCCTCTGGTCAAAAGGTCTGCCTCATCCCTGTTCTAACTCAATCAGAAATCAGGTATAACTTGCGGGAATATTCACCTGGACCTCCCCTCGAGTGTCCCTTGTTCAAGCTGAGACCCTTTCGAATCCTGTTGTTTTAGAGACGGTACAGTGGCTATTATGCATTTATCACTTGGGTAAGACTCCAGGCCCTGATGAGTTTTCCAATAAATATTATAAATATTTTGTAGCACATCTGGCACCATTACTTCTCCGACAAATGAATCACTTGGAGGAATGAGGGGGGTTTGCCAGATTCATGTGAATTGGCTACTATTACGGTGCTCCCTAAGCCTGGCAAAAATCCAATAGCAATAAGAAATGGTATATAAAATGAATAAATGATAAATGATAATTATATGCCTCCTATAAGCCTATTTCGCCCTTAAAACACCAATTACAAACTTTTTACAAAAATTATAGCACGCCTACAACATTTTTTGCCTCAGCTGATACATGTTGACCAATCAGGTTTTGTGGCGGGAAGGCAAACTTATGATAATGTGCATAGCGTAATTCATGTTATACAAAGGGCTGCCCAGACTCAAGTACCCCTGCTCTTATTATCCCTGGACGCAGAGGAGGCCTTTGACAGAGTGCACTGGTCCTTCATGTTCACCCTGTTAGACACCTTGAGCTTTTTAGGCCAATTTGTTATCTGGTTACATCAGATCTATGCCTGTATTAAAATCAATGTCACCTATACAGGCTCTTTTTGACTGCATAGGGGAAGAGACAGAGCTGTGCCCTCTCGCCATTGCTATTTGTTCTGGTGATTGAGCCACTGGCAAAGGCAATTAGGCAATGTCCCAATAAAACTGGACTTGAGTGGAGAAGGACTCAAAATGACAACTTTTAGCTAATGTGTTCATGACCCTTATGAATCCAGCTGCCTCTCTGCTATACTTGGGGGAGGAGCTTGGGTGCTAAGGGACCTTATCAGGGTTCAAAATAAATATGACAATCTCAAATTTTGAATATTTCCTTGGCCACAGTGACAGCTCCTACCCAATACTGGCCGTGTTTCGGCGTATACCAACAACGCCTGCCTCAGGGGTCAATCAACATAAGGTGCTAAGGTTGTAGTTCACAATACAGTGATTCAGCAAATTGAAATCCATAATGCAGTACTAGTCATTACCACCTCATTTAACTGTCCTACTGACCTCCCAATCCCTTAGAGGTGGTAAGACCTAGTACTGCATGGCTCAAAACTTACAGATTTCTATTGTGCTCAATCACTGTATTGTGAGTTACAACCTTAGCACCTTACATTGTTTGGCTCACTAACCCGAGGAAGGCGTTGGTATAAGTCAAAACACGGCCCGTGTCGAGTCATTAATAGTGTGTTGATTCCTTTCTTGAGAGCCCTTTGTGCTTTTTTTCTGGGCTATGTATGTCTGTATAACAGATATCACTTATAAATCAAGAAGTATAAAACAAAGAATATTAAAGCATTGGTAATATATACCATTATCATATGATTGTCCGTGATAGATATTCATAAAAATAAATAGAAACATATGATAAAAATAGAGAAACATATGATAGGTACAGAGACCTGTGATAGTAAATGAATGAGAAAAAGAAAAAATGTGAAAGGAGAAGAGAGAAAAATGGAACAAAGGGGAGGAAACAAAAAAATAAAATATAAACGACCCTACAAGAAAGAGAGAGTACACAACAGAAGCATAAACCTATGTGGTAGTGTCAAAAAAGTAATGAAAAAGAACAGGAGGACTTTAAGACCCAGTGACCATACTCGAATAAAGATTGTGAAAAAGAAAAAAAAAAAAAGATATATAGAGATACACAGTGTGTGACACTTGAGAAAAAAGACCTTACATCCAAGATGTAAATAGCTCAAAAGGTGTTTATTAAAAAGTATATAAGGCAGAAATGGACTCAGAACACAGTATCAGGGTGACCCTTTCTAGAATTAAGTAGAAGATTGGTGAATAGGAAACAAATGAAAAAACAAGTGTAGAGAAGAGAAACCTGAATAAACCAAAATTAAATGGCTTGCAGAAATGTAATAATCTAAAAAAAAGGAAAGGAAAAAATGATGACAACAGGAGCGCCGTGAGATCGAACTCCGTGTTACTAGAATAGAAGTATATCACCAGAACGAAGTGACAACTAACATCTTTTTTTTTTTTTAATTTGTTTATTTATTGTTTTAGTGATAATACAAAGAATACATCTTTGAAAAGATACACCAGATATAAACACAAATACACTAAAGAATATAATATATATAGAAAACATCTCTACAATCTGGTTACAACAGTCCACCATAAAGAGAAGGAGTGGGATTCAAGATTGATTAAACCAAAGGAAGTTTGGTGCTATTAACTTAAAGTTTGAGGAAAAACAAGCAGTGGTACTCCTTAATTTACAGAACCATAAACCAGAGATGGAATTAGCATTGGTTTTTCTTCATATCAAGGAATGACCTTAATTGTTCAGGTTCAAAGAATATATATTTTTTATCCTTGAATATCAAAATACACTTACAAGGAAATCGTAATTGGAAAACTGCTCCAACATTTAAAGACTCTTGCCTCATATCTAGGAACTTTTTCCGCCTTTGCTGAGTCCAACGAGCAATGTCTGGGAACACAGAGACTTTGCTTCCTTTATACTCTGGATAAATTTTTTTAAAATAAAGTCTCAATAAAGATTCTTTATCTTGTAAGAAGACAAAAGATACAATCAATGTCGCTCTGGTTTCTGTATTATCCACAGACTGCTCCAAAAAGTTTGTCAAATCCAGCGTTTCAGGAGGAATGTCCTGTTTAGAAGTAACTTGAGGTAAAGGAGGTTTCTTTTCCAAATAGTAAATCTTTTGAAGAGGAGGGAGTGTTTGATCTGAATAATTGTATATTTCTTTAAGAAACTTAGCAAACATATCCTTCGGGGGCACAAATTGAGATTTTGGAAAGTTTAGGAATCGTAGGTTTAGATTTCTTGATAAATTTTCCATATTCTCTATTTTTCTTTGTATAGAGGCACAATCTCCTACAATATGAACTTGTTGTTGAGATATTTTCCCAATTTGCGTCTCTAGGTCAGTTTGCTTTATTATTACTCCCTCCATTTGTCTTTTAAGAGATTTTATCTGAGAAGAATTGTTCAAGGATAACGTTATGAAAAAGGTACAGACCTTGTGAAGCGATTCCAATGCTGTCCAAATCGATTCCAGCGACACCTCTTGGGGCTTGACTAAGGGTTGTATCGCCAATACGCAAGCAGAAACTTCTTCTGGCGTAGTTGTTTCAGGCAATACCCCAATAGCCTCCCCTGTTGGCATTTCTGGCGTTCGCTGGACTCCCTCAGCTAGCCACAAGATCTCTCTGGCCTCCGCTATCGCTTCTGGGGAAGGCCACTCCTTCGAAGCCCCACTAGTCTCGGGATTCGGTACAGTTCCTCCAGGTGCGTGCGAAAGCGTCGGGGTCACAGGTCCTAACGGACTAAGCGAAAATTCGCTCTCCTGAGCGGAGCTCTTCCCTGCTCCGCTAGCGGATACGTCCGAAGTCGGAGTCGATACCAGAAATGTAGTCAATGACTGCTGCCCAGGCAAGGTAGGGATTTGCTTCGGGAGGGGTGGTCCCCTTAGCTTCCCTTTCCTTTTTGGCATGTTTAGCTAGGAAAATCGTCGAAGAAAAATTTTCTTTTTGGGAGCGTCTTTGCTACACGTCCTGCTTGGGCGCCATCTTGGATCCCCCTCCAACTAACATCTTTTAAAGTCGTGACATCTAATCGAAATACGAGTATATGGCTGTGATAAAGACAAAAGAACGTGATGTGTTGTATTACAGAAACAACGTGGTATGTGCATGAAAAGAAAATAAGTGACAGAAGCGTCTTTTGGAAGTAGCATGGCATATGTTTAAATGTAATGGGACCAACTGACAGAAAGAGGCTTGAATTTAAAAAGCAAATGAGAAAGGAAAAATAAGTAACCAGGAAAGGAAACAAAGTAGTATGCTACATCTATGGAAAGACACTGAACTGATAAAGATATAGAAGATGTAAAGTAAATGTAATATGGGAATATAAGGAAATGGCCAATTGACCAGTGAAAGCGATGTGAATACAGCTCAATAAACATATGATTGCCAATGGGTTCAGACTAACAGTAGCTGTAATAAATGCCGAAAGATGTGGACTCACAGTGAATACAGGATAAGTGCAGATAACCATGAGCTTACCGGGTTTGAGTAATTGTAATTGGCATATGGTTAAAGTATGACTGAGTCTGGGACAGAGTGATCAACACAAACATCAAGAATCTGTCACTATATATTCACAGGTTGTTTAAATCTTAACATACAGAAAAAAAGTGAGAATGGAGTACCTGTAGAAAATGCAACCAAGGAAATTCATGTTTTCAAAGTGAATAGCAAACTTTACTAGCAAAACAGGATGCTGTTAGTGACCAATGCATACAGAAGAGTGGGAATGGTGTCTTTAGTTAATAGAAAGCAAATGGTTTGAACTTGACCATGAGCAAACAAGCTGGTTTTAATGGTTGCAGCAGTGTGAATAACAATTCAGAGTCTAAAATAACTCAGTCTTAAGTGTGGGAACCTGGTTGATGTTATGTTCCATACAGTATACTACCTTTATCTGTTATAACCAAGTGGTACTTTCTCTGTCCCTACTGGGTTCACACAAATCAAAGTAGGGTATACACAAAAAGCAGCAAATATGAGTTATCTTGTTGGGCAGACTGGATGGACCGTGCAGGTCTTTTTCTGCCGTCATCTACTATGTTACTATGTACCTGGCACAATGTAGTGTTAAGTGACTTTCACAGGGTCACAACGAGCTCCAGTGGGAACTAAATCCAGTTTCCCATGTTCTCAGCCCACTTAACTAACCATTATGCTACTCCTCCACTCCTACAGTACAGGAACCCCCATTGATCCACAGATCTTGACACTTGCAAAGACTTAGGATAAGATAGTGATTAGTAAGCCAGGTGACTAACTTTGACAAGAGTGTCGTTCAAGGGTGCCAGATCCAGTGATTTAAGATAGCTATAGTTAAATAGCTCTATATTGTTGGCAAAAAGGAAAGAGCTAATGCCAAGGGACTGAAGCATTGCAAGAGGGCTAAGAAATATACAGAGTAAGATAGGTGCAAGGACAGAACCCTGTGGAACCTCAATAATCACAGGATAAGAAGTGGACAGCAGCCTGACAAGGAAGGAATGGAACCACGATGACACATTACCAATTCCAAGAATAGACCATCTGGACAGAAGTAATTGGTGGACCGCGTCATCAAATGCCAAGGATTGATCAAGGGAGACAAGAATACCATACTTCACTACCCACACAATGTCTCTCTTCCTATTTCACAATCTGTTTGTCCTTTATTGTTTCTTAGCATGGGGCTTCTGTTGCAATCGCCCTTTGGCCTGAAGTCTAGAAGTGTACAGAAGATGAACAATGTGAAGGGGGAGCTGAGATTCTCAGCGAAAGGAGGAGGAGGATGGTTCCTTTAAATCAGTAGGTTCTCAAACTTGTCCTGGGGGGCTCCCAGTCAGTTGGGTTTTCAGGTACCTGTACTGAATATGCATGACATACATTTGCATGTGACAGGGCATGCAAATGTAACTCATGCATACTCACTGTGAATGTCCTGAAAACCTGATTGGCTAAGGCACCCTAGGACAGATTTGGGAACCACTGCTATACAACTTTTAAAGTGCTACAAGCACCTATTTAAGCCTCATCTTTTGTGTGGGGCCACCATAGTGTAGATTATAAATTTTAAAATAAAACCATAGGTGTTTCAGCCTCTTTCAATCTTCTATGGCTTATAACACATGAACTGTCTTTGCTCAGGGGAGTCATCTAGGTGCCACTAAACCCAGATTTAAAATTAGGCATCTAGTGTGCTTGACTTAAAAAAAAACAAAAAAAGGGGGGGGGGGGTGATCAACTTAATGCCCTCTTTTTATAGGAAATGATGGCAACCCAATCCATGTCCCCCATAGATTCCCTCCCTCACATACAACCATATATCTAGGTGGGAGGGGGGGGGGGGGGGGAGACATAATAGTGTACTGTACATATACAGCTGAAAGTGCTTCATTTCTAGTACAGATCTGTTGATCCTTAAATTCAACAACAACAGTCTAGCCTTGGCTAATCTAGGACAGCGTAATGGAAGGAAGGGGTGGGTGAGGGGAGGGAACTTGCCTGGAAAAAGGAGACTATAGTTATGCACAGAAGCATACACGATTAGCATTTATTACTATACAGAGGGGGTGAAAGGAGAAATTATGTCTTACCTGATAATTTTTTTTTCTTTAGTCAGCGACATTGTTCTGAACCAATAGGCGTTATCCCTTCCTACCAGCAGATAGAGGTAGAGAAAATTGAATTTTGCCAGTGACATCACCAGTATAAGCAAAGGTGCTCCCTGGAACAATCCAGTTTATATCTGCCCAAGCAGCAGAAGATCGTTTTGTAATGCACCCATGCCCTATCAACCACTGCGGCTGCAATGATAATCAAGTGAGTGGAGGAGTGGCCTAGTGGTTAGAATACTGGTCTTGCAATCCAGAGGGGGCCGGTTCAAATCCCGCAGCTGCTCCTTGTGATCTTGGGCAAGTCACTTAACCCTCCATTGCCTCAGGTACAAACTTAGATTGTGAGCCCTCCTGGGACAGAGAAATATCCAGTGTACCTGAATGTAACTCACCTTGAGCTACTACTGAAAAAGGTGTGAGCAAAATCTAAATAAATAAATAATAAATAAGTGAGCAACGAGTGACACTCACTACCCTGCATATACCAGGATACAGCCATATCACAGGAACCTGTATGGCTGCAAAACACTAAATGAAAAAACGTTTTTTTTTTCTGAAGCACTAAACAAGAAGCTCAGAGCACACTTAGAACCCCTGGCCAAGGTCGTCCAAGGGTGAGAGTTCAGAGCAATGTTGCTGACTAAAGAAAAGAAAATTATCAAGAAAAGAAATTTCTTGTTTTTTAGCATCAGCTCCATTGTTCTGAACCAACTGGATGTACAGAAGCAGATCTATTGTGAAGGGGAAGACAAGCCCTCCCCCCGAATGACAGCTCTGCCAAAGTCTGACCGGGCTCTGGCCAGCATGTTCAATCTGTAGTGCTTAGCAAATGAATGAAACGATGACCAAGTCACGCCCTGCAGATCTCCTCAGACGATACTGCCCGGGCCGCCACACAGGAAGGGCCCGAGTCCTAGTAGAATGGGCTATAAGCCCCTGAGGCACTGGGTGATTCTTGCCAATATAAGCGGACACAATAGCCGCCTTAATCCACCTCGCAATGGAGGTGTCCGAGGATAACTGGCCCTTCCGAAAACCATGGAAAAGTACAAAGAGGTGGTCCAAGAGACAAAACTTGTTCGTCTTCTGAAGGTACTTGAGCAGAATCTTCTGGACATCCAGCTTGTGAAATCTCTGACCCTGTGGCCAAGATTCCTGCGCCACCATGGAGGGCAAACAAACTCCCTGATTCACATGGAATGAAGAAACCACCTTCGGAAGAAAGGATGGTACCATGTGCAAAGACACAGAATTCTCCAACAAGGAGAGATAAAGATCCTGACACGACAGGGCCTGCAATTGAGAAACCCTCCTAGCAGAGGTGACAGCCACCAAAAACACCATCTTGATGGTTAGATCAGTGGTTCCCAAACCTGGTCCTGAAGGCACCCCAGCCAGTCAGGTTTTTAGGATATCTACAATGAATATTCATGATAGAGATCTGCATGCAGTGGAGGCGAACCTCTTATGAACATTCATTGTTGGTATCCTGAAAACCAGACTATCAGGGATGCTTTCAGGACCAGGTTTCGAAACCACTGGTTTAGATCCTTGCTGGAAGCCAAACATAGAGGCTAAAATGGAGCCTTGTACAGCACCCAGAGAACCAGACTGAGGTCCCAAGAAGGAAAGGAAGGATGAAGAGGGGGGCGCAAATGTGTTACCCCCTTCAAAAAACGAGCTACCTCTCTAAGCAAAGCCAGAAATATGACCTTCCCTTTCTCCCAGCAAAGCCAGAAAGATGCCCTTCCCCTTCTCCCAGAAGCTGCACAATGCAACCACCTGGACCCTCAGGGAGCTCAAGGCCAGCCTGTTCTAGGTCCTGCTGCAGAAAACCTAAAACATCGGGAACCTGAGTCTTCCAGGGAGATAGGGACCATACTCTGCACCAGGATTCAAACAAACGCCAGACCTTGACAAACCAGGGATGTAAAGGATTTCCTGTAGTGAAGCAGGGTAGAAAGCAATGTGAGGGAAAACCCGCACTTCTCTAATCATCGCCTCTCAATGGCCATACAGTAAGCCAAAAGGAGTCTGGATCCTCTCTTTCTACTGGCCTTCGCTGGAGCAGACGTGGATCCTCCACCAGCAGATGCCAGAGATCCGCATAACAAAAGACCAAATAAGGATGACGCACAACCTACACAACAAGCGACATGGAGGAAAACTTAGGGTTGAGGGGGGGGGGGGGGTCCAATACCGGTCAAAGCTGTACCAGGGCATCTATCCTGTGAGGGGCCGGGTTTCTTCAGTGACTGAAAAACACTCTGCCTTCGCACTGGCTCTGGACACCATTAAGTCTAACTGAGGCGGTCCCCAGCGGTTCACAAGGAGCTTTGATTGCCTGATGCTCCCAGCTCCAGGAGAGAGTGACCGAGAAAGTCCGCCTGCACATTGTCTTTGCCTGCAATATGGACTGCTGTGAGAGCCTGCAGATGCATCTCTGCCTCCAGGGCCACCACAACACTCCTGGTTCCACCCTGCTTGTTGATATATGCCACAGCCATGGATTTGTCCAACAGCACTCTCACCGCTTTCCTTTCCAAGAGCGGCTGAAATTCCTGCAGAGCCAGATGGACCGTCTAGGTCTCCAGGCAGTTCATGAACCAGGACCCTTCCTGGCTTGACCAGGTGCCCTGTGCCACAATCGCAAGACAGAGAACTCCCCAACAGAGGAGTCTCACAACCGTGGTGACCAGCTGAAGAGGATCCAGAAGGACCCCTCAAAAGGTTCACTGGACAGTCTCGCCCTGGGTGTGAGCGAGAGAGAATAATGGAAGGCCTGAGAGGGCAGCGCCCATTGGGAAAACATGGCTTGCTGTAGTGGATGCATGTCAGCCCTCTCCCATGGCACCAAAGTCACAGCCATGGAGTCCAAGAGCTGCAAGTAATTCCAAACCGTCTCCAGGAAATTGCACAATGGTTGCAACTGTAGCCAAAGCATCTCTGCCCACTCCTCCAGAAGAAAAAACATCCCTCTAGCCATGTTGAAGTGGATCCTGAGATACTCCAGGGACCAAGACAGGGCCAGCTGGTTCTTGGGTCAGTTTACTCCCCAGTCGAAGGATTCCAGATGAGAAAAAACAATCTGGCCTCCGAAGCCGAGTCAGCCCATTGTCCAGGTGGGAATGAAGCTGAATACCCTGACGTCAGAGGTGCGCAGCCACCACTCCCATTACCTTGAAAAACGTGTGGGGCACCTGAACCCAGCCAAAGGGCAAGGCCCAAAACTGAAAGTGCTGCCCCAACACACAGATGAACAGATATCTCTTGGGATGATCTGCAATGGAGAAATGGAGGTAGGCCTCCGAAAGGTCCAAGGAAGTCAACAACTCCCCCAGCTGCAATGAGGCAATGACTAAGAGAAGCGCAACCAAGCATCCACCCCCATTGAGGTCCAGGACCGGGGAGGGGGGGGGGGGGGGACGACTGTCCCTCCTCTTTGGGACCATGAAATAGATGGAGTACCTGTCGTGGCCACGCTCCATCAATGGGACTGGTTCTACTATTCCTATACTGCCCAGCTGCTGAAGGGTAACAACAGCAGTCTGGCACTTTAGAGCCGAGCCAAGCCACAGGAAGAGGTTGTGAAGATGTCCGAACCCAGATGAGACAACTCCATAGAATCCAAAGAGTGTCCCCTCTTGAACATCTCCAGTATCCCCTGATCTGTGGTGATGCAGACCCACTCATTGAAGAAGAGACACAGCCTGCTTCCCATTGGAAATGAGTAGCACCCTCATTGGGTAGGCCGAGCGGCTGCGGTTCCACCCGAGAGCTTGACTTGTTTGTGGCCTCGAAAGGACCCCCTGCTTGAAGGACCTATTCTGCCCCCCCCCCCCAACCTGGCTTGAAGGTGCAGCTCCAAGTCACCACCAAAGAGATAGCAGTCCCTAAGGGTAGCCGACTCAAAAGCTTCTTGGAAGTCACACCCACACCCAGTGGTGAAGCCACAACCAACAATGACCCCCAACACTGCCACTCAGCGGGAGGCCAGACTGACCATATCATCTAGAACGTATGCCCAAAAAAGGCCAGCTTGGACTCCAGGAAAGAAATCTCCAAGGACTCTGGCAACTGCTGGAACCAGCGCACCTTGGCGATCCCTAGGGGACCATCTGGGAATGTCCACTCTGTCCTCATCAATAAGCATGCAAATTAATGCCAAAATTGCAGCACTATCTGCAACTCATTGCAAAATGAACAGTTACTGGCTCTCACACAGACAGGAAGGGGGGGGGGGGGGACATTAAAAAACAAACCCCCCCCCCAAAAAAAAAAAAAACAGTTCCTGATGTCTAGTCTCCACCAGACTACCTAAAAAGTGGGAAATGCCCTTATTTGGCAGACTGACTCCACTTGGAGCATTCCAGGATCCTCCACGCTATGTAAGGCACAACCAATTTCCAAGATGGCAGCACTGAATTACTCCTGCCTCTTGGGTGGGGGTGTTGGCATGGGGCTCCACTGGACATCAGGGGTTGGGGCCAACGTAGAGGGCATCAACCCTTCTTCGCCACCTGAAACCATAATTTTCTTGCATTGTGCTCCCTTATAAACTTCTCTGCATCAGGGCACAACAGCTGATGGTTTACTCTACGTTAATTTTAATGTGTGCTGACCACACAAAATAAATCCTGCAATGATCCTGTTTGCGTCATCCATTGGCTAATATGTTTGCCTACCCCTCGTTAACCCCACGCTGCTGCCCACTATTGGCAGCTCAGTATCTAATGAAAAAGAAAGTTTAGCAAATCAGGCCCTTAATGCACCGCTGCAGACCACTGGCAGAAGTACATAAGCAGTGAACCCTCTCCCCCCTCCTCATTATCCAGTCACCATCCACTATCTGCCCCTTTCTACCTCCCTACTATCCAGTCACCAGTCTCTCTCTCCTTATATCCAGTCACCACCTACTGTCTCTTTCTATCCCTTCACATACCATCACCACCTGTCTCTCCCTTGCACTCTTTCCCCTACCTTGTCATCACTCAGTCTCTCTCATCATGCTCTTCTCCATCAGTTTTGTTCTCATATCTCACTATCTCCCTTCTCCCCCCAAATCTGCCACCCCCAGTTATCCCTCACCATCCAGGAAGCCAATCAGCTAACTCCTCAACATGTACCCCTGCACACAGCCAGCTACATCCCCCCTTCCCTGCTAGTTAGTCTAATGGGAAATCTGGAGGTGTCTGGTTATCTCACTGCCTCGATCCTCATTTTGGCTTAACAATACTGTTGCAAATACAGAAGCTTCTTTCTCTCTGCACCATGTTGCTCTCACAGTTTGAGCTGCATGTTGCAGAAATTCTCACGCTTGCCTTGGGGTCCCTCAAGTCTTGAGAGTTCAGTACAGGAGTTCCTGCAACATGTGAGTCAACTCACTGAGAGCTGTGCGGTGCAGAGAAGAAGTGGCAGCAGTTAAAAAAAAAAAAAAAATATATATATATATATATATATATATATTCCCATAGTCCAGCTTACCGTGCTTGCAACATTTGCTTCTGGGGGAAGCCACTGCTCGAGTCGGAATTAGTAGATTGGAATGTTGCTACTAATTAGGTTTCTGCCAGGCACTTGTTACCTGGATAGGCCACTGTTGGAAGCAGGATACTGGGTAAGATGGACCATTAATCTGACCCAATATGGCTATTGTTATGTTCTTATGTAATACCAGGCAACGGGGAAAATTTCCAGACGCCATGGTGACCTGATGGCTGGGAACTGTCAAGTCTTGTTTGAAGAAAATAAAAAAAGTGTTAAAACATTTTCCTTAAAAAGAAGCTTCATAAATTCAAGTTTCAACTTTATTTAGGATTTGCTATTCTGCCCATCAAGAACATGTCTGAGCAGCTTACAGACTAAAAAGTAAAGCATGAAATAGTGAAATAGAAAAGAAGGGGAGGGGGAAGGGGAGGAACTACAATTTTAAAAGGACAGGAGACAAAGAAATAGAGGGAAAGTGGTATTGTCTGGTCTGTTTGGTTCAACATACTTACACACATGGACAGCAGCCAGGGGCTAAGCAAAAGCATTGCTAAAAATGAAGGGATTTAAAGGATTGGAGGGATGTGTGGTGTTGAAGGAATAAAAGTAAGTTATTCCAATGATTAGGGTCTTGGACTGAAAACATTGCTTTCCTAGTGTGTTGGTGAAAACTTTCTCAGAATAATGGTACAATCTAAGATTATGGGATTCTGATCATAGGGTTCTAGAGTCTGACTAGGGGACGAGCATGCGAGAAAGATATGCCAGTTCAGTTCACCTCATTGACTGATTTTAAAGACTAGTAGTAGAAGTTTGTAGATAATACAGTGGGACACGGGGAACCATTGGGTTGATTTCAAAAGCAGGGTGACATGGTCATATTTCTTTTTACTAGTAATGAGGTTGATAGCAGTATTTTGGACTGTCTGTTTAAGATCTGTTGTTTGGAACGCAAGTTATAACGAATTACAATAGTTGAGGTTGCTGATGATAAAGGAATGGATAAGAATGTTTATTGCTGGTGGATACAGGAAAGAGTAGATTTGAGCGAATCTGGCAGTCTGTAGAAGCAAAGTTTGACAACATTAGTGATCTGCGTAATTGCCTCAAGGAGAAATGGGTGATATAGTCTGGCATTAGAACTATTTGAGAAAAGGACACAGAATAATTTGTTTGGATTAAGAACTAGCTTGTTTTGACGGAACCAGTAATTTGTTCTAAGTAACGGTTGACTTTCTGAATCACATGAATGTCAGTATAATCTATGGTGTGGAGGAGATGAATGTCATCTGCGTAGACAAAGGCAGTAAAGCCTAAAGATTGACGGAGAGTTAGGAGCGGAGCTAGAAAAATACTGAACAGCACTGGTGAAAGAATCAAGCCCTGTGGGACCCCTGAAGTTAGTGAAAGTTTTTTCTAGAGTAAATTTTGAAAATAGACCCGATATATACGAGCAGTGAGATACGAGTGAAGCCAGTCAAGTGTTAGATCTCGGATATCAAGTTGGTAAAGTCTGTCTAGGTGTAAAGAATGATTAAGTCGAAGGCTGATAAGTTGAGGGAAAGTAATATAACTGAGCCACTCTTGTCTAAAGAACGATGAATAAAATTTGAAATACCAAGTAGAGCTCTCTCTGTGCTATAAGAACGTAAGTATTGCCATACTGGGACAGACCGAAAGTCCATCAAACCCAGCACCATTTTTCCAACAGTGGCCAATCCAGGTTACAAGTACCTGGCAAGATCCAGGACAATATATTTTATGCTGAAGTCGAGGGAAAGTAAAATAACTGAGCCACTCTTGTCTAAAGAACGATGAATAAAATTTGAAATACCAAGTAGAGCTGTCTCTGTGCTATAAGAACATAAATATTGCCATACTGGGACAGACCGAAAGTCCATCAAACCCAGCACCATTTTTTCCAACAGTGGCCAATCCAGGTTACAAGTACCTGGCAAGATCCAGGACAATATATTTTATGCTGCTTATCCTAGAAATAAGCAGTGGATTTTCCCCAAGTCCATTTTAATAATGGCTTATGGGCCTTTCTTTTAGGAAGTTATCCAAACCCTTTTTATTAAAAGGGTTTGGATAAACCCCCGCTAACCTTACTGCTTTTACAACATTCTCTGGCAACAAATTCCAGAGTTTAATTACACGTTGAATGAAGAAATATGTTCTCCAATTCATTTTAAATTTCCTACTTTGTAGCTTCATTGCATGCCCCCTAGTACTAGTATTTTTAGAAAGAGTACACAAGCAATCCACATCTACCTGTTCCACTCCACTCATTATTTTATAGACCTCTTATCAAATCTCCCCTCTGCTGTCGTTTCTCCAAGCTGAAGAGTCCTAGCCACTTTAGCCTTTCCTTATAAGGGAAGTTATCCCATCCCCTTTATCATTTTTGTTTCCCTCCTCTGTACCTTTTCTAATGCCACTATATCTTTTTTGAGATGCGGTGACCAGAATTGCACACAATATTTGAGGTGCAGTTGCACCATGGAGCGATACAAAGGTATTATAATGCCCTTATTTTTTCCCCATTTCTATTTGCTTTGTTTGTCATTGCAGCACACCAAGCAGAAGGTTTCAATGTTTCAATGATGACACCTAGATTAGTTTCCTGGTTGGTGACGCCTAATGTGGACCTTTGCATTACGTAGCTATAGTTCAGGTTCATTTTTCCCACATGCATCATTTTGCACTTATTAAACGTCATCTGCCATTTGGTTGTCCAGTCTCCCAGTCTTTTAAGGTCCTCTTGTGAATTTTCACAATCACAATGAGTGAGAAAGCAGTAAGAAGTCTATCGTGGGGAAGGACCTTATTTTAAACATTCGTGCGTCAATGGGTGTTGGGAAGCAATCTGAAAATCAGAAAGAGGTAAACAGCTTTCATGGATGACTGCTATGCCTCCACCGCGCCAACGGGCTCTACTGCACATGAAGTGATTGTAGCCTGCAGGTGTGGCTTGTTTTAGATATGCTGTATCAGAATTCATGTACCATGTCTCTGTGATGCATAAAATCTAATTTGTGGACCAAGATTAAGTCATGGATTAAATGTTTTTCTTGGGCTGACCGCACATTGAGACCAATATTTACAGAAGACTTAGGAGGGATTGGAAGGGAAAATTAGGTTCTTACCTTGGTAATTTCTTTCCTTTAGTCATAGCAAATGAATCCATTACGAGTCGGTTGTGTCCATCAACCAGCAGGGGGAGATAGAGAGCACTGAAAAACCATAGTGCCTCTTAGCCAGCTAGCTCCATCTGCCTCTTCAGTATTTGAAGCTTCCAAAGCAGTGTTACACCGCAAGGCATAATAACATGAACTTTCCTCACAGCGGATGAACGCCCCAAAACTGGAGCTAAAATTCAAAGGAGGGAATGAACTCATCCTCCTGGAGGGAATAAACTCATCCTCCTGTAACTGAACAGAAATCCTGAAGACTGTTTTCCAACTTCTCCCGATGAGGAAACATATCTACAGGAAAAACTGAACATAAAAGTAACATTAATCACATAATGAACCACTGAGGGAAGGCTCATAGATTCTTCTGCTATAACTAAAGGAAACAAAATTACCAAGGTAAGAACCTAATTTTCAAGCAGATAATCCATTACGAGTGGGATGTATCAAAGCAATCCCTAGATAGGGTGGGAACAAGCCACACCACGCGCCAGCACTTGTGCTCCAAAATGCGCATCTCTCCTGGTAGCCACATCCAGCCTATAATGTTGGGCAAACGAGAACTTAGAAGCCCAAGTAGCTGCACTACATATCTCTTGAAGAGAGAGTGCTCCAGTTTCAGCCCAAGAAGAGGAAATCGCTCTTGTGGAATGTGCCTTAAAGGCTTCAGGTGGAGGCCGGACAGATAGCAGATATGCTGAAAAGATAGCTTCTTTGAGCTAACTGGCTATAGTGGCCTTAGACGCTGGAGACCCTCTGCATGGACCTGATAAAAAAACAAAAAGATGGTCAGAGGTCCTGAAGGCATTTGACATGTGCAGATATTGCAACAGAGCCCTTCGCACATCCAGAAGGTGCAACTGCCCATAGGATTCTGGAAACTCCTCTTTAGAAAAGGAGGGCAGGAAAATAGGCAGGTTTAGGTGAAACGCTGAAACCACCTTAGGCATGAAGGAAGGCACCGTACGTACCATTACTCCGGATCCTGAGAATTGCGCCTGGAGCTCAGATACCCGTCTCGCCGATGTCACGGCCACCAAAAAGACAGTCTTTAAGGTCACATCCTTCTCCGAAGCTTGCCTGAACGGCTCGAAGGGCGAACACTGAAGGGCCTTTAAAACTAACCCCAGGTTCCAGCCCGGACACGGAGCCCGCACGGGAGGACGGAGTCGAAGCACCCCTCTAAGAAACTGTGTCACATCCGGGCAAGCAGCCAGAGAGGGGCCAGCGACCTTCCCTCAAAAACATGCTAAGGCTGCCACTTGAACACGAATTATAGGCCAAGCCTTTTTGCAAACCATCCTGCAAAAAGTCAAGTATCGGCGAGACAGAAGCCCGCATGGGTGTAATCACTTTAGAAGCATACCAAGCCTCAAATTGGCGCCAAATCCTGGCATAAGCCACGGAAGTGGAGCGCTTGCGGGCCTGTAGGAGAGTGGCAATGACTTTACTGGAATATCCCTGGTCTCTCAATTGCGCCCTCTCAATAGCCATGCCGTAAGACCAAAGCGGCAGGCGTCCTCCATGGTCACCGGGTCCTGTGACAACAGGTTCGGTACCACAGGTAACTGCAGGGGAGCCTCTACCAGCATCCGCCGGAGGTCCGATTACCACGGCCTCCTGGGCCAATCCGGGGCAATGAGAACCACCTCTCCTTGGTGGAGCCGAATCCGCAGGAGTACTCGCCCTATCAAGGGCCATGGAGGGAACACATACAGGAGGCCCTGAGGCCAGGGTTGAGCCAAGGCATCCAACCCCGCCGAGCGAGGATCTCTCCATCTGCTGTAGAAGCACGGGACTTTGGCATTTGTGCTTGACACCATAAGATGCATTACGGGCTTTCCCCATTTGGCACATATCTGCAGGAATACTTCGTCTGCAAGTTCCCACTCTGCTGGGTCGATCTGATTCCTGCTCAGATAATCGGCTTGCACGTTGCTCTGACCTGCAATATGAGCTGCTGACAGACACTGCAGATGAAGCTCGGCCCAGTGGCAAATCTGCGCGGCCTGCGCTGCTAGTGCTATGCACTGAGTGCCTCCTTGGCGATTTATGTAGGCCACTGCTGTCGTGTTGTCCGACAGAACTCTAACAGCCAATCCTTCCAGGGTCAATTGAAAGGCCAGAAGTGCCTGAAAAATCGCTTTCAACTCCAAGCGACTGATGGACCACTCCGACTCCTCGGGTATCCAAAGACCCTGGGCATGCCTTCCCCGGCAATGTGGACCCCAGCCCTTCAGGCTGGCATCTGTTACCACCAGGCACCAATCGGGGAGTGCTAGCGGCATTCCTCGCCGCAGCATGCTGTCTGAGAGCCACCACTCCATACTGAGCCGGGCCGCAGGGAGCCTCGTGAGTCTGCATTGATAATCCTGAGATATTGGAGACCATCGTTGAAGCAGGGAACACTGCAGAGGTCTCAGGTGCGCTCTCACCCATGGCACCACTTCCAAAGTGGCCGTCATCGACCCCAACAGCTGGACAATGTCCCAAGCTCGCGGGCGAGGCATCCTCAGGAGCAGATGGACCTGGTTCTGAAGCTTGCACCGCCTTTGCCCGGGTAGGAAGACCATCCCCGAGGCTGTGTTGAACCGGACTCCCAAATATTCTAGAGATTGAGAGGGGATCAGGTGACTTTTGGCTATGTTGATGACCCAGCCCAGAGATTTCAGTACTGAGACCACTCTGGCTGTAACCTGATGACTCTCTTCTGCAGAGTCTGCTCTGATGAGCCAGTCGTCTAGGTACGGGTGAACTCGGATACCCTCTCGCCTGAGAAAAGCAGCTACTACCACCATTACCTTGGAAAAGGTTCGGGGAGCTGTGGCGAGGCCAAAAGGCAAGGCCCGAAACTGGAAATGTTTTCCCATCACCGCGAAACGCAGAAACCTCTGGTGCGGGGGCCAAAGTGGTATGTGCAAGTAAGCTTCTTTCAGGTCCAGAAACGTGAGAAACTCTCCTGGTTGTACCACCGCTATGACGGAGCGCAGGGTTTCCATGTGAAAATGCCGCACATTCAGAGACTCGGTGACTTGTTTTAAGTCTCGGATAGGCCCGAAAAAAGCCTCCTTTTCGCGGCACCACAAAGTAAATGGAGTAACGGCCAGAGCCGAATTCGACGGGAGCCAAGGGGGAAACCGCCTTATGTGAATCAAGCCTTGCAAGGTCTCCTCTACCGCCGCCCGCTTGGCGGCAGAACCGCATCGGGACTCCACAAACATGTCTCTTAGCGGGGCATTGAATTCTATTCTGTAGCCTTCTCTGATCAGGTCCAAGACCCACCTGAGGTAATCTTGGCCCACTCCTCGAGAAAGAGGGAAAGTCGTCCTCCTATCACAGGAATCGAGGAGGGGGCCGGTGCACCATCATTGAGATGGTCGCCCTTGAACTCCAGGTCTTGAACCTGCTGCTGTGGAACGTTTGTCCGAGCGAAAGGAGTTCCTCTGCTGAAAACAGGCACGCGAAGTGAACCCAGCAGAATGCCCCGGGTGGTACCTTCTAGCTTCACAGAAGCGAGGTCTGTAAGAGGAGGGAACCGCCTGACCCTTGGAAGAAGGCCGCGACCTATCCTCGGGTAAGCGCTGGGGTTTGGCATCCCCCAGGCCTTTCACAATTTTCTCCAACTCCTCACCAAACAGGAGAAGGCCTTGAAAGGGCAATTTCACCAACCCAATGCCGTAGCCACAGAAGACGGCGAGCCGCCACTGCTACAGCCATCTGTTTAGCCGAAGCTCTGACCAGATCATAAAGGGCGTTAGCCAAAAATGACAAGGCCGACTCCATCCACGGTGCCACCTCCGTAAGGGGCTCCGCTCCATCTCCGGGCTGTTCCACTGCCTGTTGTAACCAAGCGAGGCAGGCTCGGGCAGCGTAGCAGCTGTATGCACACGCCCGTAAGGATAGGCCTCAAATTTCAAAGGACCGTTTCATAGCTGCCTCCAGGCGACGGTCCTGCATGTTCTTCAGGGCAACTCCTCCTTCCACTGGGAGAGTAGTTTTCTTTGTCACAGCCGTGACTAGGGCATCCACTTTAGGCATTGCTAGGCATGCCAAATGCTCCTCACTTAGAGGGTATAATTGCCCCATAGCCCTGGCGACTTTCAAAGGCCCCTCAGGGTCAGCCCATTGAGCCGTGATAAGCTCTTGGATGGAGTCATGCAAAGGAAAGGCTCGAGCAGGCTTCTTAGTACTTGCCATCCTCGGATTACTGGAGGAGGTCTCAGTACTCCCAGGGTCTTCTATAGAGGACCTGCAAGGCATCAGTAATAAGCGCTGGCAGCTCATTGCGGTGGAAAATCCTCACCGCGGAAGGATCATCTGGATCCGGTGGCAATCCTGCACCTTCTTCTGGCTCTCCAGACCACGAAGGCCTGCCGGACCCCTCAGAGTCCTCACATCCCGACCATGGGGGGGAGGGGGGTGCCACTCTCTGAAGGGGAATCCACCCTTCTGCGCTTGTCTTGCGGCCATCTGTCAGGGGGAAACGCGCCTGACGGTAATCCAAGGCCAGACTCCACTGGAGGGGATACAGAAAGCAGGGCCGCAGAGGATCCCTGCGGAAGAGCTCTTATTAACATGTATGCATTATGCAGCAATAAAACAAATTCAGGGGAAAATGGCTCACCCTGGCCTCCCGGTTCCAGTCCCGGGGAAACAGCTCTTTTATTAGCCTCTACATGAGGTGACCCTCCAGGCTCAAACCCTTCCGCCTCAGCGGGGGTCGCACCATGCTGTTCCAAAATGGCGCCTGCTGCCAGCTCCACGGAGTGGGAAGGAATATCATTCGCCATGCTCGGGCCGGCTCTACCGTCTGAAAAGCACACCTTACAGAGCCCTGCTGCAGATTTGCGCTTGCCACAAATGGAACAGCGCTTTACTTTCTCAGCAGCCATCGCCGAAAGTGACGGAAATTCAAAATGGCGGATTCGCGCCAAAATCGTCCCGAACGCGGGCCCTCCCTGGAGGAGCTACAAAATGCTCTTACCTCACCAGACCGAGTCTCCGAGCTCCGGTCACGCTGCACAATCAGAAGAAAACCTCTTTTCTGGGATCGCAGCGCCAAAGCGCGACACGAGTTTTTTTTTTTTAACGCTGTGAGGAAAGTTTGAGGCAACAGCGAAAGAGGCAAATTTCCAACTCCTGAGGATCAGTAGCGTGGGAAAGGCAGGGAAAGTGTGAACCTATGTGCCTGCATCCACAGCATGGGCAAAGACAGGAACACGGCTAACCTATTTGCCTTTAAAGTGGGCACCATCAGCCACAACACCCCTGCTACAACTGGCAAAAGCACAGGAGCCACCCCAGGCAGATTTTCTGAAGGAGCTTAAACAAGCTGCAACCACCCTGCTGGGGAGATAGAGAATACTGAAGAGGCAGATGGAGCTAGCTGGCCAAGAGGCACTATGGTTTTTCAGTGCTCTCTATCTCCCCCTGCTGGTTGATGGACACAACCCACTCATAATGGATTCATCTGCTTGATGACAAGGAAGAGCTGATGAATGTGCAATTAGAATGTATAAAAGTTGTCTTACCTGTGTGCAATGTACGTGTGAGGATGACTTGGGGGGGGGGGGGCAGTAGCCCCAGATAATTGAGATTGTCTGTGACAGGCACATAGTATAAAGTAACAAAATGATGATGGAACAGTACCGCATAGAGAAAAATTACATCTATGGGGGCATACTCAGGATGCGTACAAAGCAGCAGGACCTGCTCCTTATGTGCGCTCCTTTGGTGTGCCTCTACATGGCATGTACCACTAATAGGTGTGATAATAAAGGCACTAACAGTGATGTCACTTCCGGGATCGGGCAATCAGGCTGGCAGGCAGGACTGCTGCATTTTTGGTGGTTCTCAGGGCTGGAGTCGAAGAAGTCAGCGGTGACAACATTCGAGTGGGCAAAACCAGAGAGAATAATAAAGGAGGCTTAGTGTAGAGAACATTTAGTAGCTTGGTATTGATGTTGTAAGCTTCCCTTCCTGCCCCCGCCACGCCTGCAATATTGCTCTATGATGAATATGAACACCAGGACCCTGGCTTTTTATGCCAACAGACACTTTCTGATTCTCCTTTCTCCATTACAGTCCATTTGCCTAGGTATTGTTTCCTGATTCCCAAGCTTCCTTCAGAAAAACAGTACTGTTATTCTGCTCAAGAAACACTTGGAAGCCGCTATTTCTTCTGGCTACAAACTTAGTAAGCGGTCTTGAACGCAAAAATTATAGGGACAGGCTTATGAACCTCAACATATATATGCTGGAATTCAGGAGGGAGAGAAGAGACATGATAGAGACGTTTAAATATCTCAAGGGCAATTATGTACAGGAAGAGAGCCTTTTTCAAATGAAGGAGAGCTCTGGAATGAGGGGGCATATGACAAAGTTAAGAGGGAATAGGCTTAGGAGTAATCTAAGAAAGTACTATTTCACAGAAAGGGTGGTGGAGGCGTGGAATCGCCTCCCGATGGAGGTTGTGGAGTTGAGGACTGTTCCAGAATTTAAAAAGGCATGAGATAAGCATGTGGGATCGCTTAGAAACAGGAAGAATTAGGGGTTACAGAGGATGGGCGGGTCATATGGCCTTTATCTGCTGTCATGTTTCTATGTTGCTCCTCTACTTGTATCCCCTCAGTAACAAAAAGGATGACTGTGAAAATAGAGTTAAAAAAAAAGCACTCAACAGTTTTATTAAACATATATAACCTTGTTTGCAATTCAAGCCATGATCGATAATGCCCCACTTCGAGGCCCAGTAGTTTTTCTTTTCTTTTGGGTTAGGGGGAAGGGGGCAAATTCAGCTTACATCAGAACCAGACAGAGATCCTAGCACCATGGCTTCATTCAGAATTATTCAATGATTTCTCTACAATTTTCTTTCCCCTCTTAACTCATTTATAGCTCAGTCATTATAGCAATAGTACCATTGCTGAGACCCAAGTCCCAGGAACTCTATAAGCATTGCCTCTAGGTGTTCTCGCTGTACAATAACTACGACACCCTTGCTCTGGGGCTGCAAATAATATCCAGGCAGCACCCACCTGCCCTAACCAGTCCAAATTCTGAGAAACTCATGTCCTCTGCACCACAACACTCCCACTGTGCTGGCCCATTAGCAGCCTATAATGCATCTCATTAAATCAATAGCCATCTTCATTGTGCATGTTAGCTTAAATCCTTTGGTTCAGCTGGTTAAATGAATGCAATCAATGGCATTATAAAATGCTATAATAATAAAACATCTGATCTTATAAAACCAGAGACCTAGAAAGAGTGATAAAGAATACTGGATTCTACACCAGATAAATGGCACTAGATAAAATCTTTATATCTATAACTCCAGATCAAAGCTCTTTTTGGCACAATGCAAGCCTTAAAGTGCGCATTAGAAGTACCGTATTTTTCGGACTATAAGACGCACTTTTTCCCCCCCAAATTTGGGAGGAAAATGGGGGGTGCGTCTTATAGTCCGAAGGTAGAGATTTCCCTCCCTCCCTCCGAGTTCGGGATCCCCTGCCTGCCCGCCCTCCCTCCGAGTTCGGGATCGCTCTCCCCCCGGGCCCTGTCACCACTTCTCCCTACTCACGCGATCTTCCCTGGTGGTCTAGTGATGTCGGGGCAGGAAAGAGCCCCCTCTTTCCTGCCCAGCGCGCTGCTCTCCATCCTCCTGTATGCAGCCTGACGGTCTCAGCGAGATTCAAAATGGCCGCCGAGACTTCAATTCTTGGCGGCCATTTTGAATATCGCCGAGACCGTCAGGCAGCATACAGGAGGACGGAGAGCAGCGCGCTGGGCAGGAAAGAGCCCCTGCCCTGACGTCACTAGACCACCAGGGAAGATCGCGTGACGTGAGTAGGGAGAAGTGGTGACAGGGCCGGGGGGAGGGCGATCCCGAACTCGGAGGGAGGGATTCGGACAAGACGCACTGGAGCACCTAGGTTTTAGAGGAGGGAAAAAGGAAATTTTTTTTTCCTATTTCCCTCCTCTAAAACCTAGGTGCGTCTTATGGTACGGTGCGTCTTATAGTCCGAAAAATACGGTACATTTGAGAGACTGTGATCACAACTCCACATATCCTGGCTTAAGAATGAAGTTCATTACTGTCATGATATGCATAAAACTAACTCATCTGGAGACAATACCTTGAGAAAGTATTACTACATTTTAATAGCCATACAGATAAGCAAAGATTAAAAACCACTTTCAAGTTTGTTTCTCTGTTTCTTGGTTAAGTAGATGCATGATCTTGAATACTTTTAGTAATACCATGTTCACATTTTATCAAACATGAAAACGGCAAGTGACCGACTCATCTGCAAATGCGCAGCAGAGTCGGAACGCTGAGAGTGTAGAAGGTTCAAGCCCCACCTCCACCAGCAGTACAGCCCAATAGGGAGGAGGGCTTGGATATGGGCGTGGAAATCGGAGGAGGGAGCAGGGAGGGAAGGAGGGGGCGGAACTGAGGGAAACAGACGCAGCAGCGATGGAGAACTGACGACACAACGGCGGAAAGAGGGGGGCGGCGAAATGGCGGCAGGGCACAGGAGGTCACAATCGCGGTGGATGGGAGCCCGAGGATGGAGGGTAGGGGAGAGAACAGTTGATGGACACGGGTGGATGGAGCGGATGGGAGGGGGGAGAGGAGGGTTGCTGGACATGGGGGGAAGGCAGGGGAGAGAGCAGGGTTGGTGGACGGGGGGAGGCCATAGGAAAACAAAAAACTAGCCCGTTGTTACGGGCTTAATGGCTAGTCTATTCTATTTGGTCCAGGAGCTAATAACCACGCAATTTGAAAGCGACCAATGAACTGGCCAACTTCCGTAAATTATTAAAGACTCATCTCTTTGAAAAGATATACCACAAAGATCAAAACATGTAACAACCTCCAAATATACCCAGAAACGTCGTAACGCGTCTAAGGTTTTATAATGGCTTCTGCTATACCACTATTTTGTATTCCTAATGTTTGTAAATGTCTTCTGCAATACCACTATCTTATGTTTATGACACTGTAACCCAAAATCCTTCTGTAAAACCAAATGTATATCCTCTTCTTATTTCCAGTATCCATGATGTATTGTAAGCCACATTGAGCCTGCAAAGAGGTGGGAAAACGTGGGATACATATGCAATAAATAAAGCACCATCAACCACCTGCTTTCCCCATGTAAACATGTCACTATTAGTGTTTGGAAGGAATTTTTGAAAAAAACCTGATGGACTACGCTTTTGTTTGCCCACTGCATTTGTTTTATGACGTGATACGCACGTGGAGTACGGCAGGATGTGCTAAATTCTGTTTGCACTAACTTTGCATATGTTCACCATGACTGAAGATGAAAGATATTCCAGTCCCTTTAAAAATTTTGAATTAAAAGTTGGATTAATTACACTTCTGGGATTTTTTTCCGAGTATAAATATAATCTTGCAATTTTAGGCAGCTATTAAATCTGCTTTACTTTAATTTTCTTCTTACAGCAGCAGCAAAAATATGCAGGCAGAAAAAAAAAAAAAAGACTGTTTCTGAATCTCATTAGGCCAGATCCTAACTGGCTACTTTGCAAAGATTCCTTACTGAGTTTGCATATTTGTACAGCTACACAATGATTGAAAATGTCTACCATTTCCAACTGAATTACTTTGCAATCACAAATACCAGCAAATCTTGAAAGAGGAGATGGCTATATTCTGATCATTTTATGTAGTACAGCAAAATTGCCCTCTTCTAGCCTCCCCAGATCCATGTTAATACAATCCAGTGTCTCCAGTGGTTTATGATGCCTTAACCACAGTGTGGTGTGGGGTTTCACATTCTGAAGCAAATCTAAATACTGCAAACCACAGTGAGAATAGAGTCTACAACAGGAAACACATGTGGCTTAACCACAACCACCACCTTTACTGGGCTTAAAGGATGATGAGTTTCATGCAAAAAGAGGGTGGGTGGGTGACCTAAATATCTGTATTACATATGCATTTATACCACAAGAAGCTTAAATCCTGTTACTGGGATGCAAATAAGCATTAAGGGTCATTTACTAAATGTTAGTAGTGTATGATAACAGTGTCATCTGCAGCAGGGCTCATCTTATTCTATTGGGTCCTGCAGCTAATAACAAGCGATAACCATTAATAAATGAGCCCCTCAATGCACAGCGGGATGAAGACTTCAGAATCATAGGAGTGACTTAAAACCAGTCAGCTGGTTGATTATTATTCAACAGCTGAAATAAAATTTACAAAAATTAAATACTTGAAAAGCTCAAGTAAAATCACCAAATATTTTCGAAAGAGAAGGACGCTCATCTTCCGACACAAATCAGAAAATGGGCGTCCTTCTCTCAGGGTTGCCCAAATCGGCATAATCGAAAGCCAATTTTGGACATCCCCAACTGCTTTCCGTCACGGGGACGACCAAAGTTCACAGGGGCGTGTCGGAGCTGAAGCAAAGGCGGGACTTGGGCGTGCCTAACACATGAGCGTCCTCGACTCATAATGGAAAAAAAAGGCGCCCCTGACGAGCATTTGGAAGACTTTACCTGGTCCTGTTTTTCTTACGACCAAGGCACAAAAAGGTGCCCAAACTGACCAGATGACCACTGGAGAGAATCGGGGATAACCTCCCCTTACTCCCCCAGTGGTCACTAACCCCCTCCCACCCTCAAAAAATATCTTTAAAAATATTTTGTGCCAGCCTCAAATGTCATACTCAGGTCCATCACAGCAGTATGCAGGTCCCTGGAGCAATTTTCACGGATGCAGTGCACTTCAGGCATGCGAACCCAGCCCCCCCCCCCAGCTGTTACACTTGTGGTGGTAAATATGAGCCCTCCAAAACAAACCAGAAACCCACTGTACCCAAATCTAGGTGCCCCCCTTCACCCATAAGGGCTATGGTAGTGGTGTACAGTTGCGAGTAGTGGGTTTGGGGTGGGGGGGGGGGGGCTCAGCAACACAAGGTAAGGGAGCTATATACCTGGGAGCAATTTCTGAAGTCCACTGCAGTGCCCCCCAGGGTGCTGGCATGTGAGGGGGACCAGTGCACTACGAATTCTGCCTCCTCCCATGACTAAAGGGCTTGCATTTGGTCGTTTCTGAGATGGGCGTCCTTGGTTTCCATTATCACCGAAAATGAGAAACAACCAAGTCTAGGGATGACCATCTCTAAGGACGACCTAAATTTCAAGATTTGGGCGTCCCCGACCGTATTATCGAAATGAAAGATGGGTGTCCATCATGTTTCGATAATACGGGTTTCCCCGCCCCTTCATCGAGACATTTTGTGAGGACGTCCTCAGCAAAACTTGGACGTCCCTTTCAAATATGCCCCTCCACGTCTCTTACCAGTATTAATATACCTTCCAAAACCATGAGGTCTCATTTCTAATCCTTTCTGATGCATTTTATTCATAGAAGGGTAGTCATGAAAGTCTTCTAGAGCAGGGGTTCTCAACCCAGTCTTCAGGGCACACCCACCCAGTCAGTACTGTTTTTAGAGCTTGCTATTACAGCACACTAATATTAGAGACACTCATAGGAAAATATGGGTGTCTCTAGCATTAGTGTACACTAAAAATTAGCACGAGCTAAAAACGCTAGCCCGTCTTAGTAAACAATTGACAAACTGTGAGCAAAAGCTCCGTTCATCTACACTGCACATCATCAAACTCCTCCAATAGTGTGCTAATTGTTTTGAAACTTTTCAGCTTTTTCACTTATTTTAATATGTTCTTCACCTTGAGTGTTGTATACTTTAAAAAAATATATAGTTCCAAAATGCCCAATAAATGAAAACATTCCATACTGTAAACAAAGTTCCTCAGCGTTCATGCAAACGACAATCAATCACTTATCTGTATTATTGGTAAATGGCAGATGCCGTGGTCACGGCACCCTATTTCAACTCCTTCCTCAGGGGCCTACATTTGCAGTCCAAACTGCCACACAACCAGACACAATAACGCACTGTTGGCGTTCAGCAAAAAACAAAACAAAACAAAAAAAATACCGTAAGGTCTCGCTTAATAAAATAACCTAAATGACAAGTGGTTGCTCCTATAACCTGAGGATCCAAAACAAACATTTTCAGGTTTTATTTAATTTTTAAAATTTTTTTTCTATTGCCTCCTCTTTTTGGTCTTATTTCTGGGTCTCTTTTCCCATTTCAATCCAATAGAAGTTCTCAACACCATCCTAGTGACTGTTCACATCTGGATGAGGTAGGATTTCAGAAGATATCTTTCACATATCATTGGCAAATAAAAGCAGGCATGGTATTCAAGGATGCCCACACCAATCTGTACACATTTGGTTCAAGAATTACAATAACTTGCATATTTTTGTTCACTATAATTCTTTAAAGACTGGAACTAAGAACCTAAGTTTTACTGTTGTTTTACACTTGCTTTTGGAATAAAAGCTGAATGCCTTTTATTATGATCACAGCGAGCTTTAAAATAAGCCAAAAATCTTTATCTTGCACCTACTATTTTGGATTATGTACACCACATGTACTGCTGCAATGTCTGCATTTATTTTATTTATTGGGATTTATTAACTGCCTTTATGAAGAGATTCACCCAAGGCAGTGCACGAGGAACATATAAGGAGAAACTAGATCCAGTTATAGCAAAAAGAACAGCTAAGGTATCTGAAATCCCTTAAATACCAATATTGTTCATAAAAACAAAAATCAGAGCCAAAATAAAAAACAATTCAGTTTTCAGTTAAAAACCAAAACAGCCTAACATTTCCCCTTGTACCTATAATACTTTTTTATTGCAGAAATGTTTCTTCAAAATTGAATATAGGAGTTGATCTTTTCCACTATCTACTAGCCATGTCTATAGTGCTACTTGAGTATGCTGCCCTGCAAAAACACAGGACGATCAATGCTCAATATAGCTTACATAGAAACAGAGAAAATGACGGTAGATAAAGACTCTATGGCTATCAAATCTGCCCTTTCATAGCAACTACTAATATCCATTCTCTTCCACTCAGAGACCCTCTGTGTTTGACAAAGGCTTTGTTGAATTTAGATACAGACCTCAACTCTACCACCTCAACCACCCTATGAAAAAGTACTTGCTCAGGTTACTCCTGAGTCTGTTCCCTTTCACCTTCATTCTATGCCTCCTAATTCCACAGTATCCTATCAAATGGAGGTCCATCTCCTGTGCATTTATGCCAGACATGTTTAAATATCTCCATCATATGTTCTACCATTCTTCCAAAGTATACATATTGAGATCTTTAAGTCTGTCTTCATATGCTTTATGATGAAGAACAATGAACATTTTAGTAGCTTCCCTCTTGACTAACTCCATCCTGTTTGTCTTTTTGAAGATGCAGACTCCAGAATTGTACATACTACTGTAAATCAGATCATCAGGCTTATACAGATGCACTATCACCTCCATTTTTCTGCTGGCCATTCCTCTTCCTATGTAGCCAAGCATCCCCCTAGCTTTTGCTTTTACTCCCTGTTTGGCCACCTTAATGTCATCATACATGATTCACCCCTAGGACCTGCTCTTTCACGCACAGAAGTGTACTGTACTGCTCACTTGGTTTTTCACAGTCCAAATACATTCTAGACCAGGGGTAGGCAACCTTTTATACACAGAGGGCTGCATGAATGTCAGTACTATCCCTGGTGGGTTGTAACATCAGAACCGGAAATGAAGAGACCTTCAGTAATAAATAAAGATGATGGAAACAAACTGCTTGAGTGGTTATTCTGAAAATATCTGCACAAAATACAGTATTTAAAAACTGTCTGCCCGTCCTTGGAGAAATGCCCCTTGCAGTCATTTAGCTTAAAATTTCTGACTTGGTGCTGTTTTAAAACTCAACATGGTCTCAAACAGATCAAGAGCCTAGACAATCACTGTCAAAGACACTGCGATTTTCAACCAAGAACAAAATGTCATCAGCAAAAAGGAAAATCTTGCTGATCTCCGAAATAAGTCTACACCCTTGACAGCTGGAGGAGATCTGACATGCTCTGCAAGGGGTTCCATAGTGATTGCAAAGAGAAGATAAGATAAGTTAGAAACTAGAGGTGTAAATCCCATTTACAGGCATACTAATGGTTTCCTATATTACCTCACCTCATGAGTGAAATTTTCCTACAATTCCCATTTGGGTTAACGTATGCATCATGACTAGCCATACAACCCTATTGAGGACTTTTTCGGCATCGATGAGTGCTAATTTGAGTCTATAACACCTGTCGTAGTTTGGCAGCCCTCTATAAAGCCCACTTGATCATTACATACCAAATGGGGCAGTATGTTTTGCAGGTGCTTCGTTAAGATTACTGCCTTACTATCTATAGAGGACAGAAGACTCTGGGAATTTCATTTAAGACAATGATTAAAACCAACAAAGGTATGAGCAGGAGACTCAGTGTTAAAGATTTGAAGCGGCCTTGAAAAAGCAGGTTTTTAGACTTGTTTGGAATTAAATCAGGGAGGAAGTATGACTCACCAACTATTGCAAGCCTTCGGTATGGCATGGTGGAAAGCATGAGTTGAGCGTTGATGGTAGAGAAGGGCACAGATAATAATGACTTGCCCATTGAGCAGAGTTCGTGAGGAAGAAGCTTGGGGGAGATAAAGAGGGGTCTAGTGTGAAGCTACAGAATGAATACAATTGTACATAAGAGGAAGATGAACAATATGTAGAAACAAAGAGCCAATGCAGTAATATGAGAAGATCAGTTTACAGTATTTGTTAAATGCTATCATTCTCAAATCTGTAAGGTTACTAGATTACATAACACACATACAAATAGGAGGTTTTTTTTGAGGGCGAGAAAGGATGCTGCTATGAATCCAATATAAGATATTTAAAATGAACTTGAGGCTAACTTGTCAGTTTTTCAGCTACTTCCCCCTCTACAACTTTCCTTCAATTTCCAAGCTGTGAAAGAAACAATGGTACACCACATTTTCCTATTCTTCAGCTTGCTTTTCAAGCTAGTCAGTAGCCTTGAAGGGACAGTTTCTTTATTTCTGACTGCCAATGCAACTACAAAAAAAGGGGGGGAGGGGGTTGAATACCTCTCCTGTTAAGTCATCCTGCTGCATATAAAAAATTTCACTTGTAAGTAAACACTACTCCAGCAAGATACACTGCCACTGACAAACCAGTTTCCAGAGAAGTTATATGAAAGCCAAGCTGTTAGGACTAGTAAAACTGCAGACCAGCATTGGCTCAAAATTATCATGTGACAGCAAAGACACAAACCACGAAATATAACAGGAGGAGGAGGAAGAGAAGACCCGACAAGAACTACCATCTATATGCATACATGTTTGCTGCTGCACCACAGAAAACAAGTACAACTAGACATTCAAGGGGACGGAGGAAAAAAAAAAAGCAACAAATGGAAAATCTCAGCACAAAACAATAAGCTCCTTGTTTTCTCAGAACATGTAGAGAAATTTAATTAAAATTCATTTCAACCAAATGAATCATACTGGATTTGTTAGTATGAATGCACACCAATAAATAACCCTCAGATGATATAGACTGCTAAGGATAATTGTGTAAAATTTTAAAAAATATATTGTTTTGGCTTTTAAAGTGATTTGATTATATTTCCAATTTTTATAACTATCTTAAAAATACCAAAAAGTGAAAATACTAGAGTCCTGATTATCCACCTTTGGATATCTGATGTTCTGGATTATTTGACAGCCCCTACCTCCCAACAGGATTAGACCCCACCCTGTCCAAGTGCCTCGAGACTGCAGCAGTAATTTTGAACGTGAAGGCCAGGATAGCATCATGCACCGCCCACCCGAGTGACCATGAAGACTTCTCTTACTCCAGCACCATCCAAGTAGGATCACCCAGCAGAAATAGTTAGTCTGTGATCCCTTTATAGTAATCCAGAACAAGGGTTAGCCCACTATCCCCTTGTAGTAGTCCAGAACAAGGGTTAGTCAATGATCCTTTCGTAGTAACCCAGAGCAGGGGTTGGTCCACAATCCTCCACAATAATCTAACAATGGGAAATCCAAATTCTCTCCAGCAGAAGGGCCTCTCACCTTCAGCAAGGGAAAGAACAATCTCCAACTTCTTAGTCTCACCAACCACAGGGTCCTGAACTGAATCTCCCTTTGGCTGTCAGGGTGAGTTGGTGATCCCCCAGCAATCCACGTCCTAAAAAAGTCCTATGGCGAACAGACAATCCCCCTTTCAGGCCCAACAGGGGCCTTTTCTCCTTTTTCATATGCAAATCCTATGTTAATGAGCTTCCTAGCTCAGTTACTGGGTGCTTGTCACTCGCTCCCAGCACTCAGGGAATTATATAAATAGATCCTAGAAGAGGTGGTTCCCCCCCCCCCCCCCCCCCCCAATGCAGCTTTCCCTGATAAGCTACAACTTCTCACTCAGGATCCCAAGATCCTCACCCTGAGTGGGTGGGCCATGGGACTAACCTCAAATCCAAGTGGTTATTCGCTGGGGGTCCTCACCTCCCTGGGACATACACCCTGACACACATAGGCAGAAGTGACTGGGGATTTTTCATGCCCCAACTTCACTATTAGACCACCAAGGACTGTAGGGGGTGGGGGTAGTGCTGCTACTGTTCAGGGGGGGGGGGGGGGGGATGCAGTGAATGTGGCAATGCTGCTCTGATACTGCATGGGGGCCATGCACAAAGTCTCTCATCCAACTTTTCCGGGTTACTCAACATTTTTGGTTTTCTGGCCACCTGTTGATCCCATTTGTGTCACATAATCAGGACTCTACTGTAGTCACAAAATAAAAATATGAAAGAAAACTTTTAGCATTAAGTGCAACCTTACTCCCCAATCTGTTAAGTAAAATTGGACTAGATTTCCAACTAGGCAAACAAGGCAGCTGCCAAGAGCCACTGCTCTGGAAGGGGCATATTCCCCAATTACACTGGAGGCCCTCTCACAAGCACCTAGCTTGCGCAGCACAATCTTGTCATACCATCACCTTGAAGGTGCAGGGACTGGCAGCATTCAGAGAACTGTAAAGTAGATTACTACCAGTTTACCCCTGCATTTTTAAAGGGGTGGTTTCTACACCTGGTGTGCAGATAGGTAGTGACATTGGTCTATGCCAGTCCTTGACAGCACCTCCCTGGTTATTCTATTCTTGGTGAAATGTTATCTTGCAGTGCCCACCATGATCCATGTTCTCTCTCACCTCACATGTGGCTAACCCCATCCAGCTTCACTGATTTAAATTAGCAGCTGATGTGGCTCCAGTGCTTAGCAATATCTTTAATAGAACTTTTACCGCTTACTGAGAAAGGAAACCAAAATTAAACCGGGCTTGCGCCGAAGCCCTATGAGAGTGAAGGACCTAAAAATGTATGCCCTACAATAGCAACCTCAACCTGGTCCCTAGAATGTTCCTAGCTAGTCTGGTTTCTGGGACACAACTAATAAATATGCTTCAAATGTACTGGCTGTACTGCCTTCAATGTATGTAAATCTCTCATGAAAACCAGACTCAGCAGGCCATCCTTTTTTCTATTTGTTAACCCCCAAAAAAGGAAGTTTGACACAGACTTCTACTGATCTTTAAAACTGGCTCTCACTGGCTTCTCCAGTAAAGACCACAGGTAAAATACCTGATGTCAAAGAAGCATTTACTATTTGTTTCAGTCTTCCAAGCAGGCCAGTCCATACTGCCTTTATCAAGAGAAGAATTAAGGATTCAATCTCCAATCGGTTCAAAACTCTGCTGCCCGTCTCGTCTTCCGCCAGGGTCGCTTTACTCATACTACCCCTCTCCTCAAGTCGCTTCACTGGCTCCCTATCCGTTTTCGCATCCTGTTCAAACTTCTTCTACTAACCTATAAATGTACTCACTCTGCTGCTCCCCAGTATCTCTCCACACTCGTCCTTCCCTACACCCCTTCCCGTGCACTCCGCTCCATGGATAAATCCTTCTTATCTGTTCCCTTCTCCACTACTGCCAACTCCAGACTCCGCGCCTTCTGTCTCGCTGCACCCTACGCCTGGAATAAACTTCCTGAGCCCCTACGTCTTGCCCCTTCCTTGGCCACCTTTAAATCTAGACTGAAAGCCCACCTCTTTAACATTGCTTTTGACTCGTAACCACTTGTAACCACCTGCCTCCACCTACCTTCCTCCTTCCTGTACACAATAATTGATTTGATTACTTTATTTTTTGTCTATTAGATTGTAAGCTCTTTGAGCAGGGACTGTCTTTCTTCTATGTTTGTGCAGCGCTGCGTATGCCTTGTAGCGCTATAGAAATGCTAAATAGTAGTAGTAGTAGTAGTGCACAACTTTACTTTGATCTTAACATTAAAGAATTCCTCTTTATCCAAAAAGTCACTTTCTACGTAAACTGGGCTCTTTCCTGATATCCAATGCCATTCTCAACTCCGCTCTGCAATCAGTGTCTCTAACATCCAAAAAAGTGGGGCAGAGTGGACAGATGTGAAGCGTTTGTTTACGCTTTCTAAAAATAATAGAACTAGGGGACACAAGATGAAATTAGAATGTGGTAGGTTTAAAACAAATTGGATAAAGTTTTTCTTTACTCAGCGCGTGGTTAGACTCTGGAACTCATTGCCGGAGAAGGTAGTGACGGCAGCTTGCCTTGTTGAGTTTAAAGGGGGTCTGGATAGATTCCTGAAGGAAAAGTCCATTGTTATTAAATTTTGGGATTTTGCCAGGTTCTTGGGGCCTGGATTGGCCGCTGTCGGAGACAGAGTGCTGGGCTTGATGGACCTTTGGTCTTTTCCCAGCGTGGCAGTGCTTATGTACTTATGTAAAACTGATAGCCATTGACACTGGAGCTAAAACCTCTTTTCAGCTTATTGGGATCTAGATCTAGTATCAAGCAATGATCTGACCAAGGGATCAGATGTAATCGCTAGATCAGTCTTCTGCAACTTGTCATTGGACAAAGACAAGAATATCAAATCAACTAAGTGGGTTGGAGTATCCATCTATTGCTTAAAATCTACAATTTCTAGGCTCGCCACACAATGAAACATACATAGAGGTGAACTCTATATTTGGTGCTGAAAAAAGCTTAAAGTTAGGCACAGTTTATAGAATAGTGTTTATGTCCTGGAATCACGCCTAACTTTAGGCATGGCCATTTGCACCAACTGAAACATGGTGCAAATCTTAGTGCTTAAATTAGGTGTGTTTCCTCCATATTCTATAACAACATATGTTAATTTTAGGAATGCACCCATTCTGTCCACGACCCTGCCATTTTCACGCCCCCCTTTTTCAACTCACACTTAAAATTTAGGTAAGGGATCATACGTGTATTCCAATTAAATCTAATTAGTGCCAATTACTGCTTAACAAGCCAATCAGCACTAATTACCTCATTATTCAATTAAATTGTGCAAGCACATTGGGTGCACCCAAATTTGCACACGCAATTTTTAGCACATTTTAAAGAATTAGGTGGGTACTGCAGATCATATGTAAGTTTAAATTTCCCAGATTATTGAATTGGGTGTCTATAATGTCACTTCCATTATTAGATTTAACAGATGTTCTAACTAGGCAATGTACCTGGATTGCGTTTCGATCAGCAACAACCTCAATCCCTATACATTCCCAACTTGATCAATATATCACGTCCTTCATGAAGCACAATTGCCTAGATGGTTTTAACTTGGTTTGTTTGTTTGTTTTGCCAGAGTGGTATTCCCACCTTTTTCTTCCCTTCTCTTCCTTGACATATTCACACAAGTATATCCAGAGGGCTATTCTTAACATAATATAATATGTACTGTGTCCGATGGTTAAGTGCTATGCACTTCCATGCAGAAAGTTCCTGGTGCAATTCCCAGGTTGGGATGTCTGCATCCTACTTTAGATGAGGCTAGGGATACTGTGAAGGCAGTGTTTACAGGACCCAGGGATGAGGGAACTAATATCACTGCAAGGGGTGACACCTAGACAGCTGATCTGAGGCCCATGGTTGTCAGAAAGCACAAATGCGGAGACAGCCAACAAGTAGATATAAATTGTGCAAAATTAACGTTGGCTGTATCCTTTTTTTTTTGTTGTTTTTAAAGTGGTTGTTTTGCTGACAATTCTTCATTTCCCATTCCATTATATGGCAATAAAATTGTATTTTCTCACTATTGACAAATTTTTATAGGTGCCTTTCTGATCCTCTCATAATGTTTATGGGGTGAGTTAAATATTCCCCTATTGTATGTTTTGTTTTGTTTTTGTGAACATAAAACTAACTTGAATATGCATTCTAATGTAATGTAATATAACTCTTGTATCCCGCCAACTCCTACAAAAGTGGTTCAAAGCGGGTAACAACTAAGAGAAATAATATAACAAAATTAGCCTAATAATTTCTTGAACAAGTTTACAAAATTTTTACAAAAAAAATAGTAAGAACCCAAAGAACATAAAACAGATGGAAAGGATAACCAGAAATGAGGAGCTTGATAAGAGACTCAAGATAACGTTTATATCTAACTCCAGAAAAAGAAGGCAAGAACAAGTGAAATAGATCTCTAGTTCTGTTAATGCTGTTAGATGTAGGAAATGAAAAAAAATTAAGAATATAAGCCGGAACCAAGCCATCAAACATTCTGAATATTATACAAGCCAATTAAAAAAAAAACCACGGGCATGAAATGGCAGCCAATGAAGAGAAATGAGGGCAGAAGAAACAATATCTGATCTTTGTGTCTCAATATAAATTTGGCTGCTGTATTTTGCAAAGTTTGTAACTTTGAACAAAGTTTAGTAGTAAAAGAAATATAAAATGTTACAGTAATCAAAACAAGTTAAAATGATAGCTTGCACCAGAATAGTAAAATGCTGAACATGAAAAAAATGACAAATTCTATTTAACTGTTGAAGTTTAAAAAATACAAACTTGTGTAAGAAGAAATCGAAAAATACCTGCTAATTTTCTTTCCTTTAGTACCTCTAGACCCTCACAGAAAGGACTGATGGTTTGTGCACACCTACCAGCAGGTGGAGACCGAGAACTCAATTCTTACGTGAGCTGATAGCCCAGCATCAGTTTGAATCAATATTTCCCTACCAAAGCAAGAATGGAAGAAAAAGAAAAGAAAAGAAAGGAACAGCTTTGCACTAGACAAGGCACCCAACCGCCACACAGTAAACAAGCAACAGAGCAGGCTTGAAGAACCATAGAAAGTTTTTTTTTTCTTTTAATGCAACAACATAAACTAGAGCTCAACACAGAACACCCAAACCAGCTATCTCTCCGCAAAGTCAAATAATTCAAACAACTATCCAGGACAGAACCAGTTTAATGCAGAGGGTGGGATCTGGGCTGGTCCAGAGGAAATAAAGGAAAAAAAATAGCAGATAAGATCTTACTTCTCCTACCTTAGCATCCTTCTGGACCAGCCCCAAAATGACAGATGGTAAGTACCATAGCAGTACATTTAAGGGCGGCACCCACAAAGCCCCACAGTAAGAATATACTCGCCAAAAAACGCTTCCTGAAGGGCCTGAACATCCAGCCTGTAGTGACGAACAAAGGTATGGACAGACAACCATGTCTCCACCTTACAGATGTCCAAAGGGGGAATGAGCCCAAACACCCCGTGAAACCACTCTGCTGGAAAGAAGATAAACAGGAGCAATGGTCTCCATAATCCAGCTCTCAATAGTAGCTTAAAAGTGGCCAGACCTTTCTGGCAATTACCAATCAAAACAAGGAGATGGTCCGATTGCCACAAGTCTTCCGTCTTACACAGATACTCTTGCAAAACTCTGCACATATCTAGCTTCTTCAGACTACATTGGTCATCCAAGCTTGAAGAACAACCCAGAACAGGTAACAGAACAGCCTGGTTCAAATGAAAAGACAACAAGACCTTTGGAAGAAGAAAAGAAGGAACTGGTCACAAAACTATCCTCTCTTCTTGGAAAAGTCCAAGAAAGGCAGTCTACACAAAAGCACCTGTAACTCTGATACTCACCGGGCTTAAGACATTGCAACCAAGAAAACAGTTTTTTAGAGTCAAATCCTTGAGAGAGGAAGTTGTAAGCTGTTCAAACGGAGGACAAACCAAAGCAGAACCAGGTTCAAATCCCAAGAACAAAAAGGAGTACGCCTCGGCAGTTGAAGAATAATCCCTGAGAAACCTGGCATCGGGAAGACTCGCTACCCTTGACTCGGTCTCAAAAACAAAACAAGGCCGCTATCTGAACTTTCAGAGAAGCAAGAGCCAGACCTTTACCAAAAGAAGTCATGCAAGAAATCCAGAATTTGAGCAATGGAAGAATGCAAAAACTCTATATTACGATCCATACACCAGGCCTTAAAAATTCAACAAACGCGCTGTAAACGGGCCCGCTGCTCCAGTATGGGGAGGAAACCGCTTCAAGCGAATAGCCAGGTCTTCACAAAACTGCCACCAGGGAATACTTCAAAACATTCCTTTGTCAGGTTAATAACCAAACTTCACTCCAGAGCCCTGGGTTAGGGCTTCTCCGGCAGAGCGGTTCTGCCTTGCTTAGTACATCAGCCCACTAAACACAAAGACTCTGCCCCACTCCCTGAGGGGGATTCAATAGTCCTTTTGAAATCCCTCCTTTTTGGTCAAAGTCAATAGCATACAAACAGTACTTGCCCCCCCCAAGCAGGCTTTCCCCTCTTCCCACCAGGCAGTCCTCCTTCATAAACAAGCCTTTCAAATTCTCAAAATAATCAGGTTTCAAACAGGTTTGTAATTCTTCCAGCAAACTTTCCAACATTCAGGGTTTCCCCCCAAGGCAAACAGGTTCCACAGAAGAAAACAGGCTTCCCTATTTAAGTAGGGTTTAAATCAAAATAAATTCCCAAAGCAATGTGCTCCTCAGGACTCTCAAGCTCCCATTCCATTCTGCTTTCTTCCCCTTGCTCAGCCTTATTAACCCCCTCTTTCACCCAATCCAGCCAATCCTCCTCCTGCTTCTCACCCCACCCTTCCCTCTTACAGGTGGGAGGCATGATATACTGATTGCGGGTCCAGGGGAACTGGGCTTCTTCCTTCTCCCTCCCTCTTGTGGTCAGCGATGGTATATGGCCAGTTTGCCTATCCCCTGGGCTTCCCCTGCTGGGACTGGAAATGCATTCTGGGAGATGTAGTTCAGGGTTTTGCTGCTTCATTTTGTACAACTGGGCTGTAGCCTTGTCACAGCGCACATAAGCGAGAGATGTTGAGGTACAGCGAGACTTCAGCATAGTAACAATGACTTTCACAGAATACCTTTCTTAGCCAAGCCCTCTCAAGAGCCAAGTCGTAAGACAAAACAGAGTTGGATCTGGCATGGAAAGTGGACCTTGCCTCAGTAGATCTTCCAAGTCCAGCAGTTTCAGTGGCGAGTTTACCACCAGCCGCATCAGATCGGCATACTACGGTCTTCTTGGCCAATCCAAAGCTACTAGCACCACCAGCCCTCTCGATTCGCTGAATGACATGACTAACAGAGGCCATGGAGGAAACATGTAAGCTCCCTGGCCAGGACCGAATCAGAGCATCTATGTCCTCCAACTGACAATCTTTCTCTGACTGAAACCGCAATGTCTTGGCATTTTAACATGCTGCCATCAGATCCATCATCAGGACACCCCAATGATGGACTATAAAACCATAAGCCTCTAGACTCAGGGCCCACTACTCTGGATCCAGAGTCTGACGACTGAGAAAGTTGGCCTGCACATTCTGCGGACCCTGCTACATAAGCCGCAGCTAGATCTAAGAGATGGCACACAGCCCAACTCAGGGAAAGAACTGTCTCCTTTGCTAGCTGGTGACTCCTTGTGCTGCCTTGATGACTGACGTATGCCACTGCTGTAGCATTGTCAGAGAGAACTCTTACCACTTTGCCCACAATTAGACTGTGAAAGGCCTGAAGGACCAATTGTATCGTCCTGGTCGCCAACAGATTTATGGGATAGGACATTTCCTCCTGGGACCAGAGGCCCTGCACCAATTGTCCCAGATGATGTTGTTATAATCATCCACTAAGGAGAATCCAACGGAACCCCTTTGGATTGGGAGTAGAAGCCACCAACAGACTCATGCGTTCTGCTGCTTGGAGCTGTAACTGGTCCTCCAAAGAACTCAACAGAGGACACCACTGAGAGAGTAGAGACCGTTGAAGTGGAAGCACATGAGCGTTGGCCCACGTCACCACCTCTATATAGTCACTGCAATGGAACTGAGAACCTGAAGGTAATCCCTGGCCCAGGGGACTGGACGGCAAAGGAGGTGGTGAATCTGATCCTGCAACTTGTGAATCTGGGTAATAGGGAGAAATACGCGACCTAGAAGGGTGTTGAAGGAGACCCCAAGGTAGTCCAGAGTCTGAGTAGGGGTCAAGTGACTTTTACGGGGATTCACAACCTAACCGAGGGATTCTACAAACTGAGCGATTTTTGCTGTTACTTGGAGACTTTCTTGATATGACTTCGCTCTGACCATCCAGTCATCTAGATAGGGATGCACCAGGACACCTTCCCCTGCACAGAGCCACTACGACCATCACCATCACCTTGATAAAGGTCCAAGGAGCCGTCACTAGAACAAAAGGCATGACACAGAACTGATAATGGCATCCCAACAGTGCAAAACAGGAATCTTTGGTGATATCAGATGATTGGAATGTGAAAATAAGCTTTGATCAAGTGCAACGTGGTCAGAAATTCTCCCGAATGAACTGTGACAATGGCAGATTGAAGAGTCTCCAAACAAAAGAACAGACCTTTAGAACTCAATTTACACTTCTGAGATCTGAAATAGGACGAAAAGTTTCATCTTTCTTGGGAACTACAAAATAGATAGCATAATGCTATGTGCTCATCTCTTCTCGTGGAACTGGACAAACCGCCCTTAGACGCAAAAGCCACACGAGGGTATCCCTGACTACCTCTGCCTTTATGCACAGACTCTAGAAAGGCATCTGGGAGGGGATGAACAATCTGTAAGGTGTACCCATCATGAACAATGCCGAGGACCCACTGATCTGAGGTTATCCGAGTCCACCTCCAAAAAAACTCTCTTAAGCGAGCTCCTACAGGGATTAGAGGATGGGCACCGACACCTTTATTGTGAAAGGTGACCCTGGGTTTGAGAAGCTTAAGCACTTTCTTGGCTTCATGAAAGGACTGAGAACGCTGGAAAAAATTAGTTCTTTGGAGTACCAGCAAACCTTCCAGCTTGAAAATGCCTAAAATCACGTGCACAGCCTCTACCAGCCAGGAAGCCACAATCCACCAACCGAGGATGATCCTCCAGAAGCTAAGGAACCTTGGACTCCCCCAAACCCTTGGCCAACTTGTTCAGCTTTTCACCAAATAACAAGGTCCCTCTAAATGGAAACTTACTAAGTTTAGACTTCGAAGCCACATCTGCTGACCAACTGCAAAGCCAGAGAGAATGCCAGGCAGCTACACTGAGAGCCATAGATTTAGCCAAAGCCCGAAGCAAATCATGCAACGTATCTGCCAACAAAGTGGATTCCCATCTTAATCTGAGAGACTTCCATCTCAATCAAGGACAAGTCATCAGAAGTTCTGTCCAGAACATGCTCTGACAAAAAGCATGCTCTGGCCACCAAACCTCCATAAATGGCAGCCTGAACCGCCAAGGCGGAAACATCGAAAATGTGCTTCAACAGAGACTCCATCCTACGATCCAGAGGGTCTTTCAATGCGGTACCGCCATCAACTGTCACCACAAACTTTTTGGTGACCACCGACACCACTAAATCAATAACAGGAGGCTTCAACAAAGCCTTGTCCTGACCTGGAAGAGGGTAAAGATGAACCATGAACCTGGCAAAGTGAAAAGGAGCATCCGGAAGGTAAAATTATGTATAATCATACCTGATAATTTTCTTTCCATTAATCATAGCTGATCAATCCATAGACTGGTGGGTTGTGTCCATCTACCAGCAGGTGGAGATAGAGAGCAAACTTTTGCCTCCCTATATGTGGTCATGTGCTGCCGGAAACTCCTCAGTATGTCGATATCAAAGCTCCATCCGCAGGACTCAGCACTTAGAGAATTACACCCACAAAGGGACACTCTGCCCAGCTCACCACCGCCGAAACGGGGGAGGGGAATTAACCCAGCTCATCCCCACACAAGTGGGGGAGGGGAATCCGTCCAGCTCATCCCCGCGGAGCGGGGGAGGGACACCACACCCGCCGATGCGGGGGGATCTGGCTTATCCTGCAACCGCAACCGCGGGAGGAGCTGACTGACCCTAACACCGCCGAAGCGGGAGGGGTACAAAGCTGCCCTACAGCCGCACGAAGCGGGAGGGAGTGCCGGCAGAATTTATGTCTCAATCCAGCCCCGTAAAACGGAGGGGAGAGGAATGCAGCAGCTCACTGTAACACAAACTCGTCTCAACTCTTGAAGAATCCAAGTGAAAGAACTTGAACACGAAGTCTTTCTGAAATAACTGAAGACTAAACTTGAACCTGAAATGCAACCAGAATAAAAACAGAACAGATATCTGGGAGGGGCTATGGATTGATCAGCTATGATTAATGGAAAGAAAATTATCAGGTATGATTATACATAATTTTACCTTCCATATCATCAAGCTGATCAATCCATAGACTGGTGGGATGTACCGAAGCAGTACTCACCCAGGGCGGGACATTGAAATCCCTGACCTCAACACTGAAGCTCCAAACCGGGCCTCCGCCCGTGCAGCCACAGTCAAACGGTAATGCTTGGAGAATGTATGAGCCGAAGCCCAAGTTGCCGCCTTGCATATCTCTTCCAAGGAGACGGATCCGGCCTCTGCCATCGAGGCCGCCTGAGCTCTCGTGGAGTGAGCCTTCAGCTGGATAGGCGGCACCTTCCCCGCGGCCACATAAGCCGCTGCAATGGCTTCCTTGACCCATCTTGCCACTGTAGGCTTAGCAGCCTGCAGACCCTTACGAGGACCTGCAAACAGGACAAACAGATGATCCGATTTCCGGAAATCAATGGTCACTTCCAAGTATCTGAAGATGACTCGTCTCACATCCAGATATTTAAGAGCAGAGTACTCCTCTGGGTAGTCCTCCCTACAAAAGGAAGGGAGACAGAGCTGCTGATTCACATGGAAGCGAGAAACAATCTTGGGCAGGAAGGAAGGCACTGTGCGAATAGTCACTCCTGCCTCAGTGAACTGCAGAAAAGGCTCTCGACATGAGAGCACCTGGAGCTCGGAAACTCTTCTGGCTGAAGTGATAGCCACCAAAAAGACTGCTTTCAACGTCAGGTCTTTCAGAGATGCCCTCGACAAGGGTTCAAAAGGCGGCTTCTGCAATGCTCTTAGCACCAGGTTGAGATTCCACGCAGGCACCACTGAGTGCAGAGGAGGGTGCAGGTGATTAACTCCCTTGAGAAAGCGCACCACATCTGGCTGCGAAGCCAGGGAAGCACCCTTCAGGCGGCCCCTGAAGCAAGCCAGAGCCGCTACCTGGACTTTAAGGGAACTGAGCGACAGGCCTTTCTCCAGACCTTCTTGCAGGAACGCCAACACTGAAGAAATTGGAGCAGTGAAGGGAGAAAGTGAGCCTGCTTCACACCATGCTGCAAAGATACGCCAAACCCTGGCGTAAGCAGTAGAAGTAGAGCGCTTCCTCGCTCTCAGCATAGTGGCGATGACCTTGTCTGAGAAGCCCTTCTTCCTCAGACGCTGCCGCTCAATAGCCAGGCCGTAAGACCAAAGGGAGAGGGATCCTCCATCACCACGGGACCCTGATGTAACAGGCCCTGCTCCACTGACAGCCGCAGAGGATCGTCGACTGAGAGCCTGATCAAGTCCGCATACCAGGGACGTCTGGGCCAATCCGGACCCACCAGGATTACCCTGCCGGGATGCTTTGCCACCCGGTCTAGCACCCTGCCCAACATGGGCCAGGGCGGGAACACATAGAGGAGCTCTTGTGTCGGCCACTGTTGGAGAAGAGCATCTACTCCCAGGGATCGAGGGTCCCGTCCTCTGCTGAAAAAGCGCGGCACTTGGCAATTGGCCGATGACGCCATCAGATCTAGGCTCGGCTGGCCCCAGCGCTTCGTGATGTCCAAGAACGCCTGAGCAGATAGTTGCCACTCTCCGGGCTCCAAGGTATGGCGACTGAGAAAGTCCGCCTTGACATTCATGACTCCGGCAATGTGGGCCGCTGAAAGCTGCTCCAGGTTCGCTTCCGCCCACTGGCAAAGACTCATAGCCTCCTTGGCTAGAGGGGCGCTCTTGGTACCTCCCTGGCGATTGATATAGGCCACAGCCGTGGCATTGTCCGACAGGACCCGTACAGGCTACAACACCAGTACCGGGATGAACTCCAATAACACCAACCGAATGGCTCTGAGTTCCAGGAGGTTGATAGACCACTTGCCTCTGCAGGAGACTAGAGCCCCTGCGCTGTCCTTCCCAAGCAGTGGGCTCCCCAGCCCATCAAAGAGGCGTCTGTCGTGACGACAATCCACTCCGGGGTCACCAGAGGCAATCCTGCAGACAACTTGTCTGTCTGCGTCCACCAGCTCAGCGCCTTGCGCACTGCTGGGTCCACGGGAAGGCGCACAGCATAATCCTCCGACATCGGAGTCCAGCGCAGCAGCAGAGATAGCTGTAGTGGTCTCATATGAGCCCTGGCCCAGGGCACTACTTCCATCATGGCCGTCATAGAGCCCAACAGCTGCACGTAGTCCCAAGCCCGAATAGGAGAGGCTACTAGGAACTAGTCCACCTGAGCCTGAAGCTTGACAATCCGATTGTCTGGCAGGAACACTCTGCCCACTTGGGTGTCGAATCGAACTCCCAGATACTCCAGGGACTGAGTCGGGCGCAGTTGGCTCTTCTTCCAGTTGATGATCCATCCCAGGGAGCTCACAAGAGCAACTACCCGGTCCATAGCTTTGCCGCACTCTGCATAAGAGGGGGCTCGGATCAACCAGTCGTCCAGATAAGGATGGACTTGTACTCCTTCCTTTAGCAGGAAGGCCGCTATGACCCCCATTACTTTGGAAAAGGTCCGCGGAGCAGTAGCCAACCCGAAAGGGAGGGCTCTGAACTGGAAGTGTCGTCTCAGGACTGTAAAACGCAGAAAGCGTTGGAGAGGAGGCCAGATGGGAATATGCAGGTACGCTTCCTTGATGTCCAAGGAAGCCAAGAACTCTCCTGCCTTCACTGCCGCTATAACAGAGCGGAGAGTCTCCATGCGAAAGTGCCTCACTTTCCAGGCCCAATTGACCCCTTTGAGGTCGAGGATAGGCCGGACAGAACCTCCTTTCTTTGGAACCACAAAGTAAATGGAGTAACGTCCCTTGCCAATCTGATTTTTTGGCACCGGAACGACCGCACCCAGGCGGATCAGGTTGTCCAAGGTCTGCTGCACTGCCACAGCTTGACCGGAGACTTGCAGGGAGAGAGTACAAACCCGTCTCTTAAGGGTTGGCAGAACTCTAGCTTGTAGCCGTCTCTGATGACTTCCAGCACCCACGCGTCTGAAGTTATAGTGGTCCACTCGCCAGAAACGAGGACAGCCGTCCTCCAATCTGCACTGGGGCATGGACTAAGGCCCCGTCATTGGGTACGAGACCCTGGGGGAGGACCGGAGGGAGCACCTCCGGGACGGCGGTCTCTGCGAAAGGAATGCTGCTTGGGGGAGAAATTCCTCTTGAAGGAAGAGGGGGCAGAGGAACCCGACTTGCCCGGGCGGTACCGACGGGCTTCCAGCAACCGTCCTCTGGAGGTACCGGGACGAGTACTAGCCCGAGCCCTGACCTCTGGTAATTTCTTGCCCTTAGACGTGCCGAGATCGGACACGATTTTGTCCAGCTCGACCCCAAAGAGCAGCTTGCCTTTAAAAGGCAATCTAGCCAGGCGGGATTTAGAGGCGTGGTCAGCAGACCAATGTTTCAGCCAAAGCCACCGCCGCGCAGAGACTGTCTGAGCCATGCCTTTAGCTGAGGCTCTCAAGACATCATACAGCAAGTCTGCCAAATAGGCTAAGCCCGATTCCAGGGCCGGCCAATCAGCCCTCAAGGAAAGATCCGAGGGGAAGCCCGCTGCACCATAGTCAGGCACGCCCTGGCCACATAGGAGCCGCAAACTGAGGCCTGCAAACTTAAAGCAGCTGCCTCAAAGGACGACCTTAAGGCCGCCTCCAATCTTCTGTCTTGGGCGTCCTTTAGGGCCGTGCCACCTTCCACCGGCAACGCCGTTTTCTTAGTCACCGCAGTGATTAAAGAATCCACGGTAGGCCACAGATAGGCCTCACGTTCACTCACAGCCAAAGGATAGAGGCGGGACATAGCCCTAGCCACTTTAAGGCTCGTTTCCGGGACATCCCATTGAGCCGCAATTAAGGTGTGCATGGCATCATGCACGTGGAAGGATCTAGGCGGGCGCTTCGTCCCCAGCATAATGGCAGAGCCAACAGGGGCTGAGGGAAAGACGTCCTCCGGAGAGGAAATCTTCAAAGTGTCCATGGCCTGTAAAAACAGGTTGGGCAAATCCTCTGGGCTAAAAAGCCGCGCTGCAGAGGGGTCATCCGCTCCATCCGAGCGGGGATCTATCTCCTCCAAGGAATCCGCAAAGGACCGTTGGGAGACCTCAGACACGCTGCCCTCATCTACATCGGAGGAGACAAAGTCCTCCAAGGCCTGGAAATCAACCCGAGGGCGTTTACCTCTGGGAACCTCAACCTCTTTATCAGAAGAGGGAGCAGGGGCAGCGTTTTGCATGAGGAAAGCCTGATGCAGCAGCAAAACAAACTCGGGGGAGAAACCCCCCAGACTGTGCACTTCCGCAGCCTGGGCAACAGCCCTAGACGCACTCTCAACCGGCGCTCGCAATAGCGGGGGAGAGACATGCTGCGCATCCAAAATGGCGTCTGGCGCGAAACTCCGCGAAGGAGCCGCGCGGGAAGAACGGCGCTTAACTTTAGCCGCTTGTGCCGTCGCCCAAATTAAGGGCGTTCATGGCATTAATGTCTCCAACCTCAAGGGCGGCCCACGAAGAAGCCGTCCGAGCCGCGTGGCCGGCCAAGATGGCGGAGGCGAGGAGCGGGGGATGGGCGTTTATGGCGGGAAAAAACCGCCACGCCGGAGGAACGACCGGGACATTCATCGGTCACTAAACTGTCACCCATCAAGGGCGAATCAGGTTGTAAAAACCCCCGCATCCCCTCTAGAAGCGCTCCAGCGATCCGGGGAGCGACCCTTTGCGCCCTCGCCCTCCGACGCCATATGCCACGAGGAGAAGAATCGGGGAACCCCCTGCCCGCTATAAAAAGGTAAAATTACCTGCTTGCCGCTCCGAGCTGTAACGAACTGGTGTCCCAGTGAGTAGCTGCAATGAACGTTTAAAGAAACGTCGAATTAAACGCCTTTAAAGACGTTTAAAATTTTTTTTTTTTTTTTTTTTTTTTAAACGGAGCCAGCGGGAGGGGGGAGAAAAGGAGGGACCTGGCACCACCAGGTTTGCACTTGCTCAAAAGAGCCCTCAACCCCAGGCCTCAACAAAACCTAAGGATTAGGCTTGGAGGCCTAGCCAGAGCTGCTGCTGTGTGTGACCACCACCTGCTGAGATAGAGAACATACTGAGGAGTTTCCGGCAGCACATGACCACATATAGGGAGGCAAAAGTTTGCTCTCTATCTCCACCTGCTGGTAGATGGACACAACCCACCAGTCTATGGATTGATCAGCTTGATGATATGGAATGTCCTATTGCGCCTAAAGAATACCTCTGATGTCCTGATGCATGGGAAAAGTCTTACCTGACTTACGGATCCCTTTCACCAAAGGGTCCACCATCCACTATGCTGTTGCCAGCGGCTCTTCCTCAAAAAAAAAAGAGTGGAAGAGACTAAAGTGATGAGCTCCTGCAGGTCCTCCTTGTGGAAAACACGGACCATCAAGGGGGTCCAGCAGGAAGTCACCCTGAGGGGAGAAAGGGTCTATCAATCCCTTGAGGTCCCTGTCCTCGCAGTGTCCATCCTCCTCACAATGTAGATAATGGTCAGAGTCCACGCAATCTCCAGGAGCTTCATCCTCCACCTCTTCATCCCAAAGCATCCTAGGGCGCTTAGATAAGGAAGATGGCGGCCTCCTGGAGGGTTCCAGGGTGGCATCTGAAGGAGGAGCCGACAGCTTTAAAGAAAGGCTTAATACATTGTCAATAAAAACTCCGGTAGAAAAACCCCTTCAGGAATTCCCCCCCACACCACCGAAGAAGTCACTGAAAGAAGGGAAGATTGAGGCAAGAGCCACGGAGTCTACTCCAGAACACACTCTGAGAATCCAAAATGGCGACAGTTCCCACTGAAACAGGAACCGCCTGTCTACTGGGACCCGGCTTTCCATGCAGAGCTGCGGCCCCACTGACACTATCTGAGGGTGTGGAACCAACCTGCTCCGGAGCCCCTTCAGTCACTGATGCCGTGCAATACTTGAAAACACCAGCAGCAGTTACACTGTGGCACTCACAAACAGTGCACTGTTTTAACTTTTCACTCGTTGCCCCCCAGTAGAACCAAGCGTGGCCAGACTCAGTGGAGAGACAGCCACTTCTAGCAAGCAAGACAGCAAAACCAGCAGTAAAGAGGAATCAAATTCAGTGTCCCTGCTTTTTTTTTTTAATAAAAATAAAATGTGGCTATCTCCCCTCAGCACACAATCTTCCCTCAAAGGGGTTGAAGTTTAGAGTCCAAAAGTTAAGTCAGCTAGCCCTGAACAGAACTGCTAAGGACTACCGGGGTTGTAAGGAGGCACTAGAGAACCCCCACGGGCCTCAGACTCTGCCAGCAAAAGTAACCCTGACAGAGCATAGAAAGGCAGCCTAAAGGTTTTTTTTAATTTTATTTAGAGAGAGTAAAGAATAATTAAGAAGAATAAACAAGAAGAAAATACTGTGATTGACGGGCTCACCACATCTACCATCTGCTGGAGACTGAGAATACCGATTCAAACTGAGGCTCAGCATGGATATTATAGGCTCACATAAGAATCAGAGTTCTCAGTTGCCACCTGCTGGTAGGCGTGCATAACCCATCAGTCATTTCTGGGCCAGAGGGATGCTAAGGAATATGATTTACCTGAGGTTCAAAAGAAAGAGTGGTGTCAAGAATAACACCAAGAACCTTAGAAGTTCTTTCCACCTTTAAAAGAAAGAATATCGGAAATAGTTTTAAAAATCTAGAACAAAATCAGTATTTCTATCTAACCAAAGTAATTTAGTCTTGTCAGCATTAAGTCTTAATTCCATAGAATAATTAACTTTAAAGATACTGGAAGCAATCTTTGAGGAAATATCACTCAATCCATGCTCAGCTGGAATTAACAATAGCATGTGATCTGCATAAGAATAATATTTCACACCTAATGAAGAAAAGCCAAAATATATATGTGTGAGTGTTTATATCTATATATCTATCACAAACACACACATATCACACACACTTTATTTACAGCATTTATATCCTGCTCAATCCCAACAAATAAAAAACATACATATATACACAGACACATATTATGTTTCTATGCATTCTTTCTAAATTTGACATCGTAATGTGTGGCAATTAATAAGAATTGAATGGTTATTTTTATTCTCTATACATGCCTATATCTAACAATTTTACATTGCTATATTTATTGGTGTTTTATGTCTACTCCAGATTATTGGATCCCTGATGCAGACCATGTTGGGATATTGCTCAACAATAAATATTTCACAGTTTATAGCTACATGTTGGTTGTCTCCACTGCTTTGTCTTGTCTTCTTTCTTTACCGAGTATGAGCCTTTCTTCTTAAGGCTCCAAAAGGGAGCCAGGCTACATGTCCTCCAGTGCAGGACTGCTGCTGCAATAGTCCAACTAAAGTATATATGTGTGAGCTTCAGAAGGCAGAAGTAGATATAAAATAAGGAGAAAAAACTGCCAGATTCTCCTCTGATTCTGACCGCGTTAGAAGAAACAAGCAGAAGAAAACTGCTGGCCAGAAAAAAAAAAGATGCCCCATGCTGGGTCAGGCCATGGTTCTATCAAATACCTGGTAGGTTCTAAAAAGAATAACTATTCCTTATTGCATACTCCCACTGGTGGCTCTCTCAGGAATATCTAGTTAGTAACTGTTTATGGACTTTTCCTCCAGGAACTCATCCAATTCCACAACTCAGCTATGCCAAATGCCTTGACCATATCCCTTTGGCAGCATTTCATAACTTGGGTGTTAGGTTTAAAAACTCTCCCCAATTTGTTTAAATCTGCTATGTGTTAGTTTCATGAAGTGTCTCTTAGTCTCAACACTATTTGAAAGAGTAATCAACTATTTCCTATTACCTGTTCCAGCCCACTTATGATTTTATAAAACCCGATCAAATCAATTCTCAATTAAGACCCAACCCTAGTTAGCCCTTTCTTCTTAAGAGAGGCATCTCATCATCTTTCTCATTATTGTTGCTCTTCTCTGACTCTCCTTCTAGTTCTGCTATATCTTGTTTGGGATAGGGCAAGTATTAGGATATTGTTTTAATCTCCATTCCTTTCCAAATAATGCATATTATTCTACTTGCTTTTTTCTCGCCACTGCTGCAACACATTACGATGAGGATTCCTATATATTACTCATGACTCAAGATATTACTCCTACGTGGTGACTCCTAAAATAGAACCAAGCACTGTTTACCTATATAGTTAGAATTATTTTTCCCTAGGTCCATCCTTTTACAATTGTATACATTAAATTTCATCTGCCATTTAGATGCCTCTCCCCCAATTTGCCAAGCTCCTTCTAACTATTCATGTGTTGATAACTTTGAATACTTGTGTGTCATCTGCAAGTAATTACCACAGCCCTTTTTCAGGTCATTTATATACATATTATACAGTACTAGTCCCAATACAGATACCTGGACACTTCATTATAATTCTTTCCACTGGATAACTGCCTGTTTAGTTCAGCTCTACTCCTAAGTTATTTAGCTAGTTACCAAGTCACAACAGGACACTGCATTCTATCCTACAACCTATTGAATTTTCCAAGGGGTCTCAGGAGGGTTTTATCAAACGTCTTCTGAAAATCCAAACACACTAATCCACCAGCTCCTACTTATTTATACCAAAAAAAAATTCAAATAGATGGGAAGGCAAAAGATTTCCCTTAGCTAAATCCATATGGGTTCTTCCTTATTAAGACATGCCTATCAATATACTCAGTAATTTTGTTCTTCAGAATAACTTCTATCATGAGCCCTATTTGAAAACTGGAGCTACATGGTTTACCCTCCAGTCTTTGGGCACAGTGGCTGATTTTAATAACAGGTTACAGATTGCTACTAGCCAGTGTATAATTTTATATTTGAGCTGTTTCACAATGCCAAAGTGAAAATGAAGACCTGGTGATTTATTGCTCTTTAATTTGTCATTTTGCTCTTTTATACCTTCCAGTTTCAGTAGTTTTTGTGCTATGGCCCTGTCCTCCCTCAGCACCCATTTAAAACATTTATATTCCACCTTTTCAGGTTCAATCACCAATACAAGGCAGATGATGAATAACCACATGGAAAGCCTGCTTGTAAAGGAGACACTCCTCTAACACTACAACCCAACAGTATGCATTCTTGACAGATATTGATGCCTAATTGCAAATATTCTTTGTGAAAGGTTTTAACTTTACAGTTTTGTTCACATTATCAAGTTAAAAGTAGGTTTAACCCTGAATATTTTAGAAATATATTGCATTAGAGGCATTCAGAAAAAATAATGGTGTGAAACTGGACAGAAACTGGATTCCTTTCAATGAAGTACATGCCTAAGTTCTGTTCTATTCTGGGCATCCTTGTTTTGAAACTGTTCATTCAATATCAGTTCCTTGCAGAAAACTTTAACTATGCTTGCATATCCCTGTGGTCAATAAACTACAGGAATTACTCAGTGTTGAATCAACGCCTATAAAAATAAAGGCCCAGAGAGATTGGTACCCTAAGTTTATTAGTCCTACTGGATTTCTCAGCAGCTTTTGATACTGTGGACCACAATATCATGCTAGCATGACTGGCAGAAACAGGTACCAATGGCACAGTACTTTACTGGTTCAGATACTATCAGATAGGCAACAGTCCATTCCATTCAGCACCATCTCATCGCCTCTATGGGCGCTGACCTGTGAGGTACCAAACAGATTGATACTGTCACCTATTTTTTCTAATATCTACCTCAAGCCACTAGCCAAGCTCATTCAGTCAATGGATGCTCAGTTCTATATCTACATGGATGATGTGCAGCTACTCATACCTGTTGATCCAGACTTATCTACAGACATGATTAAACAGACTACTTTGTTTTAACAGCAATTCAAGAATGGACTAAAAGCAACAAATTTTGCCTGAACCCAAACAAAACTGAGCTCCTGTGGGTCCCCAACAGAAGCCATCATATACCCGACAAAACTCTCAACATGGATTTAGAAAATGCCTTCTTAAATCAGAGGTCAGAAACTGGGGGGGGGGGGGGGGGGGGGGGGGACAGCTAGACTCATTCACACTGAGCCCCTCCCCCACCTCTATTATCTGCAATAACTATACAGTCTCTCTCTATAGAGAAGGCAAGTCCTGACATTGTAGTTCACACCATAACATCAAGGTTGGATTACTGTAATGTATTCTATATTAGTCTGATAGTCTAAATATTAAAATGTCACAATGGATAAAACGTTTTGGAAGTACAGCCTTAGCAAGCAATAAGTGAAAGCAAATCTCACTTAAAATTTTTATATTTTCCCTAAAGGGCACTACTTCATCCATTTTCATTATTTTAAAATGTTGACAGGATGAGAAGAAAACAGTGTCAAGTTCTAGAAACACACTGAACACAGAGAAAATGAGAGCAGATACAGACCATATGGCCTATTCAAGTCTGCACAGAAATGCCACCTACAATCCCTTCCTCTCCACCACAGATCTATATGGCTTGTCCTTAAATGTAATGTAATTATGACCCTTCTTTTCTTCGCTCGCTCTTTTTTTTTTAATCTCTTGCAGTATATCCACCCTTCCCCACTCTCTTCTCTCCACTCTCCATTAGAACCTACAATTAACTGCATTGGTATGTATGACTGACGCATTTTAAGTTTTAAATCCATGCTTTGACTGTACTAAAATACCAAATGTAAACTACTGCACAGATTCTCTTTCCCCATCTTTGCTAATATGACACTAACATCCTATGGAGATAACATAAGCGTTGCAATATTGGGACAGACCGAAGGTCCATCAAGCCCAGCATCCTGTTTTCAACAGTAGCCAATCCAGGTTACAAGTACCTGGCAAAATCCCAAAACAGTACAATACCTTTTATGCTGCTTATCCTAGAAATAAGCAGTGGATTTTCCCCAAGTCCATCTTAATAATGGCTTATGGATCATTACAGATCTATCTGTAACGATCTACAGCACTAAAACTACTATTTTTTGCCAATTTTAAACATAACCGCAATCCCAAGATTTTAGAAATTTTGCCTGCAAATACACTAAACTGACTTTTCTGTTCCCTCACCCCATAACACAGAATACTAAGCAATTGCTGCAAAACTCCTAGCAAAATTCAAATCTAAGAAAGTACAGGGTATAACAGGCAAACAAGTAGGTTCAAAATTCTGTTGGTGGGGGGGGGGGGGGGGGGGAGGGGGGAGGCAAGAGAGTAATCTGCTTTGTCCTCTATTTCTAATTTATACCTGCAGAATCCACCTTAGCCATCTAAACCAGAGTTACAACAAAGGTAGTTGTGTTCAGCTTGGCATAACTTCAAACTGGAGAGCTTCTCAAATTTCACTACTCTGCTTTAAAAAAAAATCATTGGGGAGGGGTGGGGCAGGGGGAGAGACAGGATTAGGTTTCCACAAGTCTGGTCCCACTTCTTAAAAAAAAGAAAAAAAAAAACACTCTGTAAGGCCTTCAGAAGGGCAAAAAAACTACCCTTATTATGGTACTGACAGAGTAGAGGAGGCTGTTCTTGTAAATGCAGTACAGCAATTTGAGGATTACAGTATGAAATAAAGCATTCTCCACATGCCAAACCTTTTTGGGCCGTTCTCATGCACAATAAAGGTCTGTCTCTGTACAAGGTTTCTGGTACAGGAATAGGACTACTTCAATTGTTTTATTGTCCAATAGTGTTTGTGTTTTTTCTTTTTAAATATATTTTGCCTGCCAGTTTCCTCCTGCTCCTTTGTGCTTCCAGCTCAACTGGAACAAGGACTGATCTGGCTTTACTAGCTTTTTTCTTCTTAACTACCCTGGGAAGTTTTACCTCTACTTTATATCCCCTATCAAGAGGTGTGCATTCATAAGAACATTAAGTGTTGCTCTACTGGGACAGACTGACCAAAGGTCCATCAAGCCCAGTATCCTGGTTCCAACAGTGACCAACCCAGGCCACAAGTACCTTGTACGATCTCAAATGAGGAAAGCAGATTCATTAGTGGTACCTAAATCAATTTAGCATGTACTAAAGTTAACACACACAAACCTATGAATTAATGCAGCTTAAGTCAATTAGTGTGTGTTAAAATACTATAGCACCCATTAACAAATTTCTATTAAAACAAATATGAGGAAAAATTGGGAGGGGGGACACACCCCTCAAAATAAGGAAAATTTCAGACAAAAATTAACCAAATTTTTCTGCCTATGCACACCCCTACTAACTACTATTGTGCAGGACTTCTCTGTAGACCTCACCCCAATTTTGGTTGAGATCCTAAGCAGCTGTTACTATTTCCTGACTCAAGAGGTTTCTTGGCATAAATGGACAACAGGATTCTGACATTTTATTTCTTATACATACCTAGATCACTTGCACATATTACTTTTCATGCAGTATCTCTAGTCTGTTTGCTCTAGACCAGTCCTTGCTCATTTCTTTTACAGTTTCAACCAGTAGCTGGCTATATGGGCCAGACCAACTTGAACTGCAATGCTAAAGACTTCTTTTCCAAGTAGATGGGTGGACTCAACCTTGGAGGAAGCTTGACCCTAATGCTGTAAGAATAATACTGAGGGAGAGTTTGCCAGGAGACCTCTACTTCAGTCCAAACAGTGAGGGAAGTCCAGTTCAACAAAGCAAACTGTGAAAGCTATTTTTCAAAGTCTAGAAAATTTTGTAATTAAACATTAAGCAGTCTCTTCAGATAGGTACAAAAATGGGAGGGGAAAGGGGGTTAGAATAACTTATCAGTACTGTCTACAAGCAAAGTTGCATAAGGAGATAAAAAAATAATTAGCTTTCTATCCACAAACAACTGTTAATGTCTAAACATTTGCCACAAAAGCCCCATTACCCCTCCAGAGACAATTCTCTTGTGGCATTAGCTGCTATAAAACAGAGATTGACCACAAAGATATTCAGGTGAGACCATGATTGTGCAAGTGTACATGTCTATCTGTGCACCCCACACCGGCTGATATCAGATAGACATGATGGTCTTGGTAGTCCCTAAAATTCTTGCTATTCAGCAGTCAGACACAAAAAAGGATACTTACCAACACCCAGGGCACAAACATGCTTTATTAAGCTAATAAAATGGCAATATTGAGCAAGTTATAGCTCCAGAATTTGTACTGCTTGAAAAGAAAAGCATTACCAAAGGTGTGCTGAGGAAGGGAAGAGTATGATGAAAAATTAAAGCAAAATACATGATGAAAAAATGTGGAGTCTGTGACAAAAATAAAGCAGAAATGTGCATGAACATAGAACCATCAGCCATGCAATATTCTGAAGCTGGTTTCAAATCCAACCTACTTCTAAACTAGTTATTTGCCTGCAGACATTTACAGTGGAAGAACTTAACTCCAAATGAACTAGAGGAGACAGCAGCAAAGTGCTTTATTATTCACAGCAAAAACTCATGAAAAAAAAAAAAAAAAACCTTCTAACAGCCATCCATTTCTGGAGGTTTATAAGCAGCAAAAGCCAATGGAGATAAAACAGTGCTGCTGAGCCACAGTTTGCTTTTGCTTGCTGCAGGCTGCAGTTTAAATGGGAACAAAAAGGGTTTCATGCTGAACATCCCGCCCTACCCCATTTGCGGCTGGTCTCCATTAACCTCCCTGGATGCTTTATCCACTTCCCAGGGGATTACAGAACAGAATGCCACAAAGCAGCTACCATGCTTAAATGGGGGTGAAAAAAAGGCACCCAGGATAGAAGAAAAGCTCTAACACAAACACTCCCTGAAACCTGCAGGGAATTTTGTGTGACAAAGCAATTCCTTATAATTCAGCACCATTAGCTAGTTTCTTCAAACACACAAAACTGGCACTTCCTCGGACTGGCCTCGTGTCATTTCTAGATTTACTGCTTTCATTTTTGCTTCAGTATACTTTTATATTACAAACAAATGACAAAAGTAGTAAAATATATGCATGTTTGCTTGTGATCCCATCCCTGTTTAAGGGTCTGCACTTCAGCTATTTCTGTGACATTTGCACTTTTGCATACATTAGTATGATTGTTTTTCAAAATACATGTTTTCATATATTTGGACTAAGAACTCAACTTGCATTTTTGGATTACCATGAAAATCTGACTAGTTTGTTGCCCTTGAACACTAGAGTTGCATCCTAGAAATCTACAATGTGTGACCACTGCTAGAGGAGTAAACTTCACCAGTTTGACCTAGGGGTTCTCAACCTTGTCCTTGGGACATACCTATCCAGCCAGGTTTTCAGGATATCCACAATGAATATGCAGGTGATAGATATGCATACAATAGAGGAAGTGAATGCAAAATTCTCATGCATATTCATTGTGGATATCCTGAAAACCCGATTGGATAGGTGTGTCCTGAAGGCTGGTTTGAGAACTCCTGGTTTGACATCTCATGAGCTTGACCGATTGATTAAAATTTTATTCATCATCTACCGACAAGCAACACGTGTTAGAACAACAAAGGAAAACCTTGTCATATGATTACTAAGAATAAAACCTTTAAATTTTAGCACTCATCCTTCAAATATTTAAAAATGACTCTTCTAGAACTATTCTAAATTGCACAAATTTAATAAAATTCCATCTGCAGTTATTCTGCTACACAACAATTTATCATTTAGGCATTCTTTTGGACAGGGAACTCAAAATCCACCTTTTTGTTTTCTTAATTTATAAAGTTAAATGCCATCTTGAAAACATCAGGTTTGAATCCTTTGAAAACTAACCTCAATTTTATCCGTCTTCGCATCACCCCAGTAAATTTTGCCTTCTGCGTAATCCAGTGCCAACCCATTTGGCCAACCAAGTGAGGTATTCACCAGCACAAGTCGATCAGAGCCATCTAAAGCAGCACGCTCTATCTTTGGAATCTCTCCCCAGTCAGTCCAGTACATGTACCTAGGGGCAAACACAAGACTATTTTTAAAATTTATTATGGTGAAATTTGGTCTTACCTGTTAATTTTCTTTCCTTGAGTCCCACCAGACCAGTCAACATCCAATAGGTTATGTCTGCCAACCAGAAGATGGGTGACAGAGCCATCAAAAATGAGCTCTTGGGTAAATAGGGCACCATGCAGGCACAGCTCCACAGTATTATCATGTCAAAGCAATGCCCAAAAAAACAAACTATCAATTCCCCGAAAGAGTTCAAGATCCACAAAAACTCACAAGGTTAGAAAATAAACCAAGAATAATATACAGAAACTTGATAACAGTAACCAATATCAACAAAAGTACAAATCAGGGAGGGATCCTGGACTGGTCTGGTAGTTATCAGAAAGGAAATTAACAGGTAGCGCCAAATTTCAGCTTATCTTCTCTACCAAACCAGTCGAGAGTCAGTGGGATTTATCAATGTTCCTATTACCTAGGGCAGGATTCTACAAATCCTTTCCTTCAGCATTACCACAAAACGTTCCCTCTTGGAGAGAGCGAAAGCCAGCAGGCCTTGATCATGCACAGATGCTCAAGGACCTGAACTGGCCCACTGCACAGCTTTGCTTATCAGTGTCTGCCGATGAAGATAAGTACTCAAAGCAAAATCCCAGTAACCATGGGGGTGCAAGAAGAAATGTTGGTTACTGTGGGAAGAGAGGGGTGTGGAGTAAGAAATGCTGGTAACTGTTGGGGAGACATTGAGGTCCAGGTTAAAGGTCCCACTGGTGCAGAACAGTCCAGAAAGGGAGCAATATGACTGACTGCGAGCCAAATAGCACATCACATCTGGATTTGTTGCCAAGGACACCCTCCACACCTTACCTTAAAACAGAAAAGGACTGCCACCTGGACCCTGCTCCAAGCCCTTCTGCAGAAAAGCAAGTACTGACAACTCTGCTCACCAAGGGGAAGGCTTGTGCTTAAAGTACCACCACTCAAAGACCCAGACACAGATCAAGTATGTTGGTTGCCTACAATCCTTGAGCAGCATGACAATGACCAAGGGCAAGTTTCCTTTGTTCTTCAGGTGAGGCCTCTCAAGGACCATGCCGTAGAAAGCCAGAAGGGATATGGATCGTTCATGACTACTAGACCCTGCCTTAGCAGCACCTGTCCCCACAGGAGTGGTAATAGAGGTCCCACAGGAAATAGACTAGACCTGTATAACAGGGCCAATGGAATCAGTATGGAACAAGGATCACAAGAAATAGATGTTTGGCCACTCTGCAGAGAACCTGATCAATGAGAGGTCAAGGTGGAAACACACAGAGAGGCTCCCTTTGCAGCCAGGGCTAAACTATGCCATCAGTGCCAGCCGAGTGGAATTCCTTTTTGCAACTGTAGAATAGGAGACATTTCACATTCCGCTGTGACTCCATTAGGTCATAGCACTTCCCTGATATAGGTTTCTGCTGAGGAAATCAGCTTTAACATTCGCCATCCCTGCAATGTGAACCACTGAGATCGCAGCAAGATGCAACTCTGCCCACTGACAAAGTCACATGGCTTCCAATACCATGGTTGTGCTCCTGGTTCCTCGTCTGTTGATTATTGAAGGGTTAGAGAGAAAGTTTGTCTTTTTGCAGATGACAAAAAGACAGTCAACAGAATGAATACTCTGAAGTAGAAACCAAGAGAAGTATCTCCAAAAATTGGGTCAAAGGTCTGGCAGTTAAAATTTAATGTACTATTATATTTGTACCAGTGCAAAACCTATTCATAGCTTCATATAACTATTATAAAAGATTTTTTTTAAATGTTTTTGGTGCTCAGTGTGAATAAAATGCTTATCACTGGAGGTACAAACACCTATTGCAGCACTATATGGTATACCATCATTGCACCATTACCCTGCCTCCTGCAAAGTCCAGCAATCTTTGAATTAATTGTTCATAATTTTTGGAGTAACAACCATCATATGCACTACATATATAAACTTTTTCAACTGTTCCTTGAACAAAATCAATGTCCTCCAAAAATTTTTAATTTACTTCGCTTGGAAGTCCTTTGGGGTTGGTGTGTGCTTGCAGTTATCAATAGTAAACACAAGCTCCTGCCACCTGTGAATCGAAACTAACTCCTGTAGTTATAAGTTTCATTCCTGTTTTCTGTTCTCGACGCGGTGCCATGTTTTGCCATCCAATGGCGTCTTCAGGAGAATATTCATCTAAAACTACAATAAACTAAATTCAATCTTCACAATTATTACTATAAAACTATCATATTCAAATACCTGCATTTTTTTCTAAAGTCTTTAAAGAGTTCTTTCAAACATTATTTTTGCAAAATAATCCATTATCGGCTTACTTGGAAGAAACCATATTCCTGCTCTGTTCAGCTGTCCAGGACGCCGACACATGAGCTGTAGTATTCTATTCTCTAATTCATGTGATTTTTAAATACCATAGTCCTCTTTTGTGATTGGTTCTGATTCATGATGTAACATTCACGTTATCAATGTCCCTTATTCAACCCTTTAGGAGAAACTGTTGCCCAATCAAATACAAAGTGTTGCTCTTTCTGTAATAATAAAGCAGATACATCTAAAGCAGATACATCTCCCCCCCCCCCCCCCCCATACTACACCGATTTTCAGTACTAGGGACTCCTTTAATAGGCAGGCTAGACGATTAATGGATAGGTTTAAACAATGGGGGTTATCCTAAAAAAGCGATTCGTTCAGCCCATCAAAAAAAGGCGTGCAATGTCCATAGATGTTGGCTGATGTGAATCAACAGTTCAATGTATTTCACCTTACATGACTCAGGGGGCAGCTCTGAGTTGTATTATTCAGAAGCATTGGCCCATTCTTCAACTTCATACAGAGTTTATAGAGCAGCTTTGGATTACATACACTAGAACTAGTAATTTGGGGGACCTACTGTCAAATAATAGATGGGAAATACAATGTAATAGGATTATAGGAAATACTAGTTGTCAACGAAGTGTGTACTGTCAGTATGCCATCATTACTCAGAACATAATTCATCCCAGAATGGGCAAAGTGGTATATTTACGGGACAGTACTGATTGTGATTCAGATCAAGTAGTGTATGCAATCCAGTGTCCTGCTCTAAGTGGTATATTGGACAAACTTGTCGTAAAATTATACAGCGGACAGTAGAACATCCTAGCAATTTAAGAACACATAAAAAAAATGCACCACTTGTGGATCAATGGATTTCCCATAATCATTTGGATAGTGAACTGTGATTTGTAGTTTTGCTGAAAATCAGTTTAGTATGGTGGGGGGAATGTGTCTGCTTTATTATTACAGAAAGAGCAACGCTTTATATTTGATTGGGCAACAGTTTCTCCTAAAAGGTTGAATACGGACACTGACTGGATAACGAACGTCTATTACATCATGAATCTGCATCAATCAGAATAGAGGACTATGGTATTTGAAGATCACATGAGTTAGAGAAATCTACAGCGCATGCATCGGCGTCCAGGACAGCTGAGCGAAGCAGGAAGATGTGTCTTCCAAGCAAGCCGATAATGGATTATTTTGCAAAAACAATGTTTGAAAGAACTCTAAAGACTTGAAAAAAATGCAGGTATTTGAATATGATAGTGGGTTTTGTAGTAATAATTAATTATGAAGATTGAATTTAGTTTATTGTAGTTTTAGATGGATGTTCTCCTGAAGATGTCATTGGATGGCAAAACGTGGCACCACGTCAATAACAGAAAACAGGAATGAGAACAGAAATGAAACTTATAACTACAGGAGTTATTTTCGATTCACAGGTTGCAGGAGGTTGTGTTTACTATTGATAACTGCAAGCACACACACCAACCCCAAAGGACTTCCAAGCAAAGTAATTTTCAAATTTTTGGAGGACATTGATTTTGTTCAAGGAACAGTTGAAAAAGTTTATATATGTAGTGCATATGATGGTTGTTACTCCAAAAATTATGGACAATTAATTCAAAGATTGTGGAATTGGGAGGAAGCAGGGGAATGGTGCAATGATGGTATACAATATAGTGCTGCAATAGGTGTTTATACCTCCAGTGACAAGCACGTTATTCACACTGAGCACCAAAAAAAATCTTTAAAAAAATCTTTTATAATAGTTATATGAATCTATGAATAGGTTTGCACTGGTATAAATATAGAAGTACTTTGAATTTAATACTAGTATCATAGTAAATAGCCCAGATAAATTAATATAGTTAAAATTAAACAGCAAGAAGTGAAGAGTGATGCACTTTGGGTGCAGAAATCGAAAGGAGATGTAGCAGATAGGAGGAGAGAGATATGTTCAGCTCTATAGAGGGGACCTTGGGGTAGTGGTGTCTGATGATCTCCAGGTGATGAAACAATGCGACAAGGCAGTGGTCACATCCAGAAAGATGGTAGGCTGCACAGAGAGGGGAGTGTAACCAGCAGAAGAAAGAAGGTGTTGATTCCCCACTTGCAGTATTGTGTTCTGTTTTGGAGGCCGTATCTTGCTAAGGACATAAAAAGACTTGAAGTGGTTCAGAGAAAAACGAAGAAAATGGTATGGGGTTTGTGTCGCAAGACGTATGAAGAGAGACTTAAGGATGGCAATACTTATGTACTTATGATCTGAGTATGTACACTCTGGAGTAAAGGAGTGACAGGGATGATATGAAACATTAAAATATTTGAAAGGTATTAATCTACAAACAAACCTTTTCCAGAGATGGAAAGGTGGTAGGACTAGAGCACGTAAACTGAGTTTGCAGAGGCGCCGACTCAGGAATAATATCAGGAAGTACTTTTTCACAGAGAGGGTGGTAGATGCCTGGAATGATGGAGGGGAGGTAGTGGAGATGAAAACGGTAACGGAATTCAAAAATGTGTGGGATAAGCACAGAGGAATCCTGTATAGAAGGCATAGAACCAAAGAAGCTTAGCAGTAATTAGATGGCACACCAGTAATTGGGAAGCAAAGCCAGTGCTGGGCAGACTTCTACGTTCTGTGCCGCGATCATGGCTGGACGGATTCAGCTTCAGTAACTGGAGAAGAAGGGCAGTGTCGGGCAGACTTCTACGGTCTGTGCCCCGAAAACAGCAAGGACAAATCAAGATCAAGTATACGTATGTAGTATCATATCATTAAATGCTATGAGTTTATTTTGTTGGGCAGACTGGATGGAACATACAGGTCTTAACCTGCCGTCATCTACTATGTTACTATGATGTAAGTTGCCACTATGGCATTGTCAGACAACCCGATTGCCTCTCTCTCCAACAAGGGAAGGAACTACTGAAGCACTAACTGAATGACTCTCACCTCCAGACTGTTATGGACCAAGACAGTTCTATGCAGGGCTTTTTTTGAGAGGGTACTTGGGGGTACTGAGTACCAGCACCTTTTCCATTGTCTGATACAATTAATGATAGAGCTCAAGCTCTACACACCAATTCTGTCTTGTAATAGATTCTGTGACTGGTTGCAGGGGGTCTGGCTATTATGGGGCGAGTCCCTCAGTGATCATCCCACTCCTGAAGGGTAGCCTACCATTTGAGCACCAGCACCTTTTTTGCTAGAAAAAACACACTGGTTCTATGCAAGACCAGCCACCCTGAGCAACACAGTCAGAATAGTGCACCCTTCCCCCCAGCCTAAGAGACTCACATCTGTGATCACTATGACCCAACTCGGGAAGATCCAGAGGAACTGCCTTGAGCAGATTCCCTGGTTCATCCCATCAGGCCAGGTGTCTCCAAAGAGCAGCAGCAGACTGGGGGGGGGGGGGGGGGGGGGATGAGACAGCAAGATCCTCTGAAGATGACAAACTGGGGAGGGGGGGCTCATCCAAAGCGCCAAATACCTTTCGCTGAAATCCTATGCCCATGCTGACTTCATACATTTCAAATTCTTACTGACCTCCTTTCAGTCTGCTCTTTCACTTGCCAAACAGGACTACTATATCCAGTTGCCATAGTAACATAGTAGATGACGGCAGAAAAAGACCTGCATGGTCCATCCAGTCTGCCCAAGATAAACTCATATGTGTATACCTTACCTTGAATTTGTACCTGTCTTTTTCAGGGCACAGACCATATAAGTCTGCCCAGCAGTATTTCCCGCCTCCCAACCACCAGTCCCGCCTCCCATCACCGGCTCTGGTACAGACCGTATAAGTCTGCCCTCCCCTATCCTAGCCTCCTAACCACCAACCCCTCTTCCCCCCACCTGCTCCGCCACCCAATTTCAGCTAATCTTCTGAGGATCCATTCCTTCTGCACAGGATTCCTTTATGCATATCCCACGCATGTTTGAATTCCGTTACCGTTTTCATCTCCACCACCTCCCGCGGGAGGGCATTCCAAGCGTCCACCACCCTCTCTGTGAAAAAATAATTCCTGACATCTTTCCTGAGTCTGCCCCCCAGTGACAAACACTCTTGGCTCAAACCCTTGGCATCTCTTTGCCACACTGAACTGTCTCCTCAAAGTGCCTTCACCTCCAACTCCCCCTTCACTTTCTCCCCAGACTCTGGCTGAGAACTTCCATGATAAGGTTCACAAGATCAAACTTCAATTCTCAACCAAGTCACCTCCACCTCTCCTTCCCTCAGTCCATTCTCTCAACCACCCTTCAACCCCTGCCTCCTTTTCTTCCTTTTCTGAAATCACTGAAGAGGAAACTGCATATTTTCTTTCCTCCTCCAAACTGACTACCTATTCCTCTGATCCTATTCCTACCCATCTACTTAGCACTATCTCTCCTACTGTCATCCCCTTCTGTCATATTCTCAATCTTTCACTTTCCGCTGCAACTGTTCCTGATGCCTTCAAACAAACCGTAGTTACACCACTCCTCAAAAAACCTTCACTGGACCCAACCTGTCCTTCTATCGCCCCATCTCCCACCTCCCCTTCCTATCTAAGATACTGGAATGTGCTGTTCATCGCCATTGTGTTGATTTTCTTTCATCTCAAGCTATTCTTGATCCACTTCAATCTGGCTTTAGCGCTCTTCACTCAACTGAAACAGCCCTTGCTAAAGTCTCCAATGACCTGTTCTTGGCCAGATTCAAAAGGTCTCTATTCTATCCTCAAACTTCTTGATCTGCTGCTTTTGGCACAGTTGATCATCGCCTACTCCTTGATACTCTGTCCTCACATGGATTTCAGGGCTCTGAACTTTCATGGTTTTCTTCTTATCTCTCCCATCACACTTTTAGTGTATACTCTGGCAGATCCTCCTTCACTTCTATCCCACTATCAGTTGGTGTACCTCAGGGATCTTCTTGGGTCCCTTTTTTCAATCTATACTTCTTTCCTTGGTGCTCTGATCTCATCCCACGGTTTTCAGCATCACCTTTATGCTGATGACTCTCAGATCTACCTCTCCACAACAGAAATTTCAGTAGGAATCCAGGACCAAGTATCAGCCTGCCTGTCTGACATTGCTGCCTGGGTGTCTCACCGCCATCTGAAACTAAACATGACCAAGACTGAGCTTCTTGTCTTTCCCCCTAAACCCTCCTCTACTCTTCCCCCACTCTCTCTTTCTTGTGGATAACACTCTCATCCTCCTTGTCTCACCAGCTCTAACCTTGGTATTATGTTTGACTCATCTCTCTCTTTCTCTGCACATATCCAACAGACTGCTAAAACCTGTTGTTTCTTTCTCTATAGTATCACCAAAATTTCCTTTCCTTTCTGAGCACACTACCAAAACCCTTATCCACACTCTTATCACCTCTCGCTTAGACTATTGCAACTTGCTTCTCACAGGTCTCCCATTAAGCCATCTTTCTCCCCTTTAATCTGTTCAAAATTCTGCTGTATGACTTATATTCCACCAGTGTCGCTATGCTCGTATTAGCCCTCTCCTCAAGTCACTTCATTGGCTCACTATCCGTTTCCGCATACAGTTCAAACTCCTCTTATTGACTTGCAAGTTCATTCACTCTGCAGCTCCTCAGTACCTCTCCACTCTTATCTCTCCCTACACTATTACCCAGGAACTCTATTCATTGGGTAAATCTCTCTTATCTGTACCCTTCTCTTCTACTGCCAACTCCAGACTCCACTCCTTTTATCCTACCATATGCCTGGAAGAGACTTCCTGAGACCATACGTCACCTCCATCTCTGGCCATCTTCAAATCTATAGGCTAAAAGCCCATGTTTTTGTTGCTGCTTTTATCTCCTAACCCCTATTCACTTCTACAGTACACTTGTATGTTTTATCCTTTCAACCTTATCAATTCCATTATCCCTTATTTGTCCTCTTTGTCTGTTCTGATTAGACTGTACGCTCTTTCGAGCAGGGACTGTCTTTCTTCATGTTCAAGTGTACAGCGTTGCATACATATACTAGCGCTATAGAAATAAGTAGTAGTAGTGAAGCAGATGAAGTACAAGGCTCCCTCAACCTTTGTGCCCTCAGAAGGGCAGCCATTTCTAAGTTTTAACCACCCCAGAGGCAGCAGGGGACCACCTACTCAGATGGTGGCATCCTCAGTCCTCAGACTGAGATCTACTACAAAAGAGCCGAATTGCTACCCGAGAGCAGTCCTCTGGGGTCTGGTTTCTCACAGATCCTTCACTAGCTTCTCTAAACAGGCGTGCTGGCAGGGACTTCAGGGGGACCTGTCAGCATGCCTCACCAAGCAGAAGCCCATGGGCTGAACTCCAGGAGCACCAAGGGACTAGCACAAGGGATGCAGAATGTGGACTGCTTTTTGGGGAGTCTGGCCTGGCAAAAGCAGATCTGCTTGCAATTGTCCAACCTATACCATCTGCTGGAGGAAGAGAAATTCTGCAAAGATCCAGGCAGCAGCAGCGTTTATACCAGTGATGTCACAGGAAGACTTAAGTTTCTCTACCTCCATCTGCTGGTATGAAGACACAATCTTTTGGTCTGTACTGGTCTACAGGATGAAAAAAAGAATTGAGAAATAGGAGGGAAGAAACCTCCCCGATTCCTCTGGGTATCCTTCTATCTTGTGTCTGTAAAGAACCCTGAATTCCTTATGATGTCCTCTCCATACTGGAACCAGTTCAACTACCCAAGGCACAGAACAGTCCAGAAGCGAAGCACTGCATGGATTGTTTGTCAGCCATCTGCTGAAGACTGAGAAGTTGTGCCTGCTTGGTGCCCTACCTAAGGCAGAGATTGCTTTTCATTTTCTATCTGCTGGTTGGAAGACATAACATATTGGTTCTGAACTGGTCAGGTTGAGAGATAAATTCCTATTTATGCAAACAATATGACTAATCCATAAATGAGGTTTGGCCTACAACAGTCATTAAAAATGAGATGCAACGCTTAAGGATTGTTAGCTAAAAGCTAATATGGAGAGGACAGCAGCCTTTTTCAACATGCTGGTATAAAAAGGAGTGCTCCTTAATTCCCCCCCTGCTTCATTATATTGTAGGAGTTGGGGGGGGGGGGGAGGGTCAAAATATCTAACCTCAGGTTGTGCAACAGTAAAACAGAACAAGAAAAAGGTTTTTTAAAACATAGTATACATGGACACTTCATGGATAGGTACTTACCCAACAATAGGATCCAGTACTATAGCACGGGGTTCATCCAGGTCTTCAGAGATCAAAATTTTTCGCATGGTCCCATTGAGTCGTGTTACCTCAATGCGATCAGTCCCAGTGTCTGTCCAATATAGGTTCCTGGCTATCCAGTCTACTGCAATGCCATCAGGGTGGGCAACTTGTGCTGTTACAATAAATTGACTGCCAGACCCATCAATAAAAGAGCGACGGATAGCTCTGACTTCATCATCAGTCCAATAGATGTACCCTTCCATTGGATCATAATCAATGGCAATAGCATGGCGGATATCATTCAGCTGTAAAACAATGTCTGTAAAATCTGGTGTGTCCAATGAAATGCGCCTCAGGTCCGTCCGGCGGGCAAGGAGCAGCAGTTCAGTAGCACCTTTTGAGAAAGACAGCATAGTTAGTTAACAACTATCTACTATGTCTGGAGGTTGTAAGTCTGTCAAAGATTTTGATGTTATATACAAGAACATCTATTATTGTAACTCAGTTTCAGGATCCTTAAGAACATAAGAATAGACATACTGGATCAGACCAATGGTCCATCTAGCCCAGTATCCTGCATACAAGTGGTCAATCCAGGTCACAAGTACCTGGCAGAAACCCAATTAGTAGCAACACTGTTCAAAACCAAGAATATGATGCTACCAAGGTGCAACTAGTGAAAACAGCAAAATGCATTTCCATACTCCTGGGTAGAGGAGTGTGGTAGCCGTGTTAGTCCACTCTTAAGGTTATCAATAGAAATCAAACAAAATAAAACATGGAAAAGAAAATAAGATGATACCTTTTTTATTGGACATAACTTAATACATTTCTTGATTAGCTTTCGAAGGTTGCCCTTCTTCATCAGATTCATACTCCTGGGGGAATTCTGCACACTTTATTTGTAAATTTTCTTGTGCAGAATTCCCCCATTATAAGGGCTGGCTTCTTCCCCCAGGCATTCCCTATCACCACCACAGCAGTTTCTTTTCTCCACTTCTCTTATCTTGTATCCTGAAACATTCGGTCCCCAAGTTCTCTCTACCCATTCTTCAGGATGAATACCTCCAATTTGTCTTCCTCTACCCCCTTTTTGTTCACCTATTCTCTAACCTTTCGCAGCACTGTTTTCTACAGTTCTCTCCCCTCATCTCTCAGTTTTCACTGCTCTCCCCCTAACTCCCAGGAAGACCCCTGTTCTGTCCACCCCCAAGGCACCTTTCCCCTTCTCCCTGGCAAACACCCACCTTAACTTTTCTTTGCCCCAATTCCCACAGCACACACTCCATCCACCTTTTGCCAGCCCTCCTCTTCCCATAGTGCACAAATCCCCCATCTACCTTTTTCTAGCCCTCCACCTCATAACACACACATTATCCATCTTTCTCTAGCTCCCCCATGACACTCCCTTACCTATTCTTTCCAGCTCTCCCCCTTCCCATGGCACAGACTACCCCATCTATCTTGTTCCAATCCTTTCCCTCCCTGGCAACACTACCCCTATCCACCATTCTCCAGCCCTTCCCCTCCCCCATGGCATACACAACCCCATGTAGCTTCCTGCAGCCTTCCCATGAAGTGCACATACACACACTCTCTCGTCCATCTGTTTATCAGCATCCCCTCCTACTCCATCCATCTTTATTCCAGGCACCTCCCCACTGTCTGCTTCCAATCCTGCACACTCACTACTGCAGTGCGACAAGAGGAGCAGCTGCCCAGCCACACATCAGACTGCTTCCACTTTCTCTGCCAACCCAGGCCAGCCTGTTCCTTCGTGCTGCATGGCTTAAGGACCCGCCAGTGATCAAGGCAGCACAGAAGGTGGAAGCAGCCCAATGTGCGGCTGGGCAGCTCTTCCTCTTGCCTTGATGGAGTGGTAAAGTAAGCAGGAAGGGACAGAGCCAGCCAGAAACGCAGTCAAGCACGGCACAGATGCTTCAAAAGTAGATTACACAGGCTTCTGCACAGGAAAGGCAGAATTCTGTGCAGTCTGTGGAGGTGGGGAATTCTGTGCATTAGGCAGTAGTGCAGAATTCCCCAGGAGTAAAACTTTCTATCACAGTGTGGTGGTACACTGTACTGTTTCAATCAGTAGTGTCCTCGAGCTTAATTTTGGCATTTTTTTCAGGGTTTTGTGCGTTCCAGTTGAAACAGATGTGAGCGGGACATGAAGATCTGAGAACAACAATGTTGTAGGAAATGGGTTTGGGGTTTTCTATGGGAATAATTTGCAGGATTCTGTTCGGTTTCTTCCCAAAACAAACATTGGAGCAATAGTAAAGCATACGTGGTCAATCACCAGGAGAATGATTACATGACCGACATTTTGATGGAGAAGGTTACATGATCAACATTTGGATGGAGCAGATTCTGAAGATAGACTCCTTCAAAATTGTAAAAGCTAACACGTTTTATGGATAATGAAGTAGGAAGATTGTGTAATAGCTGCAGATAAAGTTGGGTGAATCGATTTCAACCAGAAGATTTGTCATTCAAAAGCATCACTGAAATATTCCAGTTTATTTTCCCAGTCTGATTCCAGGGATTTACAGGATTTAGTGTCTGATTCCTGTAAGGATTTGTATATTTTTGATGACACTGACAATGATTGGCACCAGATGGAATAATCAGATGTTGATGGATTAAATTCACATATATTCATCAAGTGTGCAATATAATCAGTCAAGAATACCCAGTTGCAGTGTTCAGAGATAGGTAGGTTATACTGCTGTGCGAGTATGTCAAAGGGGATAAAGGACCCATTATTTAGCAACTGAGAGCAGACCATACTCCCGCTTTTTTCCATATACACCAACTTAGATATGAAGTGTCTTTTTTGTGAATTGAGGCTTTAAGCCATAGTGATATATCTATTGGGTTTTTCTTTTTGACATTCAAACTTGATAGTAACTCTTTTAAGAGTTTTGTCATTGATTTGACTATAAAAAGTAGTTGTGTAGGAGAGCTTATTCATAGTAGGTAGGAGGTACAATGGGATACGTTCAATTAGTTCCTTTTCGAAAATGAGCCATCTAAGTTGATCTTGTGAATATGAAGTATCTAACCTTTAAATTTCTTGTGAAGTCTGAAATACTAAATATGATGACTTGAAATCAAGGAAATTTATGCCACCTTTATTTTTGGGGAGTTTTAGTTTGGCCAAGGCTATAGGAAGGACCCTAGTTTTTCCAAAGGAAATGGATTTATTATTTTAAGTCAGTAGAGACAGTTGGTTTGGGCTGCTTTCTTTTGAATAAGTGCTGTAAGAAGCAGAAGAAAAATGCTTTTGTTGTCCCCTCTCCTGTAGTTGGTGGAAATGGGGAAATGGAAGGAGTTGGAGGACATGGTCAATTTTTAAATTTGGTGTTTTGAGTCTTCTGCCACCATTTTGAGAATGCAGTGCTTGAGGAACAGTTGAGTTTTCTCATGATACAGTAGCTTTAAGTAAAACAGGGAATCTCTGTCCAGAGGCAGCAATTGATTCATTATGAAAATGTTCCTATGTGAAGCCAAAATTTGAGCTAAGTGTGATTTAAGTATTAAGTATGGTCATTTACAGCATGAACTGTTCCTGTTTCGTATGTTTTGTTTCTCTAGTTGAATACATAGTTTTTTTTATATAGTAAATTAATATGTTATTGCACAAATTCATCTAATTTGTTGAAAAAAGGAAGTGCAGTTTTTTCTAGACATACTTTAACCCCATGAATTGGAGGGGGGGGGGTCTATTATACACTCTGGGGTCTTTTTTCTCCACTCTAAACTAAACATGAGGTTTGATGTTTAATAATTTTGACTGGTGAGCTGGTATATGAACATTTGAAGAAAAAGCATCGATTTGTGATCTTTCAGAAAATGTTTTTCTTGTTATTTTGGAGATCCTATAGACAACACTGGAGCACATATTGTTCTCCCAGAATTGAAACTTTTTTAAAAATACTGTCACTGCATATAGCCCATTGCATGCTAGTATGGAACTAAATGTTTTCTAATTACATAATCAGAGCTCTGGAAAGTTTTACCTAAATATTTAAAGATCCAAAGTTGTTTGGTTTCAGAAAGAATGGTAAAAAGCAATTATGTTTTTTATTGCTTTTATTGAGAATGGTATAATTAACTGTAATAGAGGACTTAGTTTTACAGTGTATTTTAACTGTTATATTAGTCTGTGCATGTGTATTATTGTATATGGGTTTATTTATTTAGTTCTTAAGCTTTATATAACCTGTCTAATCTAATTGGAGGGCTAGAAATGTCAATCAAATAAATGTCCCTTTCCTGGACTTTGAGATAATACAAAAGCATTGGTTTTCACAATTCATTTGACTTAGGAAAGTCACTCATTTTTGGGTTCCAGGATCAATAATCAATATAAAATTGTGAGACACCAAGCACATACAATATTCTTATCCTCACTGCAAATATATTATAAGCAAATTCTAAATCCCCAGTGTCAAAATATACCTCACTTCAATTGCGTAATGTATAAATTACATTAAGCATCCAGCTATGATTTTTTTGAAGCTCACACCTTTCCAGTACTAGTTCAGGCAAGTTATATTCAGGTACAGTAGGCATTTCCCTGTCCCCAGAGGGCTTACAAACATAGGGGCCCTTTTACCAAACAGTGGTAAAAGGTGGCCTTAGAGCATCCTTACACGGGTCATTCCCATGCACTAAGGCCATTTTTAGTGCTGGGGTACAATGAACGATTTTTTAAGTTTTCCCTTTTAACGGCCATGCGCTGATTGCCCCATTTTGTAAACAGTAGGGAATTGCACTATTCGGTTAGTGTGTGGCAATGCCCTCATGCTAATCAATTAGCGCAAACAACTACTCTCCGTCCCTGGTGCTAAAAAATCTCCAAATTACTGCTTGACGCCTGAGCATCCCCATGGTAAGCCTTTTTTTTTTCTCCCTGTGGTAAGCATGCATTAGTGCTAACTGCAGCCGGGTAAAAGGACCCTTAAATTTGTACATGAGGCAATTGAGGGTTAAGTGACTTGCCCAAGGTCACAAGGAGCACCAGTGGTATTTGAACCCTGTTACCAGCCTGCCGATCTAAAGATGACATTTTCTACCATAAACTGATCATAGTAAAAGACTGGTAGGAACACCTAGAAGATCTGCCTGTCCTTTCTCTGAAAAGCACCACAGGAATGTTTTGACATGCAAACTAAAGCATATACTAGCACCATATTACACTATAATCAAACCACAAGCCCACAACACAACTATTTCATTCCCTGAGCACTGGACATAATCCTATCAACATGCACACACTATCCTTTTACCCTGCCAATGTCCAATGCTTCAAGCTGTAGTCTTACCCAGACACATACCAACTTTCATCCCTTTTCCTTCATTACCTAGTGCAACCTGACAAGCAACCAATACTAACCATTCATTTATAAAAGTTTGCAGGTGTTATACACTACTGTCTGGCACATGAGCATTTGAAGCTGTGTGCCTCACATACATGAAGGTTTTCCATTGCTTGCTGCTGTTTTCCATCAATACAAAGCTTCCTTACTCCTTTTCAGGTTAATGGCAGTTAAAACTACAGCTTGCAAAAGAATAACTGCAGTATCTTGACAACATCAGCAAACAGCATGTTTAGACCCTTGCATTTGCTAGGGATGTACATGGCCAGAAAAATAAAAAGTTCATCCTTGAATTTTTATGAATTTTTCCTGATTTTCAGGTATTTTTAACCCATGCATTGTTAAGTGCACTAGAATTTTTGTAATTTGTGGCTATATGTGTGTACAACCTATTTGCACATCTCTATATATAAAAGGCACCACCAACGTTCTAATGAAGCCTCCAGCCGGAAGTGTGAAGCGCCAGAGATATCCGGTTTCCCCATGAGTGTCTGCCCCACCCTCGCTCTCTCTGTAACACAAACAGTGAAGGAAAACAGCACAGCACGAAATCGCTCTCTCTGTAACAGTGAAGGACTCAGAGGGGGGAGGGGAGTGAGACACCCTCACTCTTTCTGTAACACAAACACAGCACAGCAGGAAACTGTAAACTGAAGGACTCGACTCGGAGGGGGGAGGGGACAGACAGCACAGGGGAAGGGAGAGAGGGCAGAGGGCAGGGACACACACTCCCACATGCACACTCTGAAGAAAACCTTGCTAGCCCCCGTTTCATGTGCATCAGAAACGGGGCTTTTTTACTAGTATTAAAATATTTTAGACTCCCTTGTATTTTCTGCATTAAATTTTTTTGAAGAAATTATCTCTCAATACTTAAAACACAACTTCTTTACTGGATAACAAATTTTCTAATAGCTATACTCTCTATATATTATATCTTCACCACCATATAACTATTTTTTAGATTGTTCTTTATTAATAAAGAACAATTTAAAAAATAGTTATATGGTGGTGAAGATATCACATAATACTTAATGATTTATGGAAAGACTCACTCTCATTTTCATAAGGTTTTCTATTTACTTCTTGAGCACTTTTGTGTAGTTTCTGGCTAGCTCATATTTTAAGGCCTATCCTAGTTCATCTTTCCAGTAGATTAAAACAGCTGTGCAAGCAAACCTAGGTCCTAGAACATTGGAATGATGGACAAGACATCTGCAATATCAATTCAATCTACCATATATACTTGTCTATAAGTCAATCTCACGTATACGTTGAGGGCAGTTTTGGGACTCAAAATGGCCAAAACTGGTGACCCATGTATAAGGCCACCCCCCCCCCCCAGCCAGCATGTCCATCTCCCTGCCTCATTCACACCCCACCATCCAGATTCAGCATATCCTCTCTGCTGCCCCACCACCACCACACATACACAGAGGTGTAATTTTCTTAGTGCAATCACAGGTTAAATATATTAGTTTGTACAATGGGAGGAGGTCTGAGGTATGAAGAGGCTCTGAGGGTAGCTGCAAATGATGATCGCAGTTCTTGTGCGATGACATCACACACGAGTGGCAATGCAGCACAGGCGGCGCCAAGGTTCCAGCAGAGCCGGGGCCTTTCCTGCAGCACTCTTCCTGGGCTCCGTGCACTGAGGCGGTCACGGAACGTCAGCACTCATGTGATCCGCGCAACAACCGCAACCACCACTTCCTGCCTCTCTGTACCTCAGATAAGACAGCCCCAGACGTTTCGGTTTTTTTAGCACAAATTTCTGGACTTATAATAGAATATATACGATATTGTTCTTTCCCAGACTACTCTTGAAGGAAGTGCAGTTTTGCTCATTCCCCCATATCCATTAGCCTTATTTAAAGAGTTTGTCTTGAGGGCAATGATTAACCACTTTAATGCTTGACATTGTGAGACAACTATGGCAATACTAACCTCTATAATGTTATCTTGTATGTTTACCTAATAAGTATTCCTTTTTGTTGCAAAACAAAATGCTTTATATTCCTTACAATAATGCCAAAATAAAACTCACCATCTTTGCAGGTTTTTCCATTATCCAGGAGCTGTACTCCTGTTGGACAAGCACACTGATAAAAAGGCTTCATGGGCGACATCAAACACAAATGTGAACAGCCACCATTATGATTACCACATGGGTTTGAAGCTGGGGAACACAAAGGGGAAAAAACCCACAACCTGATTAGTGCACAATAAAAAGATGGCAAGACTATAAGAACAAACTACACCTCACGAGAGGCCAACCATCACAACACAAGAGACAGCCACAACAGTGGAATTATGCTATAGTGGAAGGGATCATCCAAATCTGTAGAACTAGGGTCTACTATTGCACCCCAAAAAATGCCTGACTTGGCCAAGTTTTGGATTATAAGTCTGTATAAGGGGCTAGTTTGTATCAAAACTATTAACACAAACAAAATTACAATCAAAACCTGTACACCAGGGGTGTTGCCATCTGCCCATGTAATTTTTTTTTTGGGGGGGGGGGGCATTCATTTCCACTCTGCTCCCCCCCTCCGCATTTAAAACTCTTACCTTTGCTGGTAGGGATGCCTGGAGGGATGTTTCGGCAGTGGATCTCCGGCGTGTGGGTCTTAGGCATCCCCACCAGCTATTCAAGGGGTGTTGCAGTTTTTGAAGGGCCTGAGCCCAAAGTGGGAGAGGCCCAGACACCCCCCCCCCCCCCACCATGGCTATACCACTGCTACACATGAAAATACATGGCAAAAGGACAATGCTGAAGAACATAAGAGACATTTAAATAACATACAATTTTTTAGGAATTTGTAAGCTTATGAGAAGGAGAAATTAGGTCTACCAGCTAATTTGCTTTCCTTTAGCCCCTCCGGATCAGCCCAGAATGACTGATGGGTTATACATGCCTACCAGCAGGTGGAGACTAAGAAGACTGATTTTGAGTGGAGGAGTAGCCTAGTGGTTAGTGCAGCAGACTTTGATCCTGGGAAACTGGGTTCAATTCCCACTGCAGCTCCTTGTGACTCTGGGCAAGTCACTTAACCCTCCATTGCCCCTGGTACAAAATAAGTACCTGTATATATGTAAACAGCTTTGAATGTAGTTGCAAAATACCACAGAAAGGTGGTATATCAAGTCCCATTTCCCTTCCCTTTCCCAATAAGAGCCTTGCTTAGCCCCCTGGAAGCCTCACTATTCACATATCAAAGCAACAGAAAAGACAGAACTCGGACATCTGTGTGCCAGTCGTACACACAGCCACATACAAAGAGACACTGCTGGCAACTGTCAAATAGTTTGACTGCACCAAACAGTCAGCAACATCAAGTAAGGTACTTATGTGCAAAATGCATAGTACCCTTCTTCCCTGCCTCTCTCTTGCGCTCTGTGGAATGCCCGCTCTGTCTGTAACAAACTTTCCTACATCCATGACTTCATCTCTCATACTCTCCATCTGCTTGCCCTAACTGAAACTTGGCTTTACCCTGAAGACTCTGCTTCAGTCGCGACCCTATGCCATGGAGGTTATCTTTTCTCTCATACTTCTCGCCCGGTTGGCCGCGGAGGTGGTGTCGGGCTACTACTTTCACCCTCTTGTAGATTTCAACCTCTTCTTCCACCTCAGTCTCACTGTTTTTCTTCCTTCAAAGTCCACTCCATCCGTCTATTTGCTCCTCTGCCTCTCCGAGTAGCAGTCATTTATCGACCCCCTGATAAGTCCCTTTCTTCCTTTCTCATTGACTTTGATGCCTGGCTTTCCTTCTTTCTTGAACCTTCATCTCCTTCCCTCATTCTTCGGGATTTTAACATTCATGCTAATGATCCCTCTGACTCGTATGCTTCTCAGTTTCTTGCTTTAACATCCTCTTTCAATCTTCAACTGTGCTCCACTGTCCCCACTCACCAGAATGGCCACTGTCTTGATCTTATCCTCTTCTCAAACTGCTCACTCTCCAGTTTCTGTGCCTCAACTCTTCCCCTCTCTGACCATCATCTGATAACTTTCACACTTAAATACCCTCCTCCCCAGTCCCGACCAATCTTAACCAATACATATAGGAATCTTCAGGCTATTGACCCTTCAACTCTGTCCTCCAGTGCTTCAAATCTCTTCTCTACCACTATGTTATCCAAGTCTGTCAATGAGGCTGTCTCTTCCTATAATACTATTCTGTCCTCTGCTCTGGATACTCTCGCTCCTCCTATTCCCCGTTCTGTAAAACGTACCAAACCCCAGTCTTGGCTGACCTCTAGAATCCATTACCTACGTTCCTGTGCCCGCTTTGCCAAACGCCTTTGGCTGAAATCCCGTGCCCATGTTGACTTCATACATTTCAAATTCTTGCTGACCTCCTTCCAGTCTGCTCTTTTACTTGTCAAACAGGACTACTATATCCAGTTGACAAATTCTCTTGGCTCAAACCCTCGACGTCTCTTTACCACACTGAACTTTCTCCTCAAATTGCCTTCACCTCCAACCCCCGCTTCACTTTCCCCCGAGACTACGAGTTCTTTCATAATAAGGTTCACAAGATTAAACTTGAATTCTCAACCAGGTCACCTCCACCTCTCCTTCCCTTAGTCCATTCTCTCAACCCTCCAACCCCTGCCTCCTTTTCTGCCTTTTCTTAAATCACTGAAGAGGAAACTACACATCTTATTTCCTCCTTGAAACTAACTACCTGTTTCTCTGATCCTATTTCCACCCATCTACTTAACACTCTCTCTCCTACTGTCATCCCTTTTATCTGTCATATCCTCAATCTTTCACTGTCCACTGCGACTGTTCCTGATGCCTTCAATCACACTGTAGTCACACCACTCCTTAAAGAACCTTCATTGGACCCTACCTGCCCTTACAACTATCGCCCCATCTCCCTCCTCCCTTTCCTATCCAAGATTCTTAAACGTGCTGTTCACTGCCATTGCCTTGACTTTCTTTCATCTCAAGCTATTCTTGATCCACTTCAATCTGGCTTTCGCCCCCTTCATTCAACCGAAACAGCGCTTGCTAAAGTCTCCAATGATCTATTCCTGGCCAGATCCAAAGGTCTCTCCTCTACCCTCAACCTTCTCGATCTGCTGCTTTTGACACTGTTGATCCCAGCCTACTCCTTGATACGCTGTCCTCACTTGGATTTCAGGACTCTGTTCTTTCCTGGTTTTCTTCTTATCTCTCCCAGCGTACCTTTAGTGTATACTCTAGTGGATCCTCCTCTACTTCTATCCCACTGTCAGTTGGTGTACCTCAGGGATCTGTCCTGGGACCTCTTCTTTTCTCCATCTATACTTCTTCCCTTGGTACTCTGATCTCATCCCAAGGTTTTCAGTATCATCTTTACGCTGATGACTCCCAGATCTATCTCTCCACACCAGAAATCTCAGCCGAAATCCAGGCCAAAGTATCAGCCTGCCTGTCTGACACTGCTGCCTGGAAGTCTCAGTGCCATCTGAAACTAAACATGACCAAGACTGAGCTTCTTATCTTTCCCCCTAAACCAACCTCTCCTCCTGCCCCATTCTCTATTTCTGTGGATAACACACTCATCATTCCTGTCTCCTCAGCTCGCAACCTTGGGTCATCTTCGACTCCCCCTCTCCTTCTCCGCACATATTCAGCAGACTGCTAAAAACTGTCGTTTCTTTCTCCATATCATCACCAAAATTCGCCCTTTCCTTTCTGAGCACACTGCCAGAACCCTCATCCACATTCTTTTCACCTCTCGCTTAGACTATTGCAACTTGCTTCTGAACACAGGTCTCCCACTTAGCCATCTCTCTCCTCTTCAATCTGTTCAAAATTCTGCTGCATGACTAATATTACGCCAGTGTCGTTATGCTCATATTAGCCCTCTCAAGTCACTTCACTGGCTTCCTATCCGTTTCCGCATACAGTTCAAACTCCTCTTATTGACCTATAAGTGCATTCACTCTGCAGCTCCTCAGTACCTCTCCACTCTCATCTCTCCCTACATTCCTCACCGGGAACTCTGTTCACTGGGTAAATCTCTCTTATTTGCACCCTTCTCCTCCACCGCTAACTCCAGACTCCGTTCCTTTTATCTTGCTGCACCATATGCCTGGAATAGACTTCCTGAGCCGGTACGTCAAGCTCCATCTCTGGCCGTCTTCAAATCTAAGCTAAAAACTGCCTTTTTGATGCTGCTTTTAACTCCTAACCCCTATTCACTTGTTCAGAACCCTTATTTTATCATCCTCACTTTAATATTCCCTTATCTCTTATTTGTCCTGTTTGTCTGTCCTAATTAGATTGTAAGCTCTGTCTCTTCATGTTCAAGTGTACAGCGCTGCGTACGTCTAGTAGCACTTTAGAAATGATAAGTAGTAGTAAGTAGTAGTAGTAATATTTGTTTTCTTTGCTTTCTTTTTTTCCCCAATCAAATAGCTCCCCACAGAGACAAGAGCGAACGGAACTAACAACCAGCAAATCACTGAACAGCAGCGAAAACAAATAGGATACCGTATAGGAAGAGTTCTGGGCCAGTCTGTAGGAACTAAAGGAAAGCAAATAAGCACGTAGGACCTACTTTCTCTTTCCTTAGCGTCCCTCCAGATCGGCCCAGAATGACTGATGGGAAGTAGCAGAGCAGTAATCCACGGCAGGGACTGAAACAGAACCACTGCAATATCCTCCTGATCTCCTGAACTTCCCAATCTATGACAGAAGGCAAAGAAGCAGAACGATGCAAGGAAGTAAGTCCCTTAACCATCACTTCCATAGAAAAATCGTCAAAGCCTTAGCAGCTGCTTCACCAGAATCAAGCCAGAAGACAAACGAGCCGGGCAGAACACTGCCACTAGACCCAGACCCAGCAAATGGTCCAAAGCAAGGGGGTACTTACATTTTAGCAAAGTCTTTGACAAGGTTCTGCATTGAAATGCTTTGAAGCTTCACTTATATATACTATCAACTAACACATTTGCTTATTTCCGATCTGACGAAGAAGGGCAACCTTCGAAAGCTAATCAAGAAATATATTAAGTTATGTCCAATAAAAAAGGTATCATCTTATTTTCTTTTCCATGTTTTATTTTGTTTGATTTCTATTGATAATCCTGCATATCAAAAGAGTTTATCGGATCAGTAGCTGTCAGCTGCAAGAGCCTCCCCGGACACTCCACAACCAGTGCATTTAAAATGGCAGAGATTCCTGACGAAAAATGACTGCTCCAAAGAACGTCTCCAAATTCAAAACCGAAAACAGCACCATTTTGGTTTCTTTTTATACAACTCCAAGGGTTCAGCGTACCAATGAAAAAGGCAAACCTAAGCGGCAGCAAAAAGGAATCCTTTTTTCTACTCTCTGCCCTAAAGGAGGAGGAGGCACTTGAACACTACCCAGAGCCCAAGATTCTGCAGCCGTGAAATCAGGGTAAACAACTGCACTGCCCTGCTGAATAAACAGCGCTTCCAAGAGCAACTGTTCCCCCCACCTCCCAACAGTGGCTGTTCCCAGTGACTCTGCAAACACCCTTCCCTCAAAGCGGTTGAGACCAGCAACAGACCAAAGTCCACCCTGGGCCCACAGGCACTCAGGGAAAGCTCAAGGATAGATGGGAGGAGGGACTCGGCCACCCGAATTTAGCACCCCCAAGGAATCAGAGAACCCCCGCGGGCCTCGGCCACTGCTAGCAAAGTAACCTAACGGCGCACAAATGCGGGGCTGAGGAAACAAACAGTAATCTATAAATTCCTTAAATAAGATAATTATTATAATCCTGTCCCTTTTTTTTTAAACATCTAATCAAAATATTGAACGGTATCCATTCTGTTAATCCTACTTATCTTTGTCTTTTTTATGTCTTTTTTATTTATTTTTTCTTTTTTCTTCTTTTTTCTATATTAGACTCAAAGCAGAGAAAAAGACCTCATTAGTCCTTGCATGGCGTTACTGTGCTTAATGTGCTCAAACGCCAGCGTCTCTTGGACTCCGTTATAATCCTCGGTCTTAAAAAAACTCTGCTTATATATAGTGAATAATGAATATAATAATCAACAATGATAGCCAATCGTGATATTTCTTTCCTCTAAAATCTAATGTTATAAACAATACTTAATGTTACTTAGCTTTGTATCTTGCCCTACGGGGCTCTCCGTTTCGCTATATGTAATAAGCTTCTTCAGGGGGCCAAGCAACCTTTTGGCTAATCACGATATCTTATAGCATGGCGTCTCTGCTACTATGAGACGCCATGCTATAAGATATCGTGATTAGCCAAAAGGTTGCTTGGCCCCCTGAAGAAGCTTATTACATATAGCGAAACGGAGAGCCCCGTAGGGCAAGATACAAAGCTAAGTAACATTAAGTATTGTTTATAACATTAGATTTTAGAGGAAAGAAATATCACGATTGGCTATCATTGTTGATTATTATATTCATTATTCACTATATATAAGCAGAGTTTTTTTAAGACCGAGGATTATAACGGAGTCCAAGAGACGCTGGCGTTTGAGCACATTAAGCACAGTAACGCCATGCAAGGACTAATGAGGTCTTTTTCTCTGCTTTGAGTCTAATATAGAAAAAAGAAGAAAAAAGAAAAAATAAATAAAAAAGACATAAAAAAGACAAAGATAAGTAGGATTAACAGAATGGATACCGTTCAATATTTTGATTAGATGTTCAAAAATATTCAGCTCACTATTGCTATCACGGTGAAAGTTTTTTTGCTGAAATTGTGTCCAATAAGACCTTTTTTTTTAAAGGCAGAAATGAGAAAGACAATCAGAAAAGGAGAACTTCAGAGACCATGGGGCTCACCACATCTACCACCTGCTGGAGACTGAGTATACTGAAGCTTCCGGGGGGGGGGGGGGGGGGTGAGCAGGGCTCTTATTGGCTGGCTCAAAATCAGTCTTCTCAGGCTCCACCTGCTGGTAGGTGTGCATAACCTATCAGTCATTCTGGGCTGGTCTGGAGGAATGCTGAGGAATATCATTTTTAGTGTTCAGAATTACCACAATCAACATGTTGGGGAGGTTGCAGTCCATCTGCATACTCCTCCTAGCTTTTCCATGGTGAACCCCAATATTCACATTATTTACAGTGTTATTTTCAGTCTGGTAAGTTAATTTGATCACCATATGTCCATGATTATTTTGATATATTTTATTTATGAATTTATGTGACATTTTAATGTGTTCTAGTTATTGATTCCTGATGCAGGCCTGTGGGCCGAAACGCAGCCCAGCGAGTCTCATTTGAAGATTGAATAAAGAATTTTCTGCCATCACATCAAACACTTCACTGTTATTGTGTCTGTGCTACAGTGTACTGTGGAGTGTGTGTTCGTTGTTTTTTTTCGCTGTGAACCCCAAGTCCATCATGACCCGGCTAAGTTTCTGCTTCTGACACCCCAAGCGTCAGTTTTTTCTCTCATCCAGCCATTTCCATTCTCATCACACATCCCCTTCTCTTCTCTGTATTCTCATATTTCTCTCATTTCCTCAGCTGGGGACATCAATCCAAATCCTGACTCCCCAAAGTAACTCTTAGCCCATCTATGCATATCAAACCATAACCCTATTAATTTTATTCCCATCCGTCTCCTTCCTGTTCTTCCTCTCCATTTCTAATTTTCCCTATGGAGTGTCCAATCTATTGTCAACCAGCTTACTTGCATTCATTAACCTCCCCCACCCCCAATACTCTACATCTTGTTGCTTTAACTGACATGTGGTTTTCTCCTGAGGGCTCTGCTTCAGTTTCTGCCTTCTGTCATGGAGGTTACCTTTACTCCTGTACTCCTCTCACCTCGTGCTAGGCTGCTACTCTCCCCTTATTGTGGATTCAACCCCTTCTTTCAGTTCAGTCTCATTCCTTTGCATCCTTGGGGATTTATTCTATCCACCTATTTACTCCATTCTCTCTCCACATAACTGTCATTTATCAACTAGCTGCCCCTCCCCCAATACTTTCTCAGACAGTTCAACTCCTGGCATTCCTTCTTTTGAACCAATTCTACTTCCTTCATTTCATGCTGATGACCCCTCTGACTATTATGTCTCAAAGCTCCCTCCTTTAGCCTTCTCAGTTAGCCAACAATTCCCTAATGCCCCTTCTCACTAGAATGGCCAAATGCCTCAAACTAATCCCTCTCTTCAAGTGCTATCAAACTTTACCTCAGTTCTTATTCTCAATTATCTAATACATTTCATGCTTAAGAACCCTCTACCAGTTTCATCTAGTTACCACCTCCACATTTAGGAATCTCCAGACTACTGACCTATGCACTTCTCTACCACTGTCATCCAGACAGACCTTATGGTGGGAGGGGACCAGAGCCAGAGGTTGGGAGCACATTTTGAGTGCTGCCGCCACCCCCCCCCCCCCTGCCTCGCCTCCGCCCGCCTCACAAATACCTTTGCTGGCGGGGGTCCCCAACCCCCGCCAGCCATAGCCTTCAGCGCTGGTCTCCGGTGCAACCGCAATCACTGCCCCGCGTGCTCTTTCTTCTTCTTGCTCCTCCTGTGCACGCTGATGCTCCTTTACGTGGAACTGAGGAGCGTCAGCGTGCAGAGGAGGAGCAAGAAGAAAGAAGAGCAGGGCAGCGAACGCAGCTGCGCCAGAGACCGGCGCTGAAAAAGGCTTTAGCTGGCGGGGGTTGGGGACCCCCACCAGCCAAACCAGGGGCCCAGACGAAATTTGTGGGGGCCCAGGCCCCCGTGGCCCCCATAGCTACGCCCCTGCTGTCATCACTCCTCATCCACTTTATTATCTGTGTCTCAATTAAGCAGTCTCTTCCAATTACATTATACTCTCCTCTGTTTTGCACATTCTTGCTCCTTCTTTTACCCACTCTAAAATGCAGACTAAACGCCAGCCCTGACTCATCTCTAGAATTTGCTCTCACTCCTAAACCCACTCTGCTGAGCACCTCTGACTGAAATCCCACACCCATGCTGGCTTTATATGTTTCATATTCATGCCAAGCTTCTTCTAGTCTACTGCACTCATAAAGCAAGATTCTGTGTCTATGACAAACTCCCTTGCCTCCAAATCTCACCAGCTCTTTGCCACACTTAAGTCCCTCTAAGTGCCTCCATCTCCAATCTCTCCTTTAATTTTGTCCAGACCATGGTGGACTACTTTCATGACATGGTTCATGATTCTCCAGGCCATCTCTCTCTCTTCCCCACTTTGTTCCCTTCCATCTTTTCTAAAACACAGAGAAGAAAACCATGCATCTGCTCTTCTCCTTCAAACTCACTACCTATTCCTCTGATCCCATTCCAGCTCCTCAGCTCTCTCCCTCTGCTGTCATTACCTCTATTTGTCATATCCTCAATCAATCACTTTCCACTGCAACTGTTCCTCCTGCACATACTGTGATTACACCACTCCTCAAAAAATCTCTTCATTGGACCCTGCCTGCCCTACTGTCCCCTCCACCCAAACTTGATGTGCTATGCCCAGAAGTGATATTTTACAGGAGCTGATGTCGCTGCCAATTTTCCACTGCAAGGAGAAGACGTGGGATAGAAAGTACTATGATGCATCATCTCTATTTTGTTTTAGCTGCTAGATTTAATTACACTCCCAGGGCAATAGTGCCCGTAGGTCATGATTGTTGGAGAGTATAACTGAAAAGAACTGCTCAGATATTCACAAAACGAAGGAAACAAGTGCACCATTGTCTCAAATACCTGGCAACTTCCAGGGCTATTCTAGCTTTCTCCACCAAGGCAAAATGTACATTCTTAGCAAAATGTGAAAGGATGACGATAATGTTAGGATATTAAAAAAAAAAAAAAAAACATAACTGCACCCTTGTCCCACTGCCTTGTACCAACTCTATATAGAAAAAAAAAAAAGACAGTCGAGTTAACACCTATGTTAACAAAACTTCAAACATTCTACAAATTGTTTTCAACCTGCACACCACAAAGACTCAGACTTACCATTTGGCTGCCTCTGCTGGTTGAAAGCATGGATGTCCATGGGAGAGAAGATGTTTGAATGAACTTCACGACGATCTTCCCCAGTATACTTATTACAAGCCAAGATAGAGTGTGTATTCCAGTCTGTCCAGTACAGAGTATTCCCAAACAAAGTTAAGGCAAAAGGATGCGGGAGTGATCCTTTAACCACAGCTTGCCTATTAAGATGAAATTTAAGAATGTTAGACTATGAGGCTGCAAGGAGAGCTGTTTGTTACTTCTGAACACTTTCTTGCTAGTGAACTTCATTCATGTAAAAGGTACCAAATAGTACAGGAGACACTGTTCTGTACTCTTAAGAGGGTGCACTAGACCTTTTTGTAGAAACACTAAGCCTAACTTATTCAGATGGCTGCCGCAGTGTTATACAGCTGTCAAGTTACCCACTTCCAGGAGGGAGACTTTTTGGCCAGTCCTGGTTTTGAACTTATATCCCAAAGCACTGTGGTAGCTGTAGTCCCTCAAAGTCAGTGCATTGGGATGGGACTGTGAGAAATCCAGGGCAGACCTAAAATCTCCCTCTTGGAACTGGGTAACTTGGCAGCTTTGGTCTTGAAGTCATTGAGAGAAAGGTAAAACCTGGAGTCACGTATTAAGTTCTACGGTGCTGAGCCCCAAATCTCTGCTCTACGACAACTGGTTGATGGGTAGGTGGAACAGGACAACTGAGCAGCTCTTGCAAATTGGGTACTAGTCAAAATGGTGCAGATTGGTGAATGTCTGGTCTTTAACTGTTTGATTAGCAATATTTAGACCGGTGATATAAGCCTGCCAGTTATCAACATTGAGGATTAAGGTTACTTAGTACAGAAATGGCAGTGAGTTCCTGGCACACAGGATTTAGTTTCACAGCTGATGCAGCCCTCTGACTTGTCGAGCGGTGGATCCGAATTCTCTCTTCCAGGTTCCAGTAGTTTAGACACAGAATAGGAAACATTTTTGTCACACTTTAAAGCCTCTAATCGTTTGGATATGAACTGTTCAGCTTTGCTAGAATATTGCAAGCTTGAATACATTCCTAGAGGCTTGAGTATATTAAAGCTCCACATATCTTTAAAGACCAATCAGATTTTGTTAACAAATGGAACATGATTTAAAATAAATGCTCAATGGACCTGGTGTTACTTATGAACAATCTAAAATGGTATTGAAGTTGGAGAAAGAACTGTTAAATAATATTTTGATGAAGTTTCCAGATTGGTGAATGTCTGGTATTTAACTGTTTGATGTTATTAGTATTGGCATTTTTCTCAGGGTGTAGCTAAATGCAATTCCCTTCAGCAACAAACCTGCTAATTAGAACTGCTGCTTCAGAGTAAGAAAGGGTTTCCCAAAGTATGGGTTACAACCCTAAATGGGATTATGACCTGGGCAGGCTGGTGGGGGGGGGGGGGGGGGGGGGGAACTCATTAGCCCACGCATTCTGACATACTCATGCTCTAATTGGAACATAAGAGCTGCCATACTGGGACGACTGATGGTCTACTCAAGTCCAGTATCCTTTTTCCAACAGTGGCCAATCCAAGTTACAAGTACCAGGCAAGATCCCAGAACAGTAGAACAGATTTTATGTTGCTTATCTAAGAAATAAGCAGTGGACTTTCCCAAGTCCATCTTAATAATGGCTTATGGACTTTTCTGTCAAATATGCAGTGGGAAATGGACCAATTACTCCAGGGAAACAGGACTACAGTAATAAAGGAAACAGCTTTATTCACAGACTTGACATAGTACTGTGTTTCGGCCACAGGCCTGCCTCAGGAGTCTAAATTTTTTTTTTAAACATAAAAATAAACAAAAATAATTTAATGTTACTATAATGATTGTTAAACAAATATAATCTAATACTAGCACAATGTTTTTTTTAAACATACGCCAACATATATGATAAACATAACAGATGAATGAATAGATAAAATATAAACTTAATATTTTTGAAACATGTATCAACATATGTAAATAAAATACTGAATACAATATTTTTAAACCTGTATTAACAGGTATACACAACTTTTATAAATTAATAAAATACACTATGTATAAACAGTTAAACATAAAAAAACTAAATCTGGAAATTTATGAATATGTATACAAACAGACATACTGAAAAATGTATAAATTAATATGCATCCAGAATACAAACCAAACCAAATCCTGAATGTTATAATATTAAAACAAACACCACATCAAATCCTAAAATATGTAGATAATAAGTACATAAGTAATACCATACTGGGAAAAGACCAAAGGTCCATCAAGCCCAGCATCCTGTCCCCGACAGTGGCCAATCCAGGTCAAGGGCATCTGGAAAGCTACCCAAACGTACAAACATTTTATACACGTTATTCCCAAAATTGTGGATTTTTCCCAAGTCCATTTAGTAGCGGTTTATGGACTTGTCCTTTAGGAAACCGTCCAACCCCTTTTTAAACTCTGCCAAGCTAACCGCCTTCACTATGTTCTCTGGCAACGAATTCCAGAGTTTAATTATGCGTTGGGTGAAGAAAAATTCTCTCAGATTTGTTTTAAATGTACGCTGTAGTTTCATCTCATGCCCCCTAGTCCTAGTATTTTTGGAAAGCATGAACAGATGCTTCACATCCACCTGTTCCACTCCAATCATTATTTTATATACCTCTATCATGTCTCCCCTCAACCGTCTCTTCTCCAAGCTGAAAAGCCCTAGCCTCCTTAGTCTTTCTTCATAGGGAAGTCATCCCATCCCCGCTATCATTTTAGTCGCCCTTCGCTGCACCTTTTCCAATTCTACTATATCTTTCTTGAGATGTGGCGACCAGAATTGAACACAATACTCAAGGTGCATTCGCACCTTGGAGCGATACAACGGCATTATAACATCCTCACATCTGTTCTCCATACCTTTCCTAATAATACCCAACATTCTATTCGCTCTCCTAGCCGCAGCAGCACACTGAGCAGAAGGTTTCCATGTATTATCAACGATGCCACTCAGATCCCTTTCTTGGTCCGTAACTCCTAACGTGGAACCTTGCATGACATAGCTATAATTCGGGTTCTTTTTTCCCCACATGCATCACCTTGCACTTGTTCATATTAAACATCATCTGCCATTTACCCTCCCAGTCTCGTAAGGTCCTTCTGTAAATTTTCACAATCCTCTTGCGAGTTAACGGCTTTGAATAATTTTGTGTCATCAGCAAATTTAATTACCTCGCTGGTTACTCCCATCTCTAAATCATTTAAAGTAGCGGTCCTAGCACTGACCCCTGAAGAACCCCACTAACTACCCTTCTCCATTGTGAATACTGCCCATTTAACCTCACTCTCTGTTTCCTATCCTTCAGCCAGTTTTTAATCCACAATAGGACATTTCCTCCTATCCTATGACCCTCCAATTTCCTCTGTAGTCTTTCATGAGGTACCTTATCAAACGCCTTTTGAAAATCCAGATACACAATATCAACCGGCTCCCCTTTGTCCACATACATGTCTGTTTACTCCTTCAAAGAATTGAAGTAAATTGGTCAGGCAAGATTTCGCCACACTAAAGCCGTGCTCACTTGGTCTCAGTAATCCCTGTCCTTGGATGTGCTCTGTAATTTTGTTTTTAATAATAGCCTCTACCATTTTCCCCGGCACCGACGTCAGACTCACATTATACTAACATGTATTAACAACGACTTACTAGATAAATCAAATGTATTGATACCCAACAAGAAACATAAATTTGAATAAATGTGCAATACATAAATAGTATTGTTTGAAAGTAAGAAAAAAATAAAAAAATAAGAATAAAAAATAAGAAAATAAAATAAATAAATATTCTGTAATAAGTATAACATGGGAACCTAAGGAAAAAATTATTTTTAGACCCAAAGTATAATATCTACTTGACATATATGACAGCATTATTTGAAAATTGTTTATTACGATGTGATTTTCAATTATGTGACAACATATTGTTCTTGTATTAAAAATCTATTGAAAAAATAATAATTACGATGTAATTTTTTTAATGTAATTTTTTAAAAAAGAAAATTTTTGAAGTGGAGATACGTATTGTAAAACCTGTTGGTATAAAGCAGTATAGATATTAAAGATTTATTTAAAGATGTATATACGTGCACACCTTGAATGATCCTTATGGGTTAAAAAACGGATTTGCTATCAGATTTTCTTAAAAGATCCTCGTAGCTTCAAAGATGGATTGCTAATGGGTAGTCTGAAGAATGATACAAACATACATACATATATATATATATATAATATCCATATTTGAATATAAATGCATATATGCATATATCTGTGCAGAGCTACAATTGAGTATATGTGCGTGTATAATCATGATGTCTAATTAAAAAACAAAGAAACGTCCATAAAGTTAAAGACTTATAAAACATATTAGAAAAGTTTTTAAACAAATTACGAAGTTTGAAAGTTTAATTAAAATTGGATAAATAAAATATATTAGAAATGAAATAAATATGTATGCAGGTCTCCACCGTGCATAATAGATGAGTATATAAAAGAAATAAAAACCGTGCCAAAAATATCTCAATTACAAAAATGCGCATTTTTCTTTTTAGCTCCGTTGGAGTAATAACATACCTTGAAAAAGACTCTGGAAGAGATATATAGAAAGTGTTGCGTATCTGCATAGTCTATGTAAGACAAACAGCGTGTCAGGTTGTAAGGCGTTTAAATACGTTTATTTGGCGCCAAAAGTAAATGGAAATAAGGCAATTAGATGATGAAAAAAGAATCTTTAAAATGATTGGTTAATACTAATGTAGTAGTACAGTAAAATGACACTCGGAAATACTACTACTAAACATTTCTAGAGCGCTACTAGGGTTACACAGCGCTGTACAGTTTAACAAAGGACAGTCCCTGCTCAAAGGAGCTTACAATCTAAAGGACGAAATGTCAAGTTGGGGCAGTCTAGATTTCCTGAATAGAGGTATAGTGGTTAGGTGCCAAAGGCGACATTGAAGAGGTGGGCTTTGAGCAAGGATTTGAAGATGGGCAGGGAGGGGGCATGGCGTATGGGCTCAGGGAGTTTATTCCAAGCATGGGGTGAGGCGAGGCAGAAAGGGTGGAGCCTGGAGTTGGCGGTGGTGGAGAAGGGTACTGAAAGGAGTGATTTGTCTTGAGAGCGGAGGTTACGGGTAGGAACGTAAGGGGAGATGAGGGTAGAGAGGTAAGGAGGGGCTGCAGATTGAGTGCATTTGTAGGTAAGAAGGAGAAGCTTGAACTGTATGCGGAACCTGATCGGAAGCCAGTGAAGTGACTTGAGGAGAGGGGTGATATGAGTATATCGGTCCAGGTGGAAGATAAGACGTGCAGCAGAGTTCTGAATGGATTGAAGGGGGGGATAGATGGCTAAGTGGGAGGCCAGTGAGGAGTAGATTGCAGTAGTCAAGGCGAGAGGTAATGAGAGAGTGGATCTGAGTTCGGGTGGTGTGCTCAGACAGGAAAGGGCGAATTTTGCTGATGTTATAGAGGAAGAAGCGACAGGTCTTGGCTATCTGCTGGACATGCGCAGAGGAGAGGGAGGAGTCGAAGATGACTCCGAGGTTGCGGGCAGATGCCCCCCATTACCTCTCTACCCTCCTCTCCCCGTATGTTCCCACCCGTAACCTCCGCTCTCAGGACAAATCACTCCTATCTGTACCCTTCTCCACCACCTCTAACTCCAGACTCCGCCCCTTCTGCCTCACAGCACCTTATGCCTGGAACAGATTTCCTGAGCCCTTACGCCATGCGCCCTCCCTGCCCATCTTCAAGTCCTTACTCAAGGCCCATCTCTTCTCCCTTGCTTTTGGCGCCTAACCACCTTCCCCATTCCTGCTACCTACACTGACTACGTAGTCTGTTACCGTTAGATTGTAAGCTCTCTTGAGCAGGGACTGTCCCTCCCCGTGTTTAAACTTGTACAGCGCTGCGTAACCCTGGCAGCGCTATAGAAATGCTAAGTAGTAGTAGTAGTAGTAGTACGGGGAGGATGAGGGTGTTATCAACTGAGATAGAGAGTGGAGGGAGAGGAAAAGTGGGTTTGGGTGGGAAGACAATAAGCTGTCTTGGCCATGTTCAATTTCAGGTGGCGGTTGGACATCCAGGCAGCAATGTCGGATAAGCAGGCTGATACTTTGTCCTTGGTTTCCGCAGTGATGTCTGGTGTGGAGAGATAAAGCTGGGTGTCATCAGCATAAAGATGATATTGGAAACCATGGGATGAGATCAGGGAGCCCAGGGAAGAGGTGTAGATTGAAAAAAGAAGGGGTGGATCCCTGAGGAACTCCAACAGAGAACGGGATGGGGGTGGAGGAAGAGCCATGAGAATGTACTCTGAAGGTACGGTGGGAGAGATAAGAGGAGAACCAGGAGAGGACAGAGCCCTGGAACCCAACTGAGGACAGTATGGCAAGAAGTAAATAGGTCGAGGAGGATGAGGATGGAGTAGTGGGCTTTGGATCTGGCAAGGAAGAGGTCATTGCAGACTTTAGATAGCGCCATTTCTGTCGAGTGTAAGAGGCGAAAGCCGGATTGAAGCGGATCGAGGATGGCATGAGAGGAGAGAAAATCAAGGCAACGGCTGTGAACGGCGCATTCAAGTAACTTGGAGATGGATGTGTGTCTCCACCAGTCAAAACCGGTTACTTTCAAATCACGTATAATTACAGGTTTTAATGAATGCTGATTGAAGACAATAAAATTATAATGATGTATTTAAATATAAATTATTGCCTAATGACTAAAAAAGTTAAACAAAAAATGCAAGTAAATAAGATGATAAACTAAAAAACTTTAAAGTGATGCGTGAATACTAATGCAGTGATACAATAAAATAACACTCAAAAAAGGACGTATATCTCCACTAATCAAATCTCTTGCTTTCAAATCACATGTAATTGTAAGTTAATGGCTGGTGACTGAGTGTCATTTTACCATACTACATTAGTATTAACCAATCATTTAGAAGTTTTTTTTTTTGTTTCATCATCTAATTGCCTTACAACCTGACACACGCTGTTTGTATTACATAGACTATGCAGATACGCTACACTTTCTATATATCTCTTCCAGAGTCTTTTTCAAGGTATGTTATTACTCCAACGGAGCTAAAAAAAAAATGCGCATTTTTGTAACTGAGATATTTTCGGCACGGTTTTTATTTCTTTTCTACGCTCGTCTATTATGCACGGTGGAGACCTGCATACATATTTATTTCATTTCTAATATATTTTATTTATCCAATTTTAATTAAACTTTCAAACTTCGTAATTTGTTTAAAAACTTTTCTAACATGTTTTATAAGTCTTTAATGTTATATATAGACGTTTCTTCGTTCATTTTTTAATTAGACATCGTGATTATACACACACATATACTCAATTGTAGCTCTACACAGATATATGCATATATGCATTTATATTCAAATATGGATATTATATATATGTATGTTTGTATCATTCTTCAGACTACCCATTAGCATATCCATCTTTGAAGCTACGAGGATCTTTTAAGAAAATCTGATAGCAAATCCATTTTTTAACCCATAAGGATCATTCAAGGTGTGTAAGTATATACATCTTTAAAAAAAACCTTTAATATCTATACTGCTTTATACCAACAGGTTTTACAATACGTATCTCCACTTCAAAAAATCTCTTTTTTAAAAAAACATTTTAAAAAATTACATCGTAATTATTATTTTTTCAACAGATTTTTAATACAAGAACAATATGTTGTCACATAATTGAAAATCACATCGTAATAAACAATTTTCAAATAGATGCTCAAAATACTGTCATATATGTCAAGTAGATATTATAATGTTTTCTTAAGTTCCAATTTTTTCCTTAGGTTCCCATGTTATACTTATTACAGAATATTTTTCAACTAGCCGTTGAGCCCGTTAAAACGGGCTGGTATTGGGGTTTTCGGAGGTCGACACTGCCCCCCCCCCCCCGCGAGGTCACCGCTACCGCCGCCAGCCCTCCACCCGGCCCAGGCCCTCTCTTCGCTACTGAACTTACATCCATTCGCCGGAACGCAGCAGGGCAGATCAGCTGAGCTGCCGTCGGCCTTCCTTCTCTGCCTGTGTCCCACCCTCATGTGATGTAACTTCAGCGAGGGCGGGCACAGGCAGGGAAGGCAGGCGAACGGCAGCTCAGCTGATGTGCGTGCTGTGTTCTGGCGAATGGATGTAAGTAATCAGTAGCGGAGAGAGGGCCTGGGCCGGGTGGAGGGCTGGCGGCGGCGACACTGGATGGGGGGAGCGGTAGCGGCAACCTCGGGTGGGGATGGGGGCGGTAGCGACCTCAGCGGCTTTGCGCAGTTTCCCTCTCTGTCCCGCCCCCATCATCACGTATTGACGCGGGGGCGGGACAGAGCGGGAAGTCTCTACTGCGCATATGCGAGTGAGTCGGTCACTCGCCGTTTATATGTTTGATATATATTTTTTTATTTATATTTTCTTATTCTTATTTTTTATTATTTTTTTTTCTTATTTTTTTATTTTTTTGTTCTTATTTTCAAACAATACTATTTATGTATTGCACATTTATTCAAATTTATGTTTCTTGTTGGGTATCAATACATTTATCTAGTAAGTCGTTGTGAATACATGTTAGTATAATGCGCAGCATTATCTACATATTTTAGGATTTGATTTGGTGTGTATTTGTTTTAATATTATCAATAACATTCAGGATTTGGTTTGGTTTGTATTCTGGATGCATATTAATTTATACATTTTTCAGTATAGCTCTTTATATACATATTCATAAATTTCCAGATTTAGTTTATGTTAACTGTTTATACATAGTGTAATTTATTCATTTATAAAAGTTGTGTATACATGTTAATACAGGTTTAAAAATATTGTATTCAGTATTTTATTTATATATGTTGATACATGTTTCAAAAATATTAAGTTTATCTTTTATCTATTCATTCATCTGTTATATGTCAACATATATGGTAAACATGTTTAAAAAAAACATTGTGCTAGTATTAGGATTATATTTAACAATCATTATACTAACATTAAATTATTTTTGTTTATTTTTATGTTTTTTAAAAAGATTTTAGACTCCTGAGGCAGGCCTGTGACACAGTACTGTATCAAGTCTGTGAATAAAGCTGTTTCCTTAATTACAATAGCCCCGTTTCCCTGGAGTCATTGGTCCATTTCCCACTGCATATTTGACAGTCTTGTTTACATGGGAGTTTGTGTTCATCCACCTTGGTGGATTACCTTCCTTATGGACTTTTCTTTCAGGAAAGTTAAACCCTGCAAAGCTAACTACCTCAAATGGCAGTAATACATGTAATTAGACTGACAAAAACTAAATGTAAACCACACAATAACCTGTAACTATACGAGAATGGTATACCTCATAGATCCTTCATAAATGTAACATATCTACTACTAGACAACTGTAAGTCACATTGAACAGACCATAAGGTTGGAAAATATGGGGTATAAATGCAGAAATAAACAAACAAACTTCTTTTACCACATTCTCTGGCAATGAATTTCAGAGTTTAATTTTCTCTAGTTTTAAATTTACTACTTAGTAGCTTCATTGCATGACCCATACCCCTAGTATTTTTGGAAAGAGTAAACAAGTAATTCACCTCAACCTGTTCCACTTTACTCAGTATTTTAATGACCTCCATCATATCTCCCTCAGCTGTCTTCAACAAGCTGAAGAGCCCTAGCTGCTTTATTTAGCTCATAGGAAAGTCATCCCATCCCCTTTATCGTCGCCCTTCTCTGTACCTTTTTTAATTCAGCTATATGTTTTGAGGTGCAGTGACCAGAATTGCACACAGTGTTCGAGGTGTGGTCACATCATGGTGCGATGCAAAGACATTCTAACAGTATCATTTTTGTTTTCCATTCCTTTCCTAACAATTCCTAACGTTCTATTTGCTTTCTTAATCTCCAAAGCTCACTGTGCAGAGGGTTTCAACATATCAATGACGACACCTAGATCCTTTTCCTGGGCTGCGATTCCTAATGTGGATTCCTAGGCCAGAGATGACTGCAACAGCAACTGTGACGCTGTAGGAGGACCAGGAGCAATAGCATGGATGGAAAGGTAGGCCTCTAGTGATTGTGTACTTTCTATGGCTGCAATTATGGGGTAGTGGCCACAGAAAGTTTGATAAGCATTAGGGTTAAAAGAAAGCTCATTCAAACCTACCTTCACAAAGCAGCCAATTTCTTTGTACTCCGTTCATAAGAAATTGTCCATGCCTTGATATTATCTACACTACCTGTACACTCTCAATACAGAAAAAAAAGCATAGCAAAACTAAGAAAAATACAACTATAAACTTAGAAGACATGAGTGAACTTATGATCAGTGCTATACCAATGATCATTTTACTTATCAATAAATCCACTTTAACAAAAATAAATAAAAAAATACTAACCTGGCAAGACACCTATTTGTTATCAAAAGTTCAGTGATTAAGCACCCAACACTAGAAAACATATTTAAAGAAAATAGTGCACTATCAATGCAGAAAATTGGAGGCTTAATGTGCCTTATTTTAAACGTTTTGCCATTCCACCTGTAAACCAAATCCAATCATTTCCTTAGAAATTCAGGAATCCACTGACACCAGCATCCAACAACTTCAGTTTCTTACCCTTGCCTATTATCTGGCAATGTTCATGGGTTTATGAAACCCAGGCCAGCTCCCGCAAATGTATTTTTACTGATGCTTGGCAGATGCAGAGTACTGCCAGTAACTCTAGTAGTTAAATCATCCGAGCCCACCCCCCAAAATACAATACAAGGAGGATTTGGCTTTAGCTCACACCTTTTTCCAGTAGTAGCTCAAGGCACATTATATTCATGTATAGTATGTATTTCACTCTCCCTGGAGAGCTTATACTGGTAATTTAAGTTTGCACCCAAGGCAACAGAGTTAAGTGACTTGCTCAAGATCACAAGAAAATGTCAGTTGGATTTGAAACCTGACTTCCCTGTTTCTAAGCCTGAAGCTTTAACCATTAGGTTACTCTTCTACTCTAGTGGTTACTCGTGCCTTGGATTCTTCCTCTTCAAGTGGAGGGTATGAGTAACAAAATCTGAGTTGTCCAATTTCTCATAAGAAATCAATTCTCAGTTAATAGGTTATAAATAAGTTTCAAAATATATTTATTAAAATTTTCTTTATTTAACCACATATCCCACATATCATAGAAGTAAATAAGATGGAAAAATTGCATCTTACTTGATAAAGTTTCCTTTCCTTGAATTCTGTTAGACCAGTCCAGACTGACAGGATTATGTCCTCCTATCTACAGATGGAGGCAGAGAATCTGAACTGTTTTAGCATCACCACCAATAGGGAGATGCTCATTTTACTAGAGTTCAGCCGACTTCCTAGATGGAAGCTTAGGTGGTTAGTCCTAAGGATATCTGTAGAGTGGTGATGTGGTAGTCGCTGCATTCCTTTCGTAAAACACTACAAGATGATGCTTAGGCTAGTGCAGTAGTGCCTTTGACAGAGCAGTTTTGTGCAAGGCTCTGTCTTTTTGCCACCCGGAGGATAAAGCTTTGGTACATCCTATCGGTCTGGATTGGTCATAAGTACATAAGTACATAAGTAGTGCCATACTGGGAAAGACCAAAGGTCCATCTAGCCCAGCATCCTGTCACCGACAGTGGCCAATCCAGGTCAAGGGCACCTGGCACGCTCCCTAAACGTAAAAACATTCCAGACAAGTTATACCTAAAAATGCGGAATTTTTCCAAGTCCATTTAATAGCGGTCTATGGACTTGTCCTTTAGGAATCTATCTAACCCCTTTTTAAACTCCGTCAAGCTAACCGCCCGTACCACGTTCTCCGGCAACGAATTCCAGAGTCTAATTACACGTTGGGTGAAGAAAAATTTTCTCCGATTCGTTTTAAATTTACCACACTGTAGCTTCAACTCATGCCCTCTAGTCCTAGTATTTTTGGATAGCGTGAACAGTCGCTTCACATCCACCCGATCCATTCCACTCATTATTTTATACACTTCTATCATATCTCCCCTCAGCCGTCTCTTCTCCAAGCTGAAAAGCCCTAGCCTTCTCAGCCTCTCTTCATAGGAAAGTCGTCCCATCCCCACTATCATTTTCGTCGCCCTTCGCTGTACCTTTTCCAATTCTACTATATCTTTTTTGAGATACGGAGACCAGTACTGAACACAATACTCCAGGTGCGGTCGCACCATGGAGCGATACAACGGCATTATAACATCCGCACACCTGGACTCCATACCCTTCCTAATAACACCCAACATTCTATTCGCTTTCCTAGCCGCAGCAGCACACTGAGCAGAAGGTTTCAGCGTATCATCGACGACGACACCCAGATCCCTTTCTTGATCCGTAACTCCTAACGTGGAACCTTGTAAGACGTAGCTATAATTCGGGTTCCTCTTACCCACATGCATCACTTTGCACTTGTCAACATTGAACTTCATCTGCCACTTGCACGCCCATTCTCCCAGTCTCGCAAGGTCCTCCTGTAATCGTTCACATTCCTCCTGCGACTTGACGACCCTGAATAATTTTGTGTCATCGGCGAATTTAATTACCTCACTAGTTATTCCCATCTCTAGGTCTAGCAGATTGAAAAGTAAGGTGAAATTTGGTCTTATCTGATCAATATATATATGGAACCTCTGCAGAACCCAGAACATTAAATTTAATTATGTATAATGAACTGGAAGGACAGCCAAAACCTAAAGACTACCAAAACTTAGCTGTCTTCTTACATGGTATGTGGACTGGTCTAGCAGGATTCAAGGAAAGGAAATTGATCAGATAAGACCAAATTTCACCTTACTTTTCAATCTGCTAGACCAATCCAGACCGACAGGATGTACCAAAGCTTTATCCTCCGGGTGGCATAAAGACAGAGCCTTCCACAAAACTGCTCTGTCAAAGGCACTACTGCACCAGCCTAAGCATCATCTTGTAGTGTTTTACAAAAGGAATGCAGCGACTACCACATCACCATTCTACAGATATCCTTAGGACTAACCACCTAAGCTTCCATCTAGGAAGTCGGCTGAACTCTAGTAAAATGAGCTTACAAATACTGGGATATTCTTTTGGTTGAAAACATAAACCAGTTCTACCAGTACCTTAACCCAATGGGCAAACAGACATGATTCCCACTTCCCCTTTGTGGGATCACAAAATCAAATGAAAAGCCTGTCCAACTTCTGAAAGAAATTAATCACCTTGAAGTAACACAAGAGCATTCTACAGACACCCAACTTATGATAAGCCAAGTTGATTTCACTCTCTCCATGAACACCAAAAGTAAGAGCACATGATTCATATGAAGGGGATAAACTATCTTAGGTAGAAAGGAAGGCACCATCAGAATGGAAACAAGAGTCAGCCAAAAGAGATAAATAAGGATCCCTATAGAAAAGGGCATGTAGTTCGGAGACATGCTCCTGGTGCAGCAGACAGCAACCAGAAAAGTCATTTTCAGGGACAGGTTCTTCAAAGAGGCATGCCAGAGCCTGCAGGACCAAGTTAAGGCCACAAGGAGACACACCCACCATACACACACACAACGGAGAGCAAATCTGCTTAACTGCCTGAAAGAAGCCATTCACATCCACCTGTGCCGCCAGGGAGGAGCCATTAATCCTGTCTCAGAAGCATACAAGGGTCACCACCTGAACCTTCAGGGAATTAGGTCAAGGCCTTGCTGCAAAAAAGTCCAAAATTGAGGGCAGGTCTGTGCACTATGGAGATAGCCCCTGCTCTGCACATCAGTGTTCAAAGACCCGCAAAACATACTGCAAGGAGGAAGAAGACCTGTGTACTCAGATTAAGACTGCAATGATGAAAGCTAAGTAGATAGAAGTTAAGTAGCCTCTCCATTTCACGCACCACCTTTCAAGGACCAAGCCATAAGCCTGAAGAGATCTGGATCTTCTATCAATATTGGCCCCTGCATTTGGAACCAGGGGGGACCCCTTGGCAACAGAACGAGGGTCCCCAAAAATCAGCATATTAGCTACACGTACCATGGAGCCAGGACCAATCCAGAGCCACTCGATTACAACAAGGGGATGTTTTGCCACCTTCTGGAGAACTTGACCAATCAAAGGACACAGAGAGAACATACAGGGACTCTTGCTCCAGCCAATGCTGGAAAAGGGCATCAATTTCTACAGAGTCTCATTAACTATACTAGGAATGGAGGAGTTCAGGCCTCGAGTGCCACAAATGAACCAGGTTTTCAGGATCTCTCTAACAAATATTCATATATAATATATCACAACAACTATGATAATCTCCAAACACTTTATTACATAAAGAGTTTATACTAAAAATATATCAAAATATGCAAACTCCTGCTTGCAGTAAAGATGTAAATGTAGCAGTCTCCCGGTGATTTATCCCCAACAGGGAATCCTTGTTGATCCACACTGCTGCAGTTGTATTGAAAGTCTTCACAGATCAGAAAACATACACCATATCATGTCTTCTTTAGGTAAACAACCATCCGAAGGCATGGAAAGTCCAAAGCTCTTGTGCACAGTCGGGCGCCAATGCACTATATCATTCCATAAAACAAGACACAGACTTGAACCCATGCCAAATACACTGCCGAGCCCACAGGGAGACTGCTGAGATACGTACATTCCATCTTACAGAGACTGTATTGGACATATGTTCTTGTGGAACAGTTGGGGTGTAGACAGTATTTGTTATGATATATTTACATGTAATGTTTTTTCTGCTACATTTACACTGTTACTGCAAGCAGGAGTTTGCGTATTTTGATATATTTTTAGTATAAGGTCTTTAAGTATATAATAAAGTGTTTGGAAATAGTTGTGATATACTTTATATGTTAGATGATTACAGTTATATTGCAATTTACCCATTTGATGTAATATTTATCAAATATTCATGAGAAAGATTTACATACAATGGTAGTAGTATCCATTCAGATCTCTCTCATGCAAGTTCACAAGGGATACCCTGAAAACTTGGTCTGTTTGCAGCACTCAAGGCCTAGACTCTTGTATCATTAACTATACAGTTCTAAATGCCCAGTCAGAAACAGTGTCAAGAATATGGGTGGATAATATATTTTGGCGTGCTCTCTGTATGCATGAATGCATGCATGTGTATGGATGTACTGTACATGATTATAAACACAAGCGTACAAATATGACAAGATAAGTACCTGAATGTAAGTCGCCTTGAGCTACAACTGGAAAAAGACACATGCTAAATTCAAATAGTCAATCTCATTCTAGGCCAACTAATAGCTCAGTGGTAGTAATATGCACCGCCAAGCAACAGATGCATTCTGGAGCCCTACTTCTGTTACTTAGAGCAGCTGGAGCTCTAACACCTGGTGACCCAGCTTAGGGTGTGAATTTCTGTTCCAGTGATTGGTCCAGATAGGAGGGAGCAGTGGGGTTCTTTAAAAACTTGGAGGAAAACCATCAAGTTACGTGCAGTGATGGTTTATAGCATTAAAATTCACAAACAGCAAAAAAAAAAAAAAAAAGTGGAGAGGAAAACCTGCACAGGGACAAAACTGAAAAAAAAAAAAAAAAAAGGAGAAGGTGCAACCAGGAATCTTTCACAATAAAGAAAACTCAGAGGGTCCGAGGTTGTGGCTCAAAAATCTGTTTATTAAAAATCCACACAAAAGCCAATAATGAACTAGCATAAACATCCATCCAAAGGTGAAGTGTCACAGGAGCAAACAAATGGACTCAAATATCCATCAAAAAAGAAAAACAACTGCACCTGACACAGATCTGTGTTTCGTTGGAAATGCCTGCTTCAGGAATCACGGGGTAGTTTATGACAAACACTAGGAGCTCCAATATCCAAACAGTTTGGTGCACTGACTGACGCCCCTTCCTACGATGTGCCCTTGACCAGTCAATTGTCTGGATAGGGAAACATACACCTAGACTGCGTAAATATGCCGCTACTACTGCTAGACATTTGGTGAATACGTTGGGTGCTAACATGAGGCCAAATGGCAGAACACGGTACTAGCAGCAGTGTTTCCCTATTCGAAATCTGAGATACCTTCTGTGACTGGGAAGTATCGAAATGTGGGTGTACAGGAATCCTTCAAGTCCAGAGAGCATAGTCATTCATTTTCCTAAATTGTGGGGAGAAGGACGCCCAGGGAAATCATCCTGAGCTTCTTTGACCAGGAATTTGTTCAAATCTAGGATGGGATGAAATCCCCCTGTCTTTTTGGGCTCAAGGAAGTACCTGGAATAGAAATCCCTCCCTTTCTTGCCTTGGTGACACAGGTTCGACTGCACTGGCCTGTAGAAGGGCGAAGATTTCCTCTACAAAGTACTTGCTTGTGGTGAGAGCTGGTGTAGCTCTTGGTGGACAATTTGGTGGTCGTTGATGCCAATGCAGACCATAACCAAGACAGACTATTTGAAGAACCCACTGGTCAAAGGTTACAAGGGGTCACCTGTGCCAGTAAAAATTCAGCCTCCCTCCTACCAGTAAGCCATCCGGAACAGTTAATAATGTGGCTATGCTCTCCTGGAGCCAGTCAAAAGCTTTCCCTTGTTTCGACTGTGGAGTCAACTGGGGCTTCTGAGGGCCGGACTGGTGGGGCCGCTGCTGGGCCTGTGGATTCTGGGCAGAGTGAGGTGATGGAAACCTACGCCTCAGAGTAGTAGGGTCACTGCCTTGGCCCACTCGAAAATCTCCTAGTAGAGGAGGCTGCAGCTGGAGATTGCAGAGACAGTGTTTGGATAGTATCTGTCGATGAACTCCTCTACCTTATCTCCAAATAGCTTGTCACCTCGGTAAGGAACATCCACCAAACTCTCCTGAACTGCTGAGTCTAGGTTACAGACACACAGCCATGAGAGTCTGTGCATCCCCACACCCATGGCGAGAATCTGGATGTTATAATCAAAAGAATCATATGTGCCCCTGGCTGGATACTTCCAACACCCTAGCTGCTTACTGGACAACTGATAAAACTCTGCGGCCTGCTCCTATAGGAGAAAAATCAGTAAAACTTAGTGCACTGCAGACCAAACACTGCATGTAAAGGCTCATGTAGAGCTGGTAGAACTCAATGCAGGCATTAAGCATAGAAGCCTGAAAAGCTGTACTCTCAAACGAGTTCAGTGTCCAAGCCTCCCTATCTGGGAGCATCGAGACACAAGTCCTGAACTCCTAGTTCATTTGAAGGTGGATTCAAACACCAGAGAGTGTTAAGGCAGCTGGGCCCTCTCAAATCTGTGAGCTTTCTGGATAAGATACTGCATATCCACCTTCTTAGGCATGACCTCCACAGAGAGGGGAGATTCCCAGTTCTTCAGTGCATCCTTAAGGATAAGGTGCAATGGTACTGTGATCCCTTCCTATGGAGGAGACTCGGACTAGGACAGTTAACATTTCTATCCTAGGCTCTTCCTCCATCTCTAACTTAATTGGGATGGCAGAAGCCCAATTAAAACCACGAAAGACACTCTGGTGGATATTTACATCTCTCTTGAGGTGGGGAGGGATCAGAGGGTATCCCATAAGACAACTCCTCCGAGAAGTAGTGTGGGTCCTCCTCCGAGTCCCATGAATGGTCCCCATTCAGACTCTTCACCATACTCAGATCTGGCTGCATGAACCATGCCCACGCCCCAAAGAGTGCAGAGGTACAGTCCTACTCTCAGACTCCGGAGAAGCTTCCTCTCCCGATGTCAACAGCAGAACTGTATGTGTTGATGTTGACACCCTTTGAGGCACCAGCATCAAGGATCTCGATGCCGGTGCACTCCCAGTGCATGTTAAAATCTTGGCAGCCATCGAGGTCAATGCTTCCGGAGCCGACGACAATACAGCAGCCTTTGAGTAGCCAAAACGTTTCTCCCGTTGGACCTGCTGCACCCTCAGTGTCCTCAACTGCATTTTTAAACAGAGAGAACAAGAGTTCAAAGCAGCCTATTTAAAGGGAGAAGCTGGCGTGTGACGCACAGGCGCCATTTTGAGAGAAGTCTAATAACTGAAAGTGAACCAATGCAAGAGAGAGAAAGCTTAATCTACAATGCATTCATTAATCAAATAAACTTTCATTTTTCCAGACCTCAAAGCAAAGTTCAACAACTGAAAACCTTAACAAGCAATATAAAACAGCGCATGTTCCTAACGAAGCCACATGGGTGAAATGGAGGCCCCGTCGGACTTTGAGCTAAGTGCTGCTGTTGTCTTTTTCTGGTGCTTATGCATGGAGTTTAACTCATTGCTTAGTAAGTACACATAGGTCTGAAGTGATATTTTGAAAGACGATTTAGCTTAACACATTAAGAAGTAATAAAGCCAACACAAGGAGTTTTTCCTAATGATAGAAACTTAACAATGGCATACAAAACTGTGCCATTGTAAACCTAGGATTTGTGTAAATAGGTTTCTGAGGGTTTTCTCCTTATAAAAGTAAAACATCATGATAGTCTAGGCAAGCTTACAATAGACTAGTGTTCACAAGTGTTCGTATAGATTTACCTTATTATCACACTAGTCATTCCTGCACAATTTTGGGTAGTGTTAATCACAGAACAAGAGTTAGCCCAAGGCACATGCACCAAGAGTGCAGGTCTGTCACAGAAATCACCAAATTATATTGGGTACACCTCTTGAAACCACCGGGGGTCTTCTAGGACATCAAGAATTGAATCATGGCCAAATTAAACTCCTTAATTGTGAGCCGAAAAAGGAGCACTGGTCAAATTGAAGTTGATGATCAGGCCTGAATGGGCCTAGCAGCTCGCAAAAAATAAAGGAAACTTTAAAAGTAAAAAAAACCTAGTGAAAATAAAGGGAAATTAAATAGGAAAAAGAATAAAAAATACTAGCTGAGAAAAGGAAAACTACTCACATGGGAAGGCACTGCAAAAGAGGGTGATACACACACTGAGAGAAGAACATAAAAAGCGTCCGCCCTGCTCTGCGGAAAAAATGAGACTGAGGGACCGTGGCAGGAAGGCACTAGTTCACGCGCAATGGGATGCTACTAAAAGTTCTTAGTCTTGCTTGTCAGCGTCCACACTGTGCTCAGTCAGTTAACATCATCTAGCTGTGAGAATGTGAAGGCCTGCTTGTCCTTAGAGAAAGAAGCTTCTATATCAATTACATTGATGAATTCAATATATGAAAACCAAATACACAGACACTTAATTATGACAATTTAATTAGGATATCTTGAGCTTGGAATAGAGATCAATATTATATATTAACTCATTTTTAATTACAAAATCCTCTGTTACCTAAAAATAAGCCTCCAGAAACAAGAACCAACATAAAAACCAAAGGAAAGACAACACACAGAACAGACCAACAATGGAGAAGTAAAGAGGGGGGGTACTCGCTCATCCAAGACTTGAGAACTTAATTTACTGGTTTCTAGGGAATGGGCATCTGTGCGAACTTCTGCAACAATTTTAAACAGATTGTGTAAATTTGACCCCCCCCCCCCCCCCCCCCCAAAAAAAAAAAATGTATGCCCATAGGCCTTGCAGGTAATATCTTGCAATTAAATTGCATACTGGCCAATCCAGTCTAACACATATACACATGAAATACAGGTCTAGATTTAGAAGCCACAAATTCTTATGGTCACATGATTATGCTTGCAAAGCACAAGGTCAATGGTTATTGGATGATTCCTGGAACACCCAGGAGAGCGGATTTAGTCTTTTAATTGTTTTATATTTTTTAAAAAAATAGCCCTTAACATACCAGAGACCACCAGTTTCTAGTGTTCGGCTTTTCATCATGCTTATTTTAAAAAGGAATTTTAATCTTGACAACATAAAAAGCCTACATAAAAAGTCAACAAGGTAAAATTATGTATCATACCTGATAATTTTCTTTCCATTAATCATAGCTGATCAATCCATAGACTGGTGGGTTGTGTCCATCTACCAGCAGGTGGAGATAGAGAGCAAACTTTTGCCTCCCTATATGTGGTCATGTGCTGCCGGAAACTCCTCAGTATGTCGATATCAAAGCTCCATCCGCAGGACTCAGCACTTAGAGAATTACACCCACGAAGGGACACTCTGCCCAGCTCACCACCGCCGAAACGGGGGAGGGGAATTAACCCAGCTCATCCCCACACAAGTGGGGGAGGGGAATCCGTCCAGCTCATCCCCGCAGAGCGGGGGAGGGACACCACACCCGCCGATGCGGGGGGATCTGGCTTATCCTGCAACCGCAACCGCGGGAGGAGCTGACTGACCCTAACACCGCCGAAGCGGGAGGGGTACAAAGCTGCCCTACAGCCGCACGAAGCGGGAGGGAGTGCCGGCAGAATTTAAATCTCAATCCAGCCCCGTAAAACGGAGGGGAGAGGAATGCAGCAGCTCACTGTAACACAAACTCGTCTCAACTCTTGAAGAATCCAAGTGAAAAAACTTGAACACGAAGTCTTTCTGAAGTAACTGAAGACTAAACTTGAACCTGAAATGCAACCAGAATAAAAACAGTACAGATATCTGGGAGGGGCTATGGATTGATCAGCTATGATTAATGGAAAGAAAATTATCAGGTATGATACATAATTTTACCTTCCATATCATCAAGCTGATCAATCCATAGACTGGTGGGATGTACCGAAGCAATACTCACCCAGGGCGGGACATTGAAATCCCTGACCTCAACACTGAAGCTCCAAACCGGGCCTCCGCCCGTGCAGCCACAGTCAAGCGGTAATGCTTGGAGAATGTATGAGCCGAAGCCCAAGTTGCCGCCTTGCATATCTCTTCCAAGGAGACGGACCCGGCCTCTGCCATCGAGGCCGCCTGAGCTCTAGTGGAGTGAGCCTTCAGCTGGAAAAGCGGCACCTTCCCCGCGGCCACATAAGCCGCTGCAATGGCTTCCTTGACCCATCTTGCCACTGTAGGCTTAGCAGCCTGCAGACCCTTACGAGGACCTGCAAACAGGACAAACAGATGATCCGATTTCCGGAACTCATTGGTCACTTCCAAGTATCTGATGATGACTCGTCTCACATCCAGATATTTAAGAGCAGAGTACTCCTCTGGGTAGTCCTCCCTACGAAAGGAAGGGAGACAGAGCTGCTGATTCACATGGAAGCGAGAAACAATCTTGGGCAGGAAGGAAGGCACTGTGCGAATAGTCACTCCTGCCTCAGTGAACTGCAGAAAGGGCTCTCGACATGAGAGTGCCTGGAGCTCGGAAACTCTTCTGGCTGAAGTGATAGCCACCAAAAAGACTGCTTTCAACGTCAGGTCTTTCAGAGATGCCCTCGACAAGGGTTCAAAGGCGGCTTCTGCAAGGCTCTTAGCACCAGGTTGAGATTCCACGCAGGCACCACTGAGCGCAGAGGAGGGCGCAGGTGATTAACTCCCTTGAGAAAACGTACCACATCTGGCTGCGAAGCCAGGGAAGCACCCTTCAGGCGGCCCCTGAAGCAAGCCAGAGCCGCTACCTGGACTTTAAGGGAACTGAGCGACAGGCCTTTCTCCAGACCTTCTTGCAGGAACGCCAACACTGAAGAAATTGGAGCAGTGAAGGGAGAAAGTGAGCCTGCTTCACACCACGCTGCAAATATACGCCAAACCCTGGCGTAAGCAGTAGAAGTAGAGCGCTTCCTCGCTCTCAGCATAGTGGCGATGACCTTGTCTGAGAAGCCCTTCTTTCTCAGACGCTGCCGCTCAATAGCCAGGCCGTAAGACCAAAGGGGGAGGGATCCTCCATCACCACGGGACCCTGATGTAACAGGCCCTGCTCCACTGGCAGCCGCAGAGGATCGTCGACTGAGAGCCTGATCAAGTCCGCATACCAGGGACGACTGGGCCAATCCGGACCCACCAGGATTACCCTGCCGGGATGCTTTGCCACCCGGTCTAGCACCCTGCCCAACATGGGCCAGGGCGGGAACACATAGAGAAGCTCTTGAGTCGGCCACTGTTGGAGAAGAGCATCTACTCCCAGGGATCGAGGGTCCCGTCCTCTGCTGAAAAAGCGCGGCACTTGGCAATTGGCCGATGACGCCATCAGATCTAGGCTCGGCTGGCCCCAGCGCTTCGTGATGTCCAAGAACGCCTGAGCAGATAGCTGCCACTCTCCGGGCTCCAAGGTATGGCGACTGAGAAAGTCCGCCTTGACATTCATGACTCCGGCAATGTGGACCGCTGACAGCTGCTCCAGGTTCGCTTCTGCCCACTGGCATAGATTCATAGCCTCCTTGGCTAGAGGAGCGCTCTTGGTACCTACCTGACGGTTGACATAGGCCACAGCCGTGGCATTGTCCGACAGGACCCGTACCGGCTTCAACACCAGTACCGGGATGAACTCCAAAAGCGCCAACCGAATGGCTCTGAGTTCCAGGAGGTTGATAGACCACTTTGCCTCTGCAGGAGACCAGAGCCCCTGCGCTGTCCTTCCCAAGCAGTGGGCTCCCCAGCCCGACAAAGAGGCGTCCGTCGTGACGACAATCCACTCCGGGGTCACCAGAGGCATTCCCGCAGACAACTTGTCTGTCTGCATCCACCAGCTCAGCGCCTTGCGCACTGCTGGGTCCAAGGGAAGGCGCACAGCATAATCCTCCGACATCGGAGTCCAGCGCTGCAGCAGAGATTGTTGTAGTGGTCTCATATGAGCCCTGGCCCAGGGCACTACTTCCATCGTGGCCGTCATAGAGCCCAACAGCTGCACATAGTCCCAAGCCCGAAGAGGAGAGGCTACTAGGAACTGGTCCACCTGAGCCTGAAGCTTGACAATCTGATTGTCTGGCAGGAACACTCTGCCCACTTGGGTGTCGAATCGAACTCCCAGATACTCCAGGGACTGAGTCGGGCGCAGCTGGCTTTTCTCCCAGTTGATGATCCATCCCAGGGAGCTCAAAAGAGCAACTACCCGGTCCACAGCTTTGCCGCACTCTGCATAAGAGGGGGCTCAGATCAACCAGTCGTCCAGATAAGGATGGACTTGTACTCCTTCCTTTCGCAGGAAGGCCGCGATGACCACCATTACTTTGGAAAAGGTCCGCGGAGCAGTAGCCAACCCGAACGGGAGGGCTCTGAACTGGAAGTGTCGGCCCAGGACTGCAAAACGCAGAAAGCGTTGATGAGGAGGCCAGATGGGAATATGCAAGTACGCTTCCTTGATGTCCAAGGATGCCAGGTACTCCCCTGCCTTCACTGCCGCTATAACAGAGCGGAGAGTCTCCATGCGAAAGTGCCGCACTTTCAAGGCCCGATTGACCCCTTTGAGGTCGAGGATAGGCCGGACAGAACCTCCTTTCTTTGGTACCACAAAGTAAATGGAGTAACGCCCCTTGCCAAGCTGACTTTCTGGCACCGGAACGACCGCACCCAGGCGGATCAGATTGTCCAAAGTCTGCTGCACTGCCACAGCTTTGACCGGAGACTTGCAGGGAGAGAGTACAAACCCGTCTCTTAAGGGTCGGCAGAACTCTAGCTTGTAGCCGTCTCTGATGACTTCCAGCACCCAAGCGTCTGAAGTTATTGTGGTCCACTCGCCCAGAAACGAGGACAGCCGTCCTCCAATCTGCACTGGGGCGTGGACCAAGGCCCCGACATTGGGTACGAGACCCTGGGGGAGGACCGGAGGGAGCACCTCCGGGACGGCGGTCTCTGCGAAAGGAATGCTGCTTGGGGGAGAAATTCCTCTTAAAGGAAGAGGGGGCAGAGGAACCCGACCTGCCCGGGCGGTACCGACGGGCTTCCTGAAACCGTCCTCTGGAGGTACCGGGACGAGTGCTAGCCCGAGCCCTGACCTCTGGTAACTTCTTGCCCTTAGACGTGCCAAGATCGGTCACGATTTTGTCCAGCTCGACCCCAAAGAGCAGCTTGCCTTTAAAAGGCAATCTAGCCAGGCGGGATTTAGAGGCGTGGTCAGCAGACCAATGTTTCAGCCAAAGCCACCGCCGCGCAGAGATTGTCTGAGCCATGCCTTTAGCTGAGGTCCTCAAGACATCATACAGCAAGTCTGCCAAATAGGCTAAGCCCGATTCCAGGGCCGGCCAATCAGCCCTCAAGGAATGATCCGAGGGGGAAGCCCGCTGCACCATAGTCAGGCATGCCCTGGCCACATAGGAGCCGCAAACTGAGGCCTGCAAACTTAAAGCAGCCGCCTCAAAGGACGACCTTAAGGCCGCCTCCAATCTTCTGTCTTGGGCGTCCTTTAGGGCCGTGCCACCTTCCACCGGCAACGCCGTTTTCTTAGTCACCGCAGTGATTAAAGAATCCACGGTAGGCCACAGATAGGCCTCACGTTCACTTTCAGTCAAAGGATAGAGGCGGGACATAGCCCTAGCCACTTTAAGGCTCGCTTCAGGGACATCCCATTGAGCCGAAATTAAGGTGTGCATGGCATCATGCACGTGGAAGGTTCTAGGCGGGCGCTTCGTCCCCAGCATAATGGCAGGGCCAACAGGGGCTGAGGGAGAGACGTCCTCCGGAGAGGAAATCTTCAAAGTGTCCATGGCCTGTATCAACAGGTTGGGCAAATCCTCTGAGCTAAAAAGCCGCGCTGCAGAGGGGTCATCCGCTCCATCCGAGCGGGGATCCGTCTCCTCCAAGGAATCCGCAAAGGACCGTTGGGAGAACTCAGATACGCTGCCCTCATCTACATCGGAGGAGACAAAGTCCTCCAAGGCCTGGGAATCAACCCGAGGGCGTTTACCTCTGGGAACCTCAACCTCTTTACCAGACGAGGGAGCAGGGGCAGCGTTTTGCATAAGGAAGGCCTGATGCAGCAGCAAAACAAACTCGGGGGAGAAACCCCCCAGACTGTGCACTTCCGCAGCCTGGGCTACAGCCCTAGACACACCCTCAACCGGCGCTCGCAAGAGCGGGGGAGAGACATGCTGCGCATCCAAAATGGCGTCCGGCGCGACACTCCGCGAAGGAGCCGCGCGGGAAGAACGGCGCTTAACTTTAGCCGCTTTTGTGCCATCGCCCAAATTAAGGGCGTTCATGGCATTAATGTCTCCAACCTCAAGGGCGGCCCAAGAAGAAGCCGTCCGAGCCGCGTGGCCGGCCAAGATGGCGGAGGCGAGGAGCGGGGGATGGGCGTTTATGGCGGGAAAAACTGCCACGCCGGAGGAAGGACCAGGACATTCATCAGTCACGAAACTGTCACCCAACAAGGGCGAACCAGGTTTTAAGACCCCCGCATCCCCTCTAGAAGCGCTCAAGCGATCCGGGGAGCGACTCTTTGCGCCCTCGCCCTCCGACGCCATATGCCACGAGGAGAAGAATCGGGGAACCCCCTGCCCGCTATAAAAAGGTAAAAATTACCTGCTTGCCGCTCCGAGCTGTAACGACCTGGTGTCCCAGTGAGTAGCTGCAATAAACGTTTAAATAAACGTCGAAATAAACGCCTTGAAGGACGTTCAAAATTTTTTTTTTTTTTTTAACGGAGCCAGCGGGAGGGGGGAGAAAAGGAGGGACCTGGCACCACCAGGTTTGCACTTGCTCAAAAGAGCCCTCAACCCCAGGCACTCAACAAAACCTAAGAATTAGGCTTGGAGGCCTAGCCAGAGCTGCTGCTGTGTGTGACCACCACTTGCTGAGATAGAGAACATACTGAGGAGTTTCCGGCAGCACATGACCACATATAGGGAGGCAAAAGTTTGCTCTCTATCTCCACCTGCTGGTAAATGGACACAACCCACCAGTCTATGGATTGATCAGCTTGATGATATGGAAAATTGAAATACTACCCATGACTACAGACAAAGTTTTACATGTTTTCCTTCTTCCTTGCTTCAAGCCCTGTAAAAGCTTAAGAAGCCATGAGCTCCCAGACTAGTTCTACAGAAAATTATGAACTTGGACACCTAGCACCTGGAAACACATCACAGCAATCTTCACCCTTTGCCTTTTCCCTGCTTGGGCCTCTTATTTTAATTAACTTTCTGTACCAAAAAGAAGGTATATTCCCTTTTAAGAGTTGGGCTTGAGCCAGACTGCTGTTATAGCTTGCATCATACAGGTTAACACCAGAGCAATACAGAGAGATCAGTATAAGGATGCTGTCAGGCTGCAGCAGTGGGGCACAGAAATGGCACCCCAAGCTCATAATCATCCACAGTGGTGACAAAATATATTTATTTATTTATTTTATTACATTTGTACCCCCACGCTTTCCCACATATTGCAGGCTCAATGCGGCTTACATAGTTAATACAATTACAATAGCAAAATCTTAGAGGAGAATATTATAAGCAGTGAAAGTGAGGTTTTCAGAATGAGAATGTTGAGTATGTAAAGGTAAACAAAGGTAGGATAAGCAGAAGGAGGGCCAGGAAGCTGACACACGAAATGGCAGACAGGTATTCACTCTTTGTCACTCGCCAATGCCTCACAAGTCTCTTACAATGTTCACTTGCTATACAACTATCATGTCTTATAATGTTTGTTATGTTACTGTCATGTTTTATCATTATCATGTAACTCAAGATCCTTCTGTAATACCATATGTCAATTCTCTACACATTTCAACCATTCATGATGTATTGTAAGCCACATTGAGCCTGCAAAGAGGTGGGAAAATGTGGGATACAAATGCAATAAAATAAAAAATAAATACTAGCAGGTGTCAGGGGGACTTCACTGTATTCAAGGAGTCTGCTGTACTGTTCCCTTGAAGCAGGTTTACCTATTGCCCTGCCAGTGGGGGGGGGGGGCTGATTCATTATCACACTTTCAATAGTGAGGGCCAGGCAAGATTTGCAGAACTCCAAGGAACCTTCCTGTCCCTTAGTGCTTGAAAACAACACTGAAGCACCTCCTCTCCACTGGCATCAATGCAGTTAGCGGACTCCCACTCAGCATAGAGAGAACAGTGGTCAGCAGCTTACAATAGTTGCTCACCTTGCCAGCAGCGACCAAAGACTTCACTGACCCCATGTTCCTTTGCCACTGCACAATCCTCTTTTCTTCATTTATTAGGATCTATTTACCGCCTTTTTGAAGGAATTCACTCAAGGCAATGTAGCATTTCATGTTTTAGTTTCAAATGTGCAGGTGTGGCTTCTGAAAATGAAACTCCATGAGCACAGATGGACAGATTGGCCAGCCTTTGACAACAGGCACTTTTCGCTTTGGCAAAACAAATTACAAAATCACAAAACCCTGCTTGAACAGCAGGCTACTATGCTGCTGCATTCCTGTCCTCTTATGCTTAGATCTTCACCACCAGCCCAAAAGTCCTATCTCAAATTTGCTCAGAGCAGATAAAATGATCACATGTGAAATATATTGTCACCTCCTTGGAAATAACTGAAGAGAATAGGAATTTTTGAAGGTGAAAAGGGGATATAGGTAGTTTAGCTTTGTCATCACCCCCTTGTGATGGGGAAGTAACGTTAGGGACAGAAATTATTTGATTTTTTTTTTTTAATGTTTTTATTAATAAGAGTAACAGACTTCCATCTTACAACCATTTTTCCGCTCATGGTTATATCCTGTTATAAAATTGGAGTCAGTCTTAATAAACTGGTTTTAGCCACATTTAATGTGTTTACTTCTAAGGGGACTTATGTTCTCCTGCACTTTGCAGAATTTGTCCAGAATTCTGCATTGGGATAATGAAGTAGCAGCAGCACCTGGGCTGGCTTACTCTTCTGTTCTCCTCGTCCACCCCCACCAGCATATGTATGCAGCCCCCAGCACGACCAATGCATGCATTCCTAACCCCCCCCCCCCCCCCCCCCTCTTCTCATCACGGTCCTTCCATGGAGCCCCTGCACAACACTGATCAGAAGCAGGAAGAGGGGTTGTGTGTCAAGCCACATCCTTTTATTCTGCCTGGTGCAGAATGCAAAATTTGGTTCAAAATTTTGCATTCAGCAGCAAAGCAGCAGAGGAGGATAATGTGGTCTGAAGTGCAGCCCCTCCCATCTTACCATTCTATTTGTGAAATTATGGTCAATTTGCTGAATTTGTTGAATCCCTAAGATTTTACATCTTCAGTAGTCAGGATTCAGACCAGGTGATGGTTGTTATAATTTAGCTGCAGCTTTAGTAACATAGCAGATAAACACCTGAATGGTCCATCTAGTCTGCTCAACATTCACACTTATCAAGTCACAATTAAACCAACAAACAATGCAGTATACAATATGTATACTTGAGCACTGTCCTTACGTCAGGTTTACAGTATTTTGAATAGCGGTCAAATTGTCCTACTGGTATATTTGGACTTGGCATCTTCATTTGATTAGGTTAGCTACTGCAGTCAGTCAGTTTGGTGATGTAGTATCGAAATAGTTTGTCTTTTTTTGGATCGCACCTTTGTAGTTTCAGTTTCAGCAGTGGCACTGGTTCTGACCTGTGGAGTGGGGTATCACCACTGACTATCCTGCAGAAGTTCCTTGATGCAACCTCTACCTGAGTCTTGGGAACATCAGCTAATTTTGAATATTTTTAAGACTACAGCCAGCCATGCTGGTCATCCATCATTAGTCCCAGTTTTACTGGGTCACCCAGTAACGGCGGTAGATACCTTTATTTATTTAGGATTCTCAACTGTCTTTTGTCAAACGGGTGTCCCATGTAGTAAAGAAGGGATTTATGTGCTGCATCAGTTAAGATCATTGAGATCGCTTTTTGATGAGCCTGCTTTACATACATTTTATTCACTGTTAATTCCCAGATTCAATACAGCAACATGGATCATGCTAGTATTTCACCTAATACAAAGTAGCTGCAGATGTTGCAGAATACGGTAGGGTGCGTAGATATGATCACATGACCCTTTATATATGTATTTTCACTGGCTTCAGTCATTGGTTTCCTGTGCAAAAGTTTAATTTGCTGATACTTGGCCCACAGAGCATATTACAAGACATTTTCATCTTATCTGGCAGCTATGACAATACCACGTGTGCTGGGAAGAACTTTACAGTCCCTATTGGCTCAAAGAATGATTCCTTCACTTTCTAGAGTTATTGGGAGATTATCTATTCTGCTGCTTTCTTTTGGGCAATTCCAGCTCTTCTAGATGTTAAGTGGTGCTCCAACCTTTTAAGATGGTATGGGATGGGGAGGGGAGAATGTGGGAGGAGTCACAAAGCCACCAGGGCCTTGTTTGCTTGGTGCTTTCTCCTTTCCGACAGCTCCAGAGCAGTCGTAAAATCAGGATTGATTTTACGGCTGCTCTGTAGTTGTACATCGCCAGGAATGCTCATTAAATACTAATGAGCCGATTGTAATACATTTGCATAGGGTTTCACGTTAGAGCCATGGAAAACTCCTTTGTGCATTACTGGCTAAATAGCTTTTGATTAAGCTGGGTACAACCAATCTAAAAGCAAACATGGACAGTAAAATTGTGTATCATAGTAACATAGTAGATGACGGCAGAAAAAGACCTGCACGGTCCATCCAGTCTGCCCAACAAGATAACTCATATTTGCTGCTTTTTATGTATACCCTACTTTGATTTGTACCCGTGCTCTTCAGGGCACAGACCGTATAAGTCTGCCCAGCACTATCCCCGCCTCCCAACCACCTGCCCCTCCTTCCAACCACCGGCTCTGGCACAGACCGTATAAGTCTGCCCAGCACTATCCTCACCTCCCAACCATCAGCCCTGCCTCCCAACCACCAACTCTGGTACAGACCGTACAAGTCTGTCCAGCACTATCCCCGTCCCAACCACCAGTCCCCGCTGCCCACCACCGGCTCTGGCACAGACCGTACAAGTCTGTCCAGCACTATCCCTGCCTCCCAACCACCAGCCCCGCCTCCCGATCCTGACTAAGCTCCTGAGGATCCATTCCTTCGGCACAGGATTCCTTTATGCTTATCCCACGCATGTTTGAATTCCGTTACCGTTTTCATTTCCACCACCTCCCGCGGGAGGGCATTCCAAGCATCCACTACTCTCCGTGAAAAAATACTTCCTGACATTTTTCTTGAGTCTGCCCCCTTTCAATCTCATTTCATGTCCTCTCATTCTACCACCTTCCCATCTCCGGAAAAGGTTCGTTTGCGGATTAATACCTTTCAAATATTTGAACGTCTATATCATATCACCCCTGTTTCTCCTTTCCTCCAGAGTATACATGTTTAGTTCAGCAAGTCTCTCCTCATACGTCTTGTAACGCAAATCCCATACCATTCTCGTAGCTTTTCTTTGCACCGCTTCAATTCTTTTTACATCCTTAACAAGATACGGCCTCCAAAACTGAACACAATACTCCAGGTGGGGCCTCACCAACGACTTATACAGGGGCATCAACACCCCCTTTCTTCTGCTGGTCACACCTCTCTCTATACAGCCTAACAACCCTCTAGCTATGGCCACCGCCTTGTCACACTGTTTCGTCGCCTTCAAATCCTCAGATACTATCAGGGCCTTTGGGGTGGGGGGGGGGGGGGGGTTGGAACGTGAGCAAGAAGAAAAATGGGGTGGGGGAAGGGTTGGAACATGATCAAGGAGAAAGCTGAGACACAGGTACAGGGATAGCTGGTGGGAGAGTGGGAGGCAGTTGAAGCCAGTTAGTGTAGTCTCTGTTTCCCCTTCCTCGTGCAGTTGTCATCACCACTCACTCAAAACAAAGCAGATAAACCTATGAGCTGCTGCATCACATTGTTCTTTATAGCTGGTAGCATTTCAATTTAATCTCACTTATAATTTCAAACATACCAACTTGAGCAGCATACGGATGTACAGAGGAAGTATAACGACAGAATAACTTTTCATAGGTAGACTAGTAATTTGTTTATAAATCGTAATCAGTGTGTCATTTGAAGGAGCTGGTTAAAGGGGCACCCTAGCACTGTTATATTCATGCAGAGATTTTTTTTCTTCCTCGTAATGGGCCACTAAAACAGACACGTTATGAGAATCAGGTACTCAACATTCAGAGTTTCTATCAATTTATTTATTTACTTATTTATTATATTTTATATCCCACATTAAACATGAATCAGATTGAAACCTGGGAGCATTTAAAATCTTTTTTTTCCTGTGCCTACATTAAAAAAAAAAAAAAGATGGCATGTAGGAATTTGCTCCTTTTGTTTTATGGATTGCAGTGGTATATTATAAAAATGCACTTGCCTTCTTTTTTTTTGTTTTTTTTAATACTACCATTTCACAGAGACATCCTATATAATAAAATGCACCTCCAACGTTCTGAAGCCGAGAAAGTGAAGCCTTCAAGCATTCCTGCAACATTCCGGAACTATGTGTCATCAGTTGAGGAGATGGAGCCTTACAGAGCGCACGAATGCTTCAAGGCTTGAAGGCTTCACTTTCTCGGCTTCAGAACGTTGGAGGTGCTCAGAGCTTTTCTGTAGCACATGGGGGGAATTTAATATATATTGATTAAAGTGGAGGAGTGGCTGGAGGGGGGGGCAGGGGAGAGAGGAGAATTGCTGGGTGGCTGGAGGGGGAGGCAGGGGACACAGGAGAATTGCTGGGTGGCTGGAGTGGGGGCAGAAAGAGATTCGCTGGGTGGCTGTAGGTGGGCAAGGGAAAAAGAAGAATCGCTGGGTGGCTGGAGGGGGGGGGGGCAGGGGAGAGAGGAGAATCGCTGGGTGGCTGGAGGGGGGGCAGAGGAGAGAGGAGAATCGCTGAGTGGCTGGAGGGGGGGCAGGGAACAGAGGAGACTCACTGGGTGGCTGGCGGGGTGCAGGGGAGAGAAGAGCATCGGTGGGTGGCTGGAGGGGGGCAAGGGAAAAAGTAGAATCGCTGGGTGGCTGGAGGGGGAAGTAGGGGAGAGAGGAGAACCGCTGGGTGGCTGGAGGGGTGACAGAGGCGAGACACTCGCTCCCAGCAGTCTCACTCTCTCTCGGTCACACACACACACTCGCACATTCACTCTCTCACACAGTCAATCTCACACATACTCTCTCAAACATACACACTCCGAGGAAAACCTTTCTAGCGTCCGTTTCATTTGTGTCAGAAACGGGCCTGTTTTACAAGTATTCAATAATGAGGGAAGGGCTTCCTTCACGCAGAAGTTCTATCCAGTGTCAGTCTAAATGTGCCAACATTGTCCAGTTCAGCACACTATTAGCCGCCAAGTTTATACAAAGTTAACTATGTTCAGTGGAAAATAAATCTGTCTCAGGCTGCTTGCTACGAATACTCTATCACTGTTTCATTATTGCTACCAAGTATTAAATATTAAGGGCATTTGCTATAAACTTTGCTTTAATTCGTTTATCCAGTCCTTACATGCACATGGTTTTGCTTTTTAAACCCAAAGGTGAATTCTAAGGGCGGGGGGGGGGGTGGGGGGGAAGGTCATCAAGGTGACTGCAGCACAGCAAGGGCTGGGTGGGCCAACATGGAAGAGAGTGCTCGCAGCTGGGATGGGTGGGGATGGGTTACATTCCTCACAGTGACGGGTTAGATTCTGTCCCCGTGCAACTCTCTATATCAGTGGAGCATGAAGAAGCCGCATCTTTATGATGGGGGAATTCTACAGAAAAAGTTACAAATAAAGAGAGCAGAATTTAAAACTGTTGTAAGATTAAAAAAAGTTTTGTACACACTATATATATATTTATTTGCACAGAATTCCCCCATGAGTGTATGTTGTAATATGTCTTGGCCACCAACTTAATAAAGCATGAAATAAGTTGAATGTATTAATATATTAACATATTGTAAAAAGATTATATTTGTGATAAAATCACTTACCCCTGTTTACTAAGCTGCGCTAGCAGCTGCCGTGCATTAATGCCGACACAGCCCATTCACTTTGGGCTGTATTAGCAGTGCTGCGCAGCTTAGTAAACAGTTAATGACAACAGCTGATAATTATAAAGTTGCCTAATAGGATGTAAAAAAGCATCTTTTGCCTCTGCTGTCTGACTTTTGTAATGGTTTTGTTTATTCCAAGAGGCAAAATAATGAACAAACCACAAGAAAGTGTGCAATAAACCATGACCCACGGATTTCACCCCACTTGAAGCTAGTTGAGAAACATCAACAATTTGCATTATTGTGCAACCAATTTGAAAGGAAAATTATGTAATCACAATTTAATAAGGAACTGGACAACAAAGTTCTCAACAATACAATTGTGTTTAGTGATCTACTTTACCAGGCAAGGAACTTTTATTTCCAAGTGCTGTTTTACAGTTGAAACAACTACATAAATAATTCGCTTGCAAATTAGAAGTGAAATTACTAAGGAGAAATTAGGTCTTACCTGATAATCTTCTTTTCTCTTTAGTCAGAGACACTATTCAGCATGAATGGATATTATCCCTTCCTACCAGCAGGTGGAGGTAGAGAAAAAACTAACTCTGCCAGTAACATCACTGGTATATGCTGTGGTGCCCCCTGGAAGATTCCAATATGCATCTGCACAAGCAGCAGAAGGCGTAATGCACCCATGCCCCCAATCATCACTGCAGCTTCAATGATAATCAAGCGAGCATAACACCAGAGTAGCACTCGATACCCTGCATAAACCAGGATATATCAGATCACAGGAACCCTGTGCTGCTGCCAACCAATCAGTCTTTTTTTCTTGTACATCGGGGGGAAAAAAAAAGCCCACAACACTGAAAGGAAGAACATAGCACAAGTAGAAGCCTGGGCCGAGGTCTACTATAGGGACAACCCTCTTAGGAGGTGCACCGAACTGTCCAACCAGGACAGACTTAGCCTCGCCTTGGAAAGAAAAGGCAAAGAGCACTGGAAATCCTGCAAGACCAGCGTCCACTGGGTCAGCAGAGCCTGTTAAAGAGGTTGCATGTGCACACTCGCCCACCTCCAACGTTGTGCTCACAGAACATAGAAGCTGCAAAAAAATGTGAACCAGGAGCTTGCACAGCTGGCACACCTGCAACCGGAACTTCGCCTTCACTCCTACGGAAAAAGGACCATTCCCTTGGCCATGTTGAAGTGGACCCCAAGATACTCTAGGGTCTGAGATGCAACCAGATGGACAGGTTCACCACCCAGCCTAGCAACTCTAGAAGGGAAATGACCCAAGATGTTGCCATGCTGACTTCCAGAGCCAAATTGGCCTGAATCAGCCAGTTGTCTAGGTAGGGATAGACCTGGATGCCCTGATGATGGAGGTAGGCTGCCGCCACCACCACCATTACCTTGGAAAAGATCCAGGGAACTGTAGCCAGACCAAAAGGCAAGGCTCAAAACTGAAAATGCTGGCCCAATACATAAAAGCCCAGACCTCTCTTGTGCTGAGAGGCAATGGGAATGGAAAAATTATGTTCTTACCTGATAAATTTTCTTTCCTTTAATCATACCAGACCAGTCCAGAGTAATGGGTTGTGTCCATCTACCAGCGGAAGGAGACAGAGAAAACAGCTCCAAGGAGACAGAGAAAATAGCTCCAAGTAAACCGCCCCTTAAGGGTATTCGTGCAGCCTGGAATGTTCAATATTTTGAATAGCCAAGTAATGGTGCTCTTAAGTCTAGAAGAAAACACAGTTAATACCAAACAGACAAACTCTTGGAGCCAATATGCAAAACCTCACTGTTCCTGCTTGGCCAAAGGCAACTGCAACCTCCCCTCACAGTAAAGTAAGTGGGAGGGAATGGTCCATACTGAGCTTGCCCAAGCACACAGAGATCTACCCCTGAATCCAGGGAAAGAACTCCATGATCCCAAGTAACAGGAGTCACACAGAGCTGGCACAAGAACAAGTGGCAGGAGATTGAATAGAGAAGATGAAGTAGGCAGTGCTGTAGGACATCCCACCATAGAAGCGTCGTGGAACAGCCAGGGATACCTAAAGCAAACAACACTCTGACAGACTTTAGCCATGGAGGGCATCTGGACTGGTCTGGTATGATTAAAGGAAAGAAAATTATCAAGTATGAACATAATTTTTCCTTCTTT